>NC_133620.1:235569824-235898086 GCF_048593235.1 Sminthopsis crassicaudata | reverse complement strand
GGACATTAGTGCATACCAAAGTAATTGTTTAGAATAAGCAATGAGACAGTTAATCTCAGCAATTAGCACTCTGCTGTAATCCATGTAATAGTCCCTTTGCCCACCATGTTGGAATATATTGTTTTTGATTGCACAAGAAAAAATACAATAAGAAGAGTTTTCTGCCTCTATACAACTAACACGTTACAGTTATTGAATATCAGAATTTTTGTTGATGTATCGATTATTTTGATAGGATCCCAAACTACATTCATTTATAGTTTGGACAGATATTATGTTTCCTTAACATCTCTCATACCTGTAATTTTCTCCCTCCTTTTCTTTTTCTCTTGGCTTCCCTGACTTTCGCAAGGCCCAACTAAAACCCAGTCTTCTATAAGAAGCCTTTTCCAGTTCACTTGAATGCAAGTACCTTTCCTCTATTGATTATTTTCAATTTATCTTGTATATATTTTGTTAGTTCACATTTGTTTTCATGGAATTGTCCCCACTAGAATATGAGCTTCTTAAGAGAGCCTTTTTTATAACCTCATGTTTACCACAGTATCTAGAATGTAGTATATTATTTAATTCATGTTTATTCTGTTGACTAGTAGATTAGGTGGCTTTTGCAAGGTCATAATAAATGATGAAATTTTGATTAAAATACAGATTTTCCAATTCCAAATTCAGAATTTCTGAGATCATTATCTATAACTCTTTATCCTCAATCTTATTTTGCATGTTTGTTCCAGAATTTGAAAGACTACTATAATTGTTTATAAGTTGGCCCTGTCTTTTGTGTAGAAATTATATATACACATGTGTCATAGAACGCAAGCCCAGAAATATATTTTACAAGACACAGAGAACATTTCTGTGCCTCTCCTAAAGATCACATACAAATTCTCCCAGGAAGGTAATACATTTTCTACTCTGATTTTCAAATATCTATACCTCATTTTTTCTAATAAATCCCAGGGCTTTTTTTCTTTTTTTTCCCTCTTTTTCTAATTAATTTTATAATTATAACTTTTTTGACAGTACATATGCAGAGGTAATTTTTTACAACATTATCCCTTGTACTCCCTTCCGTTCCGAATTTTCCCCTTCTTCCCTCCACCCCCTCCCCTAGATGGCAGGCATTCCCACACATATTAAATATCTTACAGTATATACTTGGTACAATATATATGTGCAGAACGGAATTTTGTTGTTGTTGTTGTTGTTGGAAAGGAAGAATTAGATTCGGAAGGTAAAAATAACCTGGGGAGAGAAAAACAAAAAATGCTCACAGTTTACACTCATTTCCCAGTGTTTCTTTTCTGGGTGTAGCTGATTCTGTCCATCATTGATCAATTGGAATTGGATTAGCTCTTCTCTATGTTGAAGATATCCACTTCCATCAGAATACATCCTCATACAGTATCATTGTTGAAGTGAATAATGATCTCCTAGTTCTGCTCGTTTCACTCAGCATCAGTTGATGTAAGTCTCTCCAAGCCTCTCTGTATTCATCCTGCTGGTCATTTCTTACAGAACAATAATATTCCATAATATCCATATACCATAATTTACCCAACCATTCTCCAATTTATGGACATCCATTCATTTTCCAGTTTCGAGCTACTACAAAAAGGGCTACCACAAACATTTTGGCACATACAGGTCCCTTTACCTTCTTTAGTATTTTCTTGGGACATAAGCCCAGTAATAGCACTGCTGGGTCAAAGGTTATGCACAGTTTGATAACTTTTTGGGCATAATTCCAGATTGCTCTCCAGAATGGTTGGATTCTTTCACAACTCCACCAACAGTGCAGCAGTGTCCCAGTTTTCCCACAGCCCCTCCAACATTCATTGTTATTTGTTCCTGTCATCTTAGCCAATCTGACAGGTGTGTAATGATATCTCAGAGTTGTCTTAATTTGCATTTCTCTGATCAATAGTGATTTGGAACACTCTTTCATATGAGTAGAAATAGTTTTAATTTCATCATCTGAAAATTGTCTGTTCATATCCTTTGACTATTTATCAATTGGAGAAAGGTTTGCTTTCTTATAAATTAAAGTCAGTTCTCTATATATTTTGGAGATGAGGCCTTTATCAGAACCTTTAACTGTAAAAATGTTTTCCCAATTTGTTACTTCCCTTCTAATCTTGTTTGCATTAGTTTTGTTTATATAAAAGCTTTTTATTTGATGTTATCACAGTTTTCTATTTTGTGATCAATAACGATCTCTTGTTCTCCTTTGGTCACAAATTCCTTCCTCCTCCACAAGTTCCCAGTGCTTTTTTCAAGAAGTTTAATATACTACTATGATTAACATATAATACATATAAAAACAAATATGAACATATATACATATACCTACATACATATATAGTTAGTATATGCATGTGTAAAAGTACATGTACATACAAACACCCAGAATACCATTTAGTTAGTACATATGTATGTCTGTGTATGTCACATTTATACATTATCATTTCTCTCAAGAGACAGTCTTAGACTTTGTTCTACTATCTCGTTAAACTCTCTTTATGTCTTCAATCATCCTTCAGAAAACTCCCCAAACTATACATCTAGTTCTAATTCTTCCTAAATTTGATGTTTTATCACATATGTCTGCTTGAGAGATATATCCTGTAGGCAATATTTCTACTTCGATATGTCTCATTCAGTTTCAGAAATATGATGCTATGATAAAGGAGAGTGTAATCAATCTTTCAATTGTCCAGGTTTACTTTAGGGTCATCCTTAGCTCTTCATCCTTCCCATGTCCAATATCTAGCCAATCATCAAGGTTGGTTTTTTTTTTTTTTTTATTCTGTATTTGCGATATCTCTCACATCTGTACCCTTCTTGGTAATCACATGTTATCACACTTTTTAATATCCTGTCCACTTATTTACTACAATATTTCAATTGTTTTTAATTAACTTCTTCCCAGTTTCTCTGTTTGTCAATCTACATAGTTGCCAAAATAATCTTCCAAAAATAAGGGCCTGATGTCATTTTTCTGTACATGAAAATTCAATAGCTCTCTATTCCCTTTAGATTAAAATTACAAAATCCTCTGTACCTCATGTCTATAATGTATTACATGTTAACCTCTGCTTGTTAGAATCCATACCTTCATTTAAATCTCCATTCATGGAGTGGCTCATTTAGAAAGTCATTCCAGATGTCTGTAATTGTTAGTGTTTGCTTACTCCTCAAACCAACTTATATTTATTTATTTGTTTACAATATTATATCCCACTAGTATAAAAAAATTGCTGATTATATGTTATCTCTGTATGCCTTTTAATTAGTACAATTTTTTTATCATTAGAGGAACCTTCTAAATGTCTAAATTCCTCCTATCATATTTTTAAATTTGTTCTTTCTTCACATTTTCACTGTGTGGAGATTTTCAAAGGCTATTGTAGGAAAATATAAACTCTGTGAGGTCCTTGTAAGCTAAATATATTGTAGTCCTTTTAATCTAATCCTTGACCTATATTATGATCAAATTGAAAAGTTGCTCATTGTCACTCTTATAAGATTATTAAAATGTTGACAATCCTATCAGAATTATACTTCTTTTCAGCATTATCTTCAAGTAAATACATTTCTTTAATTTTCCCTTGTATTAAGTTATTTCATAGCTCAAATAAAATTATAGTGGAATTGGGAAATGAAATAATTAGAAAGATCATTAGTGAGGGGAAAATGCTCTCTGAATCTGTAAAGGAAAACAAGGGATCATAAAGCCATACTTGAAAATATGAGGCAAGATAAATAAGATGCTAAGACTATTATCCTTTGTAAACTGAGTGGTAAGGAAGGTAAAGGTAAGTGGATCTGAAAGGATCCTAGACAATTATCTAGTTTAGTTTTATGGATGCGGAAATCGGGACTGAGAAAAAATAAGTGACTTATCAGAAATACTAAGTGACAAAGTTAGCATTTGAACCTACACTCCTAACTATAATTCTATCATTTTGTTTAATATGCCATGACCAGCATGACTCTACCCTATAGAGAAATACACTAATTGGTAGGAATCTATTGTGTCATGTTATAGATAATGCATTTATTAGCTTGAAAGCCTCGATTTAGGGCACAGGGTTTTAAACAGGGGCCTTAGGGACAAATAACATTATATCTTGGGGTATTTACAAATGGTCTTTAGGTATAAAGACTTTTCTCTGGAGCATAGTTAAAAAATTTAATAGCTAGGCCTTTCTAAGTTAATAAAGCATCATAATGATTTTCAGTATCTCTTATAAGCAGAAATCTAACCCTCCCCCAAAAATAACCTACCCTTTTTCAGCTTTCTTATGAAAAAGATCTATTTCTTCTAAAGCACAAACAAAATTTGTCCCTTGGTTCATGGTATCTCAATTTTTGCTTAGGTCTTAAGTCAAATCTAATTATTACAGTTTCAAATTGTTCACCACAAACAGATATTTGTTTTTCTCCTACTTCCATCTTTCAAGTGATTCCCTTCTTCCTTAGAGATTTTCTTCTTACTGGTTTTAGTAATCAGAGGCTACTTGACAAAAACATTAACTCCAGATGACAAACTCCTCCTTTGGTATAATCTACATTAGATGGAACATTACACTAAATCATTCCTATTCTATCTCTCACTTTTGTATATATGTATGAGAAAACAGTTTTTCTGTTTGTTTAAGTTATACTGTTTCTTGTTTATCTCAAAACAGTGAGACTACAATTGAATTAGCAAATTTGATTTGAAATAAATTTTAAAATAATTTACTTTTTTTAAAAATTAATTTTTAATTTAAAAAATTAACTATTAAAGTCTATTTTGTGGCAGGCACTGTGATAAAACCGGAATTATGAAGACCAAAGTGAAATAGTTCATGCCCTCAAGGAACTTATCTTCTAATAGGAAAAGTCAATATATCTAAGAGGGTATTCAAGGTAAGAAAGTTGAGTTTTAGTTTGGGCATGCAAAGAAATAGTGACACATAATAGTGTTACTTGGAGTTACAATAAGTATATGGATTTAACTATTTTACACAGAGCAGGAGGTAAAAAGTCAGGGAGAAAATAATATAGCATTAAGACAAATGGACAATATCTCAATAGGCCTAAGAGCATGGATGGAATATGAAACATGGACGAGGGTCAACTACATATAATGATTTAGATAAATTTGTACTCACCATTTGTTATAGTGCCAGGACCAATTTCTGAAAGAGTTAATTGTTTTAAAGAAAGATGACTTCTAAATTTCTGACAAGAGGGGCAGCAAGCAGCAAGGTAGATGTGAAGATGCTCACATAGGGTCTGGTTTTTAGGCTGAGATATAAACCATTGCCTTAGTTTGGCAAGATATTTTGGAATTCAGGCATCTCAGCATATAGATAGAAATCTAAAGTTTCATATTTCAGAACATGACATAATTCCCTGTCAAGCAGCATATTTTCCTGGTCCACATACAGATCCATACATAATAGAAACATCCTAAGTTTGGTAAAAGGAAGACAAAATTGTCATTTTGGGAATCCATAAAACATTTGCAAGATCACAAACTTGAGACTTAGAAGAAATAGTATAACCTAAAGAACCGATGAAAACTTTGTTAGTGAAAACAATCAACCACCTGCTAATCACAACATAAATCAGGGATTCTCAAAATACGGCCTGGGGGCCAGATGCCTCGCCCACTGAGGACGTTTATGTAGCCTGCAGGGTTATGGCAAATGGACTGAGGGGTGGAGACAGAGTGTGAGGTTTTGTTTTTACTATAGTCCGGCCCTCCAACAGTCTGAGGGACAGTGAACTGGCCCCCTACTTAAAAAGTTTGAGGACCACTGAATAAATTATATTATAACAGAATACAGACAGAATATTTTATATTTACCTAATTCTATCTGGCCAAACTAGTCTTTCCCCAGGAAGGATAAGAATCTAGTAGGAAAAAAAAATCATTTAAATGACACAATCCCAAGGAGGACACAATATTTCTATCAAACCTTTCTTCATGCTTATCAAACTTACTCATTTGAAAATATATTCAAAAGGTGCTTTAGGTCTGTCTATTTCATATTAGTGAATTTGAATATCCCTTTTTACACTATTTTTGTTCTAATCACTGGTAATATTTGAAACTAGTGTTTGTGTGTGTATGTGTATGTGTGTGTGTATATGTGTGTGTGTGTGTATGTTAGCAATTCTGATTTTTCTACTGTCTAAAAACACTTTCGTATTTTTATTCTCCACATGTAATAATACTTTGCTTCTGAGAGAACAGAACAAACAACAGAGGAATTAGGTGATCATGCTGTATGATCAGAAAATGTGCCCTTGAATCCTTTCTTATGAATGAATAATAATAATTATATTGTGGATAAACCCTGAAGAATTATATTTAATAAGCATGCAACTCTTTCTAGTACTGATCACTTAATTCATCATCCAATTTATACATTATACATTTCAACAGTCAATGTGAGGATAAGAGTCACAAGGTAAGAGATTTGAACAGTGAAGCCAAGATGACAGAGTGGAAAAAGTATTATAGCTGAGCTTTACCCCACAACTCTTTCCCTCAGTTATAGAAATGATACCAGACTAAGGGTTTATTGGCAAATCTAGATCGTGTGATTTGGGAACACTGAAAGTTTGCAGGTCCTCGGCCTAAAATGTAACTAAAATTCTGGAATAACACAACATTCAGTTTCTTATTGAAGCAACCATTCAGTAAATATATTCCCTCCACAAATGTGCAGCACCTATCCTTTAGATAAAATCTTATGTCAATGAGTTGGCTGGAAAACAGAACAAACAAAAAATAATCTTCTCCAAAAAATTATTAAGGTAACAATGATGCTGAAAACATAAATTCTAATGAAGAGCAAACCTTTACATGCAAAAGCTAAAAGGAATTATGATTAAAGTAGGAGTTTAGTTGAAGTTTCTAGGAGAGATGAATCAATAATTTTTAATAGATTAATTTTTCAAAAAAGTTAATTGAGAGTGCTAGAGAGAAAATGAGAATATATATGAGAGCTATGGAAGAAAGAGTTGGGAAGGGAATTAACAGCTTGGCAAAAGAACTTCACCATTCCTTAAAAATTATAATGGATAAAATAACACTTAATGACTCCATGAGACAAAATAATCTTTTTTTTAAAGAAGAAAATATAAGGTATTTTATAGCAAAAACAATTGACCTGAAAAATAAAATGAAAAGAAATAATTTAAGAATCATTGCCCTACCTGAGAACTGACCAAAAACAAAAACAAAAACCTACCATGTTCTAAGAAATTATCAAGAAAACTTTCAGAAGTTTTAGAAAGAATAAACTTATTACCTCCTGAAAGAAACTTCAAAATTTAGTCCCAGAAAATTTATAGTCAAGAATTAGAACTATCAAATCAAATAAAAATACTGAAAAAAATCAGAAGTATATGAGTACTAAAGAGTCACCGTCTAAATCTCTCATAATTTAGCAGTCATTATTATTTAAGAGGTGAAAGCTTGGACTACAAAATTCCAAAATTAAATAGTATAAGCTTACAATCAAGGATGACTACTAAACCAGAAAAACTGAATGAAAAGTAATACTAGAGGGAGGAAATGAGTCTTAAATGGAAGATTTCTAAGCATTCCTGATAAAAACAATATGTGATAGGTGAACATGAGTCAAAATAAACATGAAACCATAAATGTGAATATTCATAAGGTATAATGGGAGTTGAACTAGATCAATTTATACAGCCCAACACTGGTTGTTATATTTTGATGGCCATAAAAGAAGTATGGAAAGGGAATGGAAGAAGAACACACTGAGTATTTGGTGGATTAGGGAAAAAAAGGATGGGGAAAAAATGTTGATTTACATTTAATTTCCATGGTTCTTTGTCTGTATGCAGATGCCATTTTCTGTCTACAATCTATTGGGATTGCTTTGGATAACTGAACCACAAAGAACGAGGTCTTTCAAAGTTGATCATCACACATTCTTGCTGTTATTGTGTACAACAGATTCCTGGTTCTGTTTGTTTTGCTCAATATCAGTTCAAGTGCCTTTCTATAATCAGGCTGTTCATCATTTTTATACAACAATATTCTATTACATTCATGTACCACAATTTGTTTAACTCTTCCCCAATTGGTGGGCGTTTACTCCTTTTCCAATTCCTTCTTTCCACTGATACAAACATTTTTGCACATGTGGGTCATTTTCCCTCCTTTATAATTTCCTTGGGATACAGACTCGATAAAGGCAGTCCTGGTTCAAAGGGTATGCACAATACCATAGTATTTTGGAGATAGTTCCAGAATGCTCTCCAAAATGGTTGGATAATTTCACAACTCCACCAAAATGCATTAGGGTCCCAGTTTTCACGCATCTTCTCCAATATTTGTTATTACTTTTTCCTGTCATCTTAGCCTATCTGAAAGTATGAGATGATACCTCAGAGTTGTTTTAATTTGCATTTCTCTAATAAATAGTGATTTAGTGTATTTTTTCATATTATTGAATTTCATCATCTGAAAATTGTTCATACCCTTTGACCATTTAATGTCAGTTGGGGAATGACTTGTATAATCTTACAAATTTGATACAGTTCTTTATATAGTTTAGAAATGAGATCTTTATTAGCAACACTGGCTAAAAAGATTTTTCACAGTTTTGTACTTCCATTTTAATCTTGCTTCTGTTGGTTTTGTTTGTGTAAAAATATTTTAGTGTAATTGAAGTTGTCCATTTTGACATTCATAACGTTCTCTAATTCTTCTTTGGTCATAAATTCCTCCTAACTCCAAAGAGCTGATACATTAATTATCCCTTGCTTTCATAATTTCTTTATGGTATCATCCTTTATGCTCAAACCATGTACCCATTTTGATCTTATTTGGGTATAGGGTGTGAGATGTAGGTCTACAGAAAAGCTATTTATTTTCAACCTCAACACCTATTTTATACTAGCTTATAAACCTCTACTGATGTCCTTACTTTTACCACTTTACCCCCAAAGGATACATTAATGAAAAAAGGAGAATTGAATCAAATATCATAGCAAGTTGAGTTAGAAAAAGTATAAAATATCAGTAATGAGGGAATTGTCCATATTGGTGGACCGGGAACATATGACATTAATTTGTATAACTAAGGTACACAAATGAAGGCTATTTACATAGTTCATAAATGGCCAAGTTTCACATTTATGACATTGCAAAATTGGTCTGTTCTTTTATTTTTTCCCACTTTTTAGTTTTATGTTCCCTTTCTACTCTCTTTTCTAAAGCATGGAATGATCTATATTAGATATAGTTTCATAGAATATTAGTTCTGGGACAAACCAAAAGAATCATTTAACCCAATTTAATAATAGTAAAAAACAAGGTTCAGAGACTGGAAAGATTTATTCAAGGTGCACAAAACTTTTAATTACAAGTTTGCAAAATAAATATCCCTGTGAAATAAGTGGTCTTGAGGAAGAGGGAAGTTTCATTATTGTGGAAATTTTATAAATATGAAAAGTGTACTCTAAACAAGGAAATCAATAATTCATTTCTGCATCTTAAACTCATGGGGAAATGATTTATGCCTTGAGCAATTCCTCAGGAATTATCTAATGAGTCATAGCTAATTGTAATACATATTAGTGAAGGGAGTCCCCAAAAATGAACAACTTCACATTAGGAAAGTCATAGATTTCTCCTATATTTATTTGTCCAGTGAGTGCTAATTATTGATTTCTCTTGCCTCAACTGAAAAGATGTTTTCCTTTGAATGATGGATCTCTTCTTTGCATAATTAGATATCTTAAGTTTGGAGCTGAAAGAGGAAAGTAAAATAAAAAAGTTAAGTCTGGGAAGGACCTCAGAAGTTGAGTAGTTCACCCTATTCCCATCCTCATTTTCAGAATAGAAACTGAAATCCCAAAATGTTGATAGTTTGCCAAAGGCCATATAGTAGTAAATAATAGAGACAAAATTTGATTTCTTTCAATTCCAGTTATTTTCCAACAAATTACCTTTAAGATATGTTTTAGCTCTAAATCTATGATTATACTATCCTATATCAACAACTGGGGCAATGCACTGATAATAGAACTTTTGAAATGATCTAAAAGATCACTATAATGATTTCTATTCCTAGTAAAACATTCCAGACTCCCAGAAATGGAATACCTCTACTGGTCTATGTCACATAGAAATCACTGTGAAGGAGGCGGAGCCAAGATGGCGGAGAGGAAACACACGACTCAGTGAACGTCCTCACTCCCTCACAACCAATTAGATAAATTAAGTCTCAAAATTAGCTCAGGACTGATAGATACCACAAGGACTGGAAGCACGACTTACCAGCTGAAGAGAATCTGGAGTTTCAACAGGAAAGGTCAGTTCTCAGGGGAGGAATAAGAAAGACCAGCACAGACGGTGGGGTAGGGGCACACTGCGCCCATTGCGCTGGGAGGGGCTCTGGGATCAGAGAAGCCACTGAGGTAAAGGAATCTGGCACAGGCTGTTAGCTCTTCTCTGCTAATTATTTAGCAGTTCAGAAGAGAAAGCCAAAATATTTTAAAACTCAGATTAGATTTTCCCCTATCCTGGGGGTGACTCAGGCACAGATCTCGGCACCAGGGGGTGTGGCCTCAGCTACCTCCTGAGAATAGTTAAGAGACTGACAAGTGGGTGGATACGGCCCAAGGCAACACACACTGCCTAGCTTAGCTGGAGGGAGTGGAACTCAGCTCCAGGAAGTCCCAGAGAAGCGGAACCTTTGAACTAGGGACCGCGGTTTCTGGCAGACACTTCCAGTTTGAGCACAGGGGCTTCTTACGTCACCTGCTGCAGACACCCACTCCCCACCCGGAAACATAGGCTGAGCTTCTTGCTGTCTTCACTATTCTACGCCCTCGAAGCACAGTAGTGCTAATCACCTCTGAGGCACCTCCAGGGAGGGGGTGGGGAACTCTCTCCCAGAGCTCTCTCTTAGCTCAGGCTCAGGAGCCGCTGCATCCATCCGGTCTGGGAGGAAGCTGGTAAAGAAGTAAATAATTTCCTACCCCAGGGACAGACCCCAAAAGATTTTTTCTAAGTATGAGCAAAAAAGCTAGAAAAACCATAGATTCCTTCTATACAGAGAAAGAGCGGGTGTCCAACCCCGAGGAAGTTGACAGCAGAGAATCAGATAACAACCTAAAGGGGAACGATTCCTGCCCCCCATCACATAACTCTCTCCTAGAAGAAGCTCTTAAGAAATTGAGGGAGATCGAAGAAAAATGGGGAAAGGAAAGAGAAGTTATGATAGAGAATAACAATGTCCTGAAATTGGAGTTGGAAAAAATAAAGAATTCACAGGAGATGCAGGGAAACAAAATTAGTGAATTAGAAAAGGTTAAAAAAACACAGGAAAGTAGGATTTCTGAATTGGAAAAGATAAAAAAGTCTCAAGAAAATAGAATTTCTGAATTGGAAAAAGAAAATAATTCTCAAAAAAAAAAAATTAGGGAAATGGAAAAAAACTCAATAGAGCAAAATAATTCATTTAAAAACGAAATTGGGCATTTACAAAAAGAACTAAAAACTGTGAAAGAAGAAAATAACTCCTTAAAAGTCAGGATGGAACAAATAGAAATGAATGATTCACAGAGAACCCAAGAATCAGTCAAACAAAACAAAAAAAATGAGAAGCTGGAGAACAACGTCAAATACTTACTGGGAAAATCTATAGACCTGGAAAATAGATCTAGGAGAGATAATCTGCGGATTATTGGACTTCCAGAAAACTATGACCAAAAAAAGAGCCTAGATTCTATTTTACAGGAAATTATCAAAGAGAACTGTCCAGAGATAATAGAAACAGAAGGGAAAGTAGATGTGGAAAGAATTCATCGAACTCCTTCTGAAATAGACCCTAAAAAAAGAACACCACGGAATATTGTGGCTAAGCTGCAGAATTACCACACAAAGGAGAAAATCCTGCAAGCAGCTAGAAAAAAACAATTTAAATACCAAGGTGCCACAATAAGGGTCACCCAAGATCTGGCTGCCTCCACATTAAAAGATAGAAGGGCCTGGAACCTGATATTCTGAAAGGCAAAAGATCAAGGACTGCAACCAAGAATGAACTACCCAGCTAAGTTTAGCATCTTTTTCCATGGAAGAAGATGGTCATTCAATGAAACAGAGGAATTCTATATGTTTCTAAGAAAAAAACCAGACTTAAACAAAAAATTTGATCTACATCCACAAGACTGAAGAGAAACAGAAAAAGGTAAACAGAACCCTTGAGAACTGTAACTCTGTTGTGGGTATATAAAAAATACTCAAGGATAATTTGATTTTACTGATATAAAAGAAAAAAAGGGGGGTGTGGTAAAGGGAAGGAGGTCGGTTCAGAAAAAGGGGAAGGAGTGATAAAAAGAGGGAAACTACATCCCAGGAAGAGACATAGAAAATACACCATATCTGAGGGAACTTAGTGAGGGGGAGAATCATTGTGTGAATCTTACTCTCATCAGAAGAGGCTCAAAGAGTAAATAATTAACATATTTGTTTTTCAGAGAATTTTCTCTCACCTCATTAAAAGGGGGGAGAGGAAAAGGGGAAAGGAAAAGGAGAATAAGTGAAGGGACTTGGAGGGAGGGGGGAGGGATCCTAAAAAAAAAAAAAAAAAAAAAAAAAAAAGAGGGAGGGTTGCGCGTCACAAGGGGGGTCTGTAAATCAAATATCGGGGAGGGGGATCAGGGGGGTCAAGGGAAAAAAGTATAATCTGGGGATAATACGATGGCAGGAAATACAGAATTAGTAATTTTAACTGTAAATGTAAATGGGATGAACGATCCCATCAAACGGAGACGGATAGCAGATTGGATCAAAAAGCAGAACCCTACAATATGTTGTCTACAGGAAACACACTTAAAGCAGGGAGATACATACAGAGTAAAGGTAAAAGGTTGGAACAGAGCTTATTATGCTTCAGGTAAAGCCAAAAAAGCAGGGGTAGCTATCCTTATCTCAGATCAAGCAAAAGCAGAAGTAGATCTCGTTAAAAAAGATAAGGAAGGAAACTATATCCTGCTGAAAGGTAGCATAAATAATGAAGCCATATCAATACTAAACATATATGCACCAAGTGGTATAGCATCTAACTTTCTAAAGGAAAAGTTAAGAGAACTGCAAGAAGAAATAGACAGTAAAACTATAATAGTGGGAGATCTCAACCTTGCACTCTCAGATTTAGACAAATCAAACCACAAAACAAACAAGAAAGAAATTAAAAAAGTAAATAGAACATTAGAAAAACTAGGTATGATAGACCTTTGGAGAAAACTGAATGGCAATAGGAAGGAATATACTTTCTTCTCAGCAGTTCATGGATCCTATACAAAAATTGACCATATATTAGGACATAAAGATCTCAAAATTAAATGTAGGAAGGCAGAAATAATAAATGCCTTCTTCTCAGATCACAATGCAATAAAAGCTACATTCAGTAAAAAGTTAGGGGTAAATAGACCAAAAAGTAATTGGAAACTGAATAATCTCATCTTAAAGAATGACTGGGTGAAAGAGCAAATTATAGAAACAATTAACAATTTCACCCAAGATAATGATAATGATGAGACATCATATCAAAATCTTTGGGATGCAGCTAAAGCAGTAATAAGGGGAAATTTTATATCTTTAGAGGCTTATTTGAAGAAAATTGAGAAAGAGAAGATTAACGAATTGGGCTTACAACTTAAAAGGCTAGAAAAAGACCAAATTATAAACCCCCAACCAAAAATTAAACTCGAAATACAAAAATTAAAAGGAGAAATCAATAAAATTGAAAGTAAAAAAACTATTGAATTAATAAATAAAACCAAGAGTTGGTTTTATGAAAAAGCCAATAAAATAGATAAACCTTTGGTAAATTTGATCAAAAAAAAGAAAGAGGAAAATCAAATTGATAGTCTTACAAATGAAAAGGGGGATCTTTCCACCAATGAAGAGGAAATTAGAGAAATAATAAGGAGTTACTTTGCCCAACTTTATGCCAATAAATTTGATAACTTAAGTGAAATGGATGACTTTCTCCAAAAATATAGGCTCCCTAGATTAACAGAGGAGGAGATAAATTGCTTAAATAGTCCCATTTCAGAAAAAGAAATAGAACAAGCTATTAATCAACTCCCCAGGAAAAAATCCCCAGGGCCAGATGGATTCACATGTGAATTCTACCAAACATTTAAAGAACAATTAGCCCCAATGTTATATAAATTATTTGAAAAAATAGGGATGAAGGAGTCCTACCAAACTCCTTTTATGACACAGACATGGTACTGATACCTAAACCTGGTAGATCAAAAACTGAGAAAGAAAATTATAGACCAATCTCCTTAATGAATATTGATGCTAAAATCTTAAATAAGATATTAGCAAAAAGACTTCAGAAAATCATCTCCAAGATAATACACTATGATCAAGTAGGATTTATTCCAGGAATGCAGGGCTGGTTTAATATTAGGAAAACTATTAATATAATTGACCATATTAATAATCAAATTAATAAGAACCATATGATCATCTCAATAGATGCAGAAAAAGCATTTGACAAAATCCAACATCCATTCCTACTAAAAACTCTTGAGAGTATAGGAATAAATGGATTATTCCTTAGAATAATCAGGAGTATATATTTAAGACCGTCAGTAAGCATAATATGCAATAGAAATAAACTGCAACCTTTCCCAGTAAGATCAGGAGTGAAACAAGGTTGCCCACTATCACCATTACTATTCAATATAGTACTAGAAACGCTAGCCTCGGCAATAAGAGCCGAGAAAGAGATTCAAGGAATTAGAGTAGGAAATGAGGAAATCAAACTATCACTTTTTGCAGATGACATGATGGTATACTTAGAGAACCCCAAAGACTCTGCTAAAAAGCTACTAGAAATAATTCAAAATTTCAGCAAAGTGGCAGGATACAAAATAAATCCACATAAATCCTCGGCATTTTTATATATCACTAACAAAATGCAACAGCAAGAGATACAAAGAGAAATTCCATTCCAAACAAATGTTGAGAGTATAAAATATTTGGGAATCCATCTACCAAAGAAAAGTCAGGAATTATATGAGAAAAATTACAAAACACTTGCCACAAAAATAAAATCAGATTTAAATAATTGGAAAGACATTCAGTGCTCTTGGATAGGCCGAGCGAATATAATAAAGATGACAATACTCCCCAAACTAATCTATTTATTTAGTGCTATACCAATCAGACTCCCAAGAAACTATTTTAATGACCTAGAAAAAATAACAACAAAATTCATATGGAAGAATAAAAGGTCAAGAATTGCAAGGGAACTAATGAAAAAAAACTCAGAGGAAGGTGGTCTAAGTGTACCTGATCTAAAGCTATATTATATAGCAGCAGTCACCAAAACCATTTGGTATTGGCTACGAAATAGACCGGTAGATCAGTGGAACAGATTAGATACAAAGGACAAAAAAGGGTACATCTATAGCAATCTAATCTTTGACAAACCCAAAGATTCCAACATTAGGGATAAAAATTCATTATTCGGAAAAAACTGTTGGGAAAACTGGAAATTAGTATGGCAGAAATTAGATATGGATCCACACTTAACACCATATACCAAGATAAGATCAAAATGGGTCCATGATTTAGGCATAAAGAGGGAGATAATAAATAGATTAGAGGAACAGAGGATAATCTACCTCTCAGACTTGTGGAGGAGGAAGGAATTTATGACCAGAGGAGAACTAGAGATCATTATTGATCACAAAATAGAAGATTTTGATTACATCAAACTAAAAAGTTTCTGTACAAATAATACTAATGCAAACAAGATTAGAAGGGAAGTAACAAATTGGGAAAATATTTTTAAAAACAAAGGTTCTGACAAAGGTCTCATTTCCAAAATATATAGAGAACTGACCCTAATTTATAAGAAACCGAACCATTCTCCAATTGATAAATGGTCAAAGGATATGAACAGACAATTCTCAGAGGAAGAAATTGAAACTATATCCACTCACATGAAAGAGTGTTCCAAATCACTACTGATCAGAGAAATGCAAATTAAGACCACTCTGAGATACCACTACACACCTGTCAGATTGGCTAAGATGACAGGAACAAATAATGACAAATGTTGGAGGGGATGTGGGGAAACTGGGACACTAATACATTGCTGGTGGAGTTGTGAAAGAATCCAGCCATTCTGGAGAGCAATCTGGAATTATGCCCAAAAAGTTATCAAACTGTGCATACCCTTTGACCCAGCAGCGCTACTACTGGGATTATATCCCAAAGAAATACTAAAGAGCAGAAAGAGACATATATGTGCCAAAATGTTTGTGGCAGCTCTTTTTGTTGTAGCTAGAAACTGGAGGATGAATGGATGTCCATCAGTTGGAGAATGGTTGGGTAAATTGTGGTATATGAAGGTTATGGAATATTATTGCTCGGTAAGAAATGACCAGCAGGAGGAATACAGAGAGGCCTGGAGAGACTTAAATCAACTGATGCTGAGTGAAATGAGCAGAACCAGAAGATCACTGTACACTTCAACAACAATACTGTATGAGGATGTATTCTGATGGAAGTGGAAATCTTCAACATAAAGAAGATCCAACTCACTTCCAGTTGATCAATGATGGACAGAGGTAGCTGCACCCAGAGAAGAAACACTGGGAGGGGAATGAAAATTGTTAGCACTAATATCTGTCTGCCCAGGTTGCATGTACCTTCGGATTCTAATGTTTATTGTGCAACAAGAAAATGATATTCGCACACATGTATTGTACCTAGACTATATTGTAACACATGTAAAATGTATGGTATTGCCTGTCGTCGGGGGGAGGGAATAGAGGGAGGGGGGGTAAATTGGAAAAATGAATACAAGGGATAATATTATAAAATATATATATATAATAAAAAAAAAAAAAAAAAAAAAAAAAGAAATCACTGTGAACAAGGCTCAGTCAGGGCATTAGATGTTTGACTACTAGCAAAATTTAACCTTGGTAAGCTGTAGTTTCCTCATCTATGAAAGAAAGTTACAAGTTATTGTTTTACCTTCTTTAAAGACTTTTATGAAGAAAATTCTTTATATTGAGGAGCTATACAAGCTAAGAATAAGTAGTCTAAAATATATTATCAGAGGATATATCCATAAAAGGAAATAGACCAATCATGTAGAAAGAATGAAAGATAACCTATGAACACCTTACCTATTCCACTTCTATCTAGGCAAGAAATCTATAGAAAAACACCCCCAGATCTGTATGTGAACCTATTTACTTATCTGGGCATTCCCTATCTATCAATCAAATCACAGGTCCATTCTTTATTCTTATTTCTCAACTTTATATGATAATTAAAAACAACTACTTTTGATAGCCTGGAAGTTCTCTGCTGAGAGAAGCATCTCAAAAGTTCAAAGGCCAAATCAAAGAGGTCACTAGACTTGGAAAAACAAAACAAAACAAAATTAAAAAACCAAGAAACTTTCATTATAGCTTTTGGTCTAGTCTATTAAAATAAGCATTGACAATTGACTTTTTAATATCAAATACTTGGGCAAACTTAACTAGATGAATCTTTAAAATATCAATTGTTTCCTTCATTGCTTACATTAGTAACATACTATTAGAGAAAAGCCAGATTTTCACGAATTGGAACAAATTGCCCATAATGGATTTCTCTAAATGGCCTAACTCTTCACACCATCAACATTTTCCATTCCAAAATATGAAGATTATGTCTCTAGAGTGTTAAAGATCAAAATAGTTTGATTTTCCCAAACCTGCCCTTTTGGTGTTGCAAGAAATGGGAGGTTGCAACTTCTTCTTCCCATTTTGTTAAGCAGAAAATAAACTGCATTGCTTCACATCTCTGTCTTGCTTATATCTTCATATTCTTGCTTCTTAGAATTTCAAGTCTCTTTAAAAAATAATCCTACTGCCTCATAATGCATTAATATAGCTCTCAGGGTGCAGTCATGTTCTACCAAATGTAGATGGTAAAAATGTCACCACATGTACTGCTGATATCACATTAATTTTCCATCAGTATCCTGCTGACCCGAGACACTGAAGCTGCTTTAGAAAGAACCATGGGAAAGTTGATAGAGCTCAGATCCCTGTTGAAAGCACAGAAAAGAATGAATGCTTTCTAAATCACTGAAGTCATATTTCTGCAAGAAAAATAGCTTCCAAAGAATCTCTTTCCCCTAGGACTATAATATCATACACCACAGTGACCCCACAGGAATTTCATATGATTTAAGATAGTATTAGAAGTTTGCTCTATCCAAATATCTTCTCTCCACTGGTCTGGAACAGAGCTTGAAATCCCAATCATTAGTCACTTTTGAACGAAGATATTTTTCTGCAAGGTTTCTTTTTAAAAATGCAAATTTCAAACATTAAAATAGTATGACCATGGTTCAATGGCTCTGTGATCTAAATCATATGCATACTTCTCCGGTGATACAGATTTCAACTCATCCATGCCTTCTTCTATGTCATTCTTGCACATGTCCTCCTGTGAATACACTACGGGGGTTCATTCAATAATCTATGGATATTTTCTATCTCTGATAATATTTCCTATGTACCAGTGGAACAGGCAGGATATCCATTCATTGGTTATATATCAGCCTAGCTATATGACTGACCCACTTCTTTTTCTAATTGAACATTTCTCTGATGGTATGTTTTATGCTACTATTCCTTAATGTTTGTATAATCCTTCAAGATTTACAAAACAATTTTCCTACAAAAACCCTTTGCAGTGAATAGAGCAATTATTTGTAACCTCTTATCATATGTGAAGAAAACAACACTCATTGAAGTCAAGTTACTTACCATGGTCAAACAATTAATATCCTGCTTAAGCCTTGTTCATAGTGATCTTTGTACAGATAAGCAAAGGTTTTCCATTTCATCCAGTAATCCATATCTGTTCTGGAAGCAACAGCAACTATGCAAATTCCAGGCTTTCCCAGAGCTTTGTTATCAGCACATTGGCCCAGTTGCTATGGCTTAGTAGACAAGTCCTAAGGTGTCCATGAAATATATGAGAGATATAACTTTCCTGTGGTCACATGTTTAGTCTTATAGCTCACAAAATTTATTGTTGAGAATAAGACAGATCAGTTAAAACTAAAAATAATTTGTCTTCTCAAGTGGTTACTGAGGGTATTTAGATGTGATCTTAAGTCATACAGCCAATATGATTCAAGTGCTGGAAATTAATCTGTCTTTCCTGTCTTTAAGGCCATCTCTCTAATCATTATGTAACACTGCTTCTTCCTATGAAGAACACAGTATTTTTATTTAATTTGAGTAAACTTTCTTTTTTAAATTAATCTATTTTAATATACATTACTTTGTGAATTATGTTCAGAAAGAAAAATCAGAATAAAACAGAAAACCCATGTGAGAAGGGGAAAAAAGGTGAACATAGCATGCTTTGATTTATATTCAATCTCCATAGTTCTTTTTCTGGATGAAGATGGACGTTTATTGGGATTGCCTTGTATCACTGAACCATTCAGAAGAACTAAGTCTCTCATAGTTGATCATTGTACATTTTTGCTGTTACTATGTACACTGTATTCCTGGTTCTGTTTGTAATGGTTCTGCATTAGTTTATATAAATCTTCCCAGGCCTTTATAATAATTTGAGTTAACTTTTAAGGAGAAACCATAAAATTGTTCAATTCTCTCCATGTTGTAAGTGTAAGCATTTATCACAATTAAACATTTAAACATATGTCTATAGGAAAGCAGCATGGTATAGAGAGCAGAGAAGTTAGAATTAGGAAGTTCTAGGAAAGTCCTTTAACTCTCAATGGTCTAGCAACACATTCATTGTTTAAAATTTTTATTAAAGCTTTTAATTTTTAAAATATATGCATGGATAATTTTCAATATTCATGCTTGCAAAACCTTATGTTGCAAAAAATTTTCCCTTCTGTTCCCCACCCCTTTTCCTGGATGGCAAGTAAATTAATATGTGTTAAACATGTGAAATTCTTTTATATATATATTTCCACAGTAATCATGCTGCACAATGAAAAATCGGATCAAAAAGGGAAAAAAATGA
Organism: Sminthopsis crassicaudata; assembly: GCF_048593235.1. Classification (NCBI taxonomy): domain Eukaryota; kingdom Metazoa; phylum Chordata; class Mammalia; order Dasyuromorphia; family Dasyuridae; genus Sminthopsis; species Sminthopsis crassicaudata. Next base: position 235,877,991 of record NC_133620.1, on the reverse strand, counting down.
GAAAGAAAATAAAAAGCAAGCAAACAACAACAAAAAGAGTGAAAATTTTATATTGTGATCCACACTCAGTTCCCACTGGCCTCTCTCTGGATGCAGATGGCTCTTTTCATCACAAGACCATAGGAATTGGCCTCAGTCATCTCATTGTTGAAAAGAGTCATGTCCTTCAGAATTGATCATTGTATGATCTTGTTATTGCCATATACAATGATCTCCTGGTTCTGCTCAATTCACTTAACATCAGTTAATGTAAGTCTCTCCAGGCCTCTCTGAAATCATCCTGCTGGTCGTTTCTTACAGAGCAATAATATTCCATTAACATTCATATACCATAATTTATCCAGCCATTCTGCAACTGATGGGCTTCCACTCAGTTTCCAGTTTCTTGTCACTACCAAAAAAGGCTGCCACAAAAATTTTTGCACATTTCCCTCCTTTAAGATCTCTTTGGGATAAAGCCCAGTAAAATAATGTTTAGCAACATATTTAGATGGAAAATTGTAGGCAAAGTCCTAGCTAAGATATTTTGCACACAGAAAATCACATGCAGGACAAACGTTTGTTTTTAAATCCCCCTCACTTGGGGAGAAAGTGGATAAATGCCACCCTGTGATGGGAACAAGTGCCATTTACTGCTCATAGGGAAGCCCATCCCTCCTCCAAGATACTGCTCATAGGGAAGCCCATCCCTCCTCCAAGATATTGGGTATCTTTGTAAATAACTAGTTTATTGATAGCTAAGTACTAAAGTGAATTGTTCATTCATATTTGGCATACGAGAGCTTGATAACTAAGGACAGGTAAGAGATGGGGTGATAGTCATGACATCACACAGATGCTTTAAAAAGGAAAATGAAAGACATCTTGAAACTATCTTCCCACAAACTCCATGAAGTATCATGATAGTACTGCAAGAGGACTTTGATATTATTCATTACTCCTGTAATTTTATAGAGATATAAACTGAGCCCCAGTAAAAGGTGATCTGTCCAAGGTCACAGAAAAAGATTCATCTTATTCATTAAAATAGACTCAGTCATTCAATTTTGCACAAAAGGACATAGCTAAACTTGTCTTGAATGCTATAAGAAGCAGAGTCACCTCCAACTCATTGGGAGTCTTGGATCCCAGACTTCTATATCTAAGAGATAAGTAGGGATTATATTTCCCTGCTCATTCTGCAAAACCTTATTCCTTTTTCTTTTTGGAGATGCTGCTTCTACCGTGTATACCCATGGTTTTTCATTTTTAAATATTCCCATTCATTTCTGTTTTGAGCTATGGTAGAATAAAATGTATGTTATGTAAGCCCTTGAAACAGAAGCTCAATGTTCCTGTCAGAGCCAGGACTAGAATTCGGGCCTTTGGACCTCAAAGTAAATCATCTTTGAGGCCTATTGTTGAAATTTTACTCCCCATTTGGCCATTCCATAGCAATTGTTTCTATTCTTGTTATTTAGAACAAAATGCTACAAAAGAAAAGAGGCCTCTGACTTTCCTAGGATTCTTCCACCATATTGCCATACTCATAATCTCCAATGTCACTTCTACCTACAGACTTTGTGAATGTCTAAGTAGTTTGTAAAGTCAAAACCTAGAGGGAAAGAAAGTTTTCAAAGGTAAGGGAGTTTGAGACATTTATAAGAAGATATATTCCTCTTTACAGGATCTGTAAAATGACCTTCCTGGGTTGCTACAAATCCTTCCTCTGGGCATACCAGGCTCAGAAGTAACAAAGAATAACTTCCAGGGTACCCCCATCCCTTTCGGGGATCATGGATCAATCAATCAAGCTTTTCTTGAGTACCCTCTACATATTCAGTACTGTTTTAGGCACTGAAGATACAAATGTAAAGACTTAAACAAATTCTATTCTTAAAGGAATTTACATTATACTTATATGAATATTTATGGAATAACTATAAAGAAACTAGCAATCAGAACTGTGCTTTCATGGATAGAAGGGACCACTGTGTAATATGTGGGCTAGCTTTCTGGCAGATCTCTGGACAAGCCCAAATCCTTGGGCTTAGTGGAGGACTGAAGGAGTCAGGAGGGCCACCATAAGGGTGGCCAAAGATGGAGTCTGGAGTCTGGAATCTGTAGTCTCAAGTCTTCTCTGTGTCTGTGTCTGTGGCTCCTTTATAATATCTCAGTCCTATTACATCACTACAGCACACTGAGCATGCGCAACCATTACATCACTAACACATTAAATATGTGTTTAGAGAACCATTATCTCACACTGAGTACTATAAGTACCCTGCTGTCCTTGATTTAAGTATTCCTTTTCAGAGTCCTGGTCCTCTACACCACTGGATGAAGAAATTCATGTTACCAAAACAAGATGGTATCTCTCCGATGATAGCAGTAAAGTCACTCAGAGCATTGAAAAGCTAAGAAATTTGCTCAGGGTAAAAAAGACAGCATTAATCAGAGATACAACTTGAACCCACATTTTCTTGGATTCAAGCCTTATTCTCTGTCCAGAACTGAAATTCAGTTAGTCAACAAGCATTTATTAAGTACTTAGTACGTGGCAGGTACTGTATATTAAACTTTGGGAATACAAAGAAAAAGAAAATTATGGTCCCTGCTCTCAAGGAGCTCTCCTTTTAATTCCTAATCTCCAGGAAAGACAAAATAAAAATAATTTCACACATAAGATATATTCAGCATACATGGAAGATAATAGAAATTAAATAGAAATAGAAATAGGAAGAAAAGAAAACTTTATATTCTTCTTTTGTCAAAAAAAAAAGAACAAGAAGATATATGAATACAAGGTAATTAAGTGGTTTGGGAGGAAAAACCCTAGCAACTACTGGATATCAGGAACAGCTTCATAACTTGAAGGAAGGAAGAGACAGAAGTAAAAAGATTGTGCATTCCAGGCACAAATGATGAAGTCTAGAAATGGAGTGTTCCATATGAAAAAAACATAGATATGACCAGTTTGGCTAATTCTCAGAGTAGTAATATATAATGAGTAGTAAGATGTAATGAATATGGAAAGTAAGATAGGAGCTAGGTTGTAAAGAACATCAAACTAAGTATACTATATTGAATAACTTGCTGTTTCAGAGAGGGAAGGGAGAGAGAAAAATATTTGGTACGGAGTTTTGCAAGGGTAAATGTTGAAAACTATATTTGTATATATTTGGAAAAATAAAATACTATTAAAATTTAAAAAAAACTAAGTATGGAAGTATATATTTGATCCTAGAGACAATAAGTTTATTTATCACTGGAATATATACCTTCTTCCCTCAAAGAGTAGCCACCATGCTTTCTATCAGATCTGAATGCTCAACCTGGGGACTAGAGAAAGTTCACATAAGGTAAAATTTTAGGGCTAAAAATAAGGTATCCTTCGGAACAGACATCCTCAATGAAGTACTTTATTCTAGCAAAGGTAAAATCTTTCTCACTCCCAATAAACATAAAGATTATGGATACAGAGAGAGCACTTTCCAGCCTCTCTCTTATCTCCAGGCTTCTCTTTCTCCACAGGTGTGGTAAGAAGACAGATATACTAATTTCTGGCTTAGACTCTTTCACCAGTCCTTGGCATTGCAAGAATTTAGGCTCTTGCCAGTTTTAGTTTCTGCTGAGGGAAACAAGAGTATCAAGATACTCCACCAACAGGAGGTCCTTCTGTCTCTCCTTTCACCTGTCTTATCAATGGCTCTATTAATTGAAGTTTTACTATATTGAATACCAGGCACTATCCTGCCTTCTTCTACAGAAAAAAAAAAAAAATCAATAATTTGTCAGAAGCACATAAAATCCCTCACTCAGGCAAATTTCCTGAACTTTCAAAATTGTCAAGATTGGGACAAAACATAAGTTAAGATTCTGGCTGTGGGTATTCATCAGAAGTGGAAATTTCCTCATCTGAAACTCTCTACACTAATGAAATAAGTTTCAATAAAAATAGAAAAATATATGAGTAAAGCAAATGAATAAATAAATATAACAAGATATATAGGTAGATGATAAAGAGATATAGATGATAAATGACATAATTAAATATCTATCTAATATTTATAAAAAGATTGACATATATATATATATATATATATATATACATATATATATATATATATATATATATATATGGAACTAACCTCTGGATAAAATACAAAGATAAGAAACAGATGGGTTCAAGCATCTTGGAACTATAAAGTAAAATAGAAGAGGTGAGAAATCCACAAAATATAATACAAGACATAATATGATCTTTTAATAAGAGATGCATTCGGTATTAGTATGAAAGATTTTAAAAGAGGATTTTTTAAATTTTTTTTTTCCTGACGCTGGGGTTAAGTGACTTGCCCAGGGTCACACAGCTAGGAAGTGTTAAGTGTTTGAGACCAGATTTGAACTCCGATCCTCCTGAATTCAAGGCTGGTGCTCTATCCACTGGGCCACCTAACTGCACCTAAAAGAGGATTTTTTAACAGTACTACATTAGCAACTTAACCTTCAGGATATCCAATTTAATCAGTGAGGGACATTTCTGATAGAGAAATTATTTTCATATATGCAGATCACATCCTATCTGTGAAATAATAATAACTCATATTAATATAAGATTTAATGTTTTTTACTGGACTTCATAGACCTTACTCAACTGTGAATAAACTCCAAGGCTCAAGGCACCTTTTTATTATTTCTCTACAATCTCTCTTGGTGACTTCATCGACTTTTATAGATTTAAATAGCAACCCTATGCTGGTAATTCCAAAATCTTTATATCCAGACTTGGTTTCTCACTCCATTCCTAATGTCATATTGCAAACTGTATAATGGACATTTAGAATAAAGGTCCTGTCAGCATTCAAAACCGACATGTCTAAGACAGAACTCATTATTTTTCTCCTAAAAACCTATTCCTCTTTTGAACTCATTATTTTTGCCTAGGGCACTATCATCTTTTCAATTGCTCAAGTTCACAACTTCAGAACTATTCTTGATTCTTCACTCTTCCTCATCCTACATATCTAGTCAAGTGTCAAGACTTTGCATTTCCAATTCCATAATATCTCTTATATTCATCCCCTTCACTCCACTCACATAGCCACCACCTTAGGTCAAAACTTCAGTATTTTAGACTGGACAACTGCACTAAGGCTCCTAATTGGTCTTTCTCCATCCAGTTTCTTCCCACTTCAATTAATCCTTCACACACTCTAAAAATTGATTTTATTTAACATCTAAACATATATCACTTCTATTCAATGAACCCTAGTGAATGCTTATTATCGCTAGCATTTTAGAATAACCTTCTCTATGGGATATGAATCATCTCACAACCTAGCCCTGAGTCTTTCCAATGTTATTATGCCTTTTCTCATTCATACTTTCTCTAAGCAAGTCAAGCTATCCCTCTTGTTTTTTCCCCACATTGCACTGCATCTCCCATTTCTTTACCTTTATTCTCCATGTCTGGAATTAATTTTCCCCTTACTTTTACTTCTTAGAATCCATAGCTTCTTCTTAAACTTACCTTAAACATCATCCCTCTACATCAGGCCTTTTTCTTCTGATGCTCCTGGCATATGCTTATACACTAACGAGTGTATATGAGTATATGAGTATACATATGTATGTGTATGTGAGTATGTGTGAATTAGTGACTAAATATACATACATATGAATATATATATATATATGCATATATATAGAAATATATGTATATATGTATATATATATATATATATGAAAAAAAATATATATATATACATACACACACATATGATATACTAAGCTCCTTGGAAGCAGGATGTTTGTTTGTTTATTTTTCTTTCTAGCCTCAGAACCTGTTCACATGATAGGTGGCTAATAAATATTTTTATTGATTGAAGTAGCTAATTTAATTCTCACAACAACCATGGAAAGTAGGGCAAGTACAATCCTTATTGTGCAAATAAGGAAACTGAAGCTCAGAAATGTGACTTGCCTTGGTTCACAATCATTATCATAGGCACTATTGGAGTCGAAATCTTCCTATCTTCTAACCCAAGATGCTATACACTATTCAATTCTGGCTCTATTGTAAATATATGAATTGGACCAAATGTGGTTCTTTCTTCATTAAGGAAATATTTCTTTTTTTTTAAATTTTTTTAATTCATTTTTCCAAATTATCCCCTCCCTCCCTCCACTCCCTCCCCCCGATGGCAGGTAATCCCATACATTTTACATGTGTTACAATATAACCTAGATACAATATATGTGTGTAAATAACTTTTTCTTGTTGCACATTAATTATTAGCTTCCAAAGGTATAAGTAACCTGGGTAGATAGACAGTAAGTGCTAACAATTTACATTCGCTTCCCAGTGTTCCATCTCTCGGTATAGTTATTTCTGTCCATCATTGATCAACTGGAAGTGAGTTGGATCTTCTTTATGTTGAAGATAGGAAATATTTCTTAAGATAATGATTTATTTCCCAGCAAAAGTTGGACTTTGTTGGCATGTGATCTTAAGGAAGAAAAAAATCAATCTTAAAAGTTTAAGTTTAATCAATATGACTATATTAGTCACATTCTATAACAAGTCAACGTTCTTATCCAGATAAACTAGTTGTTCAAATGGCAATTTCAGATGAAACAATAGCTACAATTATATTATTTGCTTAAATATCAATTATAGATTTTTCAATGAGATGCAGCTTATGAATCATTTTATATTATAAGTTTAGATTCTTAGCTGGGCTGCTCTAAATCATCGTAGTATTTATTCATAGACTTACAGATTTAAATGAGAAAGGACCTTAAATGTTCCATTAAATCTTAAAACTAGATCTGGTTAAAGATCCCAGATGGCTTCTAGTTTAACCATTTTCATTTTATAAAGGAAGAAATCAGTAATCACCCAACCTCATACAATTATAAATTGCTGCTATTGTTGTTTGTCCTTCATTCTCAAAGAGAATTAGTGATTTCACGAATGTGATGTCTTGACTTGCAAGAAAATTGGATTTAATTGAGATAGAATTTGAAAAGCCACCAGTCTCATTTTCTCCTCCAGAACCGGGTCAGGGGCAAGACATAGATCAGGATGACTCGAGATGGACCAGATGCAGTGGGAGACCTTGATCTTTTTAAACTAAAGTCTTTGCCAGGTCTCAGTTTGTCTCAGACAACACCCATTCAGTAAATAAGGTTAGGTAATAAATAAAGCAAAAAACAGCCTTTTACCTTTTAAAAAAAAAACAATCTGGGAGGCTAAAAACTTCAAGGTTTCTAGATAAAATAGAAATAATACAAAGATACTTCATTTGAATTAAGACATTGTGTTCTATTCCAGCATTCTTTCATTATAAAGTTTCTTCAAAGAGTGCATCTGGTATTTTTATATATAAATGTTGGTCATAGAGTCAGCTTGCCTCAGGCACTTAACATCTCCTAATCTGTGAAAAGTGGATAATAACACTTAGCTCTCAAAGTTGTTGTAAAGATAAGTAGTGGTGTAAAGTGCTATGTAAAATATTAGCTTTTGAATACAAGGCGCTTTTTTTTCAAAAATAGAGGGAAAAAAGAATGTTAGTTTCTACTTGACTCAAATGGATGCTTCTATCAGAAGTAGTGCAGAAAAATAAGAAAGGCAGCCCTTTTTGCTTAATGAAGGTCACTCCAATCTTGATCTATTTACAATAAAGGAATAGTTCCAGTAAAGAAAATAGAAATTATAGTATTTCTTTTTTGTGCTTCTTTTCTCCTCAGATGATGGTTTATATCTGGATCTCAAATTCCTTTATATCCTTTTTCTTATGAGCTGATGTCCTTACCTTGACTAATTTTTATATGAGTGTGTAGGTAATAGGGGAACTATTAAACTAGCAATGTACTGTTTTCCCCTCAGCCATTAATGAATTTATAACACCTGAACAGCAAAGCTCTGAACAAATTTCTAAAAAGTCTATAAAATTTTTGATTAGGTAACATAGTTATACATTTTTTAAATAAATAAATGACTATTATAATCTTAAAAATCAAAAAAATCATAGGCTCTCTAAACTGGAAGTTACCTTAGAGATCATCTAATCTAATTTACTTCTTATAGATAAGAAAACTATTGATTAATTGAATGAGTAGAGAGATTAAATGACTTTTCCATGGTGATCTAGTTACTAAGTGATATAAACAGGACTCATACATACTATCAACTTCTCTAATTCTCTGTTCATATTTTTTGGACTGTCATGAAATCTTTTTTTATTCTTCAATTAAGTATTATATCTCTGCTCTGAAATCTTTCTTCAGTTATTCATCATGATTTTCATGGAAGTGCCACTAGAATCTCAAGGGAGGGGTAGGTTAAAAAATCTAAATCTTATCAGATCCTACCAAGCTCTTAAATTTTAAATTATAGACCTGGAAATGAATTCTGCACCATGCAATGGTCAAAAAAAATTAGTCTCAGTAAAACATATCTTGAGAAAACTGGCCATTTGACAATGAAGACTTGGAGGTAAGAGGAAGGCAGAAGAGTAACTCACAAAACTAACTAATAATATGTTTTATATTTATTTATCTGTGTATCTGTTGTGTTTACCTTACTCAGAAGTTTTACATGATTTGACATTGAATTTATAGGACTTTGACACGTTCTTTAATTCTTCTTAAAATCACATCATCTTGGATATTGGATATTAAGTGTATCTTTGATTGAATCCATTTTTTCTAAGGTTAGCCTTGATTATAGGCGACATAGACTTGTAATGTGGGAATAGCTTCAAGACTATGTTAGCTCCATTACTCTTGTAAATTTTTTAACCTTTCTTGATGATATGGCATGGCAAATGGTCATCTTACAGTATTCACATATATTTGAGAATTGCTGTAATTTGGGAAGAATTCTGCTTCTAAGTATCTCAACGACTTTTGCAAGTTCATCATTCTCTCAATAGAAATGACTTGCAAGTAAAATAAAAATTAAAAATCCTAAAATATTTTTGGGGAAAGGAAGCTGGATGCTATAAATCTGATGAAGATATCCAAATCTTACAGACTACATGTCACATCTAACAGTGGTTTTAGTTTAGTTGAGGGGAAAAAAATGAGTTTCATCAAGAAAATTTTTTTCTCCAATATTCAGTGCTTAAATATTATCTTTGTGTTATTTTACCCATAGTGTTTTTTGTTTGTTTATTTACAGCAATGATTATTAGCTTTGGAATCTTGACTCCTCTCCTTAATATTCTTTTAATTTCAAGCAGCCTATACCACATTGTTGAAAAATCAGTTAGCAATCCACCAACCACCAGGTCTCTCTGAAGGTATTTATTTCCTTATGTTTAATTAAGCTATTCTAGCAATACTGGACTGATTCCTAGTATTCTTATTTGTTTCAGACGACAGTTTTCTTTGCAAGCTGACTGAGATAAATGTGAAAAAGTCTCCATCCTCAAGCAGCATATATTCTATTCACTTTAGAATAGGGAGAACCCAATTAACTAAGGATATTAGAAAAAGCTTCCCTTGGGAAATAGGAGAATTTAAAGTAGGAGAACTTCAGTATTCTAATCTAGGCCCTCTTTTCTTCATCTATACTTCCTTACTTGGTGACCATTTATTTAATTGACATATCTATCCTGAAAATTCTCAAATCTGTCTTTCATTCCTTAATCTCTCTGTTTACCTCTAATCTTACATCTCCAACTGCCTTAAACTTGATGTCCAGTAGACAACTTAAACCCACTATGTTCCAAATAGAATTCATTATCTTTCTTTCTAAACCTTTCTGATTCCTTCTATATTCTCTGTTTCTGTAGAGAGCAATAACACCCTCCCAATATCTCAGACTCACAACCTAGAAGTCAACCTAGAAGTCATCCTAGAGTCCTCACTCACCATATTCAAATTGTTTGCCCAAGCTTCTTAGATTTTCTTTTGAAATATCACTCTAATATGCCCCCTCTCTCCTCTGGCACCATGACCACCCTGATATAGGCCCTCATCACCTTACATCTTGATTACTGCAATAGACTGCTTATGAGTCTATCTGCCTCAACTTTCCCTACCCTAATGTATTCTCTAATCAATCACTAAAGTGATTTTCTTTAATGCAGGTTGGGGCATCTTTTTTCCTTGTTCTCTCCATTCAATAAGCTTTAGTGACTTCATATTGCCTCCATAATCAAATAGAAAAAATATTCTTGCATTCAAAATTCTTTGTAATCTAGCTCCATTCTTATCTTTTCAGTTTCTTTATACTTTACTCTCTAAATAGTATTCTTTTATCCAGTGACACATTGGTCTCCTGCCAGTTCCATGAACAAGACACTCAATCTCTCAGCTCCAGGCATTTTTTCCAGCTGTCCCTCAGTGGTTGAAAGGCTCTCCCTCCTCTGCTACAACTACTCTCTGGCTTTCTTTAAGTCTCAACCAAAATACCACTTTCTACCAGAAAACTTCCCCCATACTTTTAAATTCTAGTACTTAGCATCATTTAATTATTTCCCAATTTCCTAATTATTCTACCCATATAGATGTGTTTTGTGAGTGTGTGTGTATGTGTGTGTGTGTGTATGAGTGTGTGTAGAGAAAGACAGAAAGAGACAGAGAGATACATATATAGATTGTTTTGTACATTTTTGAATATTATCTTCACAATAAATTGTAAGCTTTTTGAGGATAGGGACTGTTTGATCTCTTTTCATATTCCTAAGGCACTGGTATATAGTAAGCTTTTTACATTTCAATTGATTGATTGAAGAAAAGTATAAAACTGAAAAAAAAATTAAGCACAGTACCTACCACATATTAAGCATTTAATAAATGCTTTTGGATGAATGACTAGATAGAGGATGAAAAAAAATGGATAGATAATAGCAAAGATGAATTGATAAGAGGAAGATTGTGTAGTATGAAAAATGGAAACAGCTTGGTCAAAAGCATAGACAAAAGAAAGTATGTTGAATTGAGGAAACAGCAAGGAATCTATTCTGCCTGGAATGAGGAGTACATGAAGAAAGGTAATATAAAGTAAGCCCATAGGGGTTATTGGAACCAGCGTGTGAAAGGGTTCAAGTTATAATTTTACCACTTATTAGATTTATAACCCTGAACAATTGTCATTTTTGTTCTTTATTAAATGAGGAATATAATTCTTATGCTCCTCACCTCATAAAATTGCTATGAAGATTAAATGAGATAATATATGATGAAACATTTTGGAATAATAAATATAGGCAACTATTATTATTACTTTTGGACTAGAACATAAAATAACTTTAAATTCAAAGAAAGGATTTTGGACTGAATAGGCAATGGGGAGTCATTAAAATTTTTTCAGTGAAGAAGCGAAATAACAAAAGCAGAAATTTAGGAAGATTATTGTAGCAGCTGAATTCAGGGTAGCTTGGAGGACTTTGAAGTTAGAGGTGAGAAGATAGGGTAGATAGCTAGGAGGACTTTGAAGTTAGAGGTGAGAAGATAGGGTAGATAGCTATCTCAGCATAATCCAAACAGGAAATGATAAAGCACTGGGATCATGATCAGGTGCAGGAGGGGCTGTGCATAAAAAATTAATTGCATACATGTAGAACTAAAAGAATGGATGAATGAAGAATGAATAACTGTAATGTTGAGTAAGCATGTACCATATATAACACTATTCTAAATCTTGAAGATAAAAAATAAGTAGATTGGCAAATTCTGGGTTCAAAAGCTTACTATACCATTAATTAGCTATAATCTTGAGCAGTTCACTCCTCTCACTGGGTTCCATTTTCTCAACTATCATATAAGAGTAATAAACTAAATGATCAAAAAAAAAATTTCTATGCTTTTTCATTCATTGATTTTAGCACTTTATGCTCTAGAATTATACTATGACAAATAAAACTGGAATCAAAGGACCTTTATAGAATGTCTGATGGGGAGATAATAAAGCATTTAAATTATACACCTGTTAGAAATGAGATTGTGAGCTTTTTCTTAGACAAATGGAACAAATAATACAGTTACCACTCCCAAATAGTACAAATTTCCCCATTTTTGAAATATCCATTTTTTTTTCTTTTACCTAAAACCAAGGGGAAAATAATTAAAAATCATTTATTGTAACTTTATTAAATTTCTTATGAATAGACTCTAAAATTTATAAATTATTAACAGAAAAGTTAAAAACCTTATGAAGATTTATTTCCTGCCTGAAAGAACAATTTACAAGGTGACATAGCGAGTAGTAAAAAGTAAAACAATTCCTGCTTTCTAGTAACTCACATTATTATGGAGACAATCCATAAGTCCCAAGTTCATTAGGGTACATTCCCTATCACATTGGAAGTAAATGGCAAAACTGACATTTAAAATTAAAGCTTCTCATTATATATTAAAACACTCTTTCTGGTATCATGTTGTTTCCTAATTGTCTGCCATGCTATCTTAGGTAATTGATTCCAATACAAGATAATAAAAATTTACTAAAAGATAGAATTCTGTCAATGACTTAATAGAAAAAAATCTAGAGTGACCTGAGGCACAGAGAGACTAAATGACATTTAGAAGTACACATCTAGAACATTTCAGAGAAAAGGCTGGTCCAGGTCTTCTTTCTCCAAGCTCAGCTTTGAACACAAATCATGTCAACTCCTGGCTCAGTATTGTATCTATAATACCATGCTGCCTCTATATTTGACCCTTCCCTGATTTTAATGTTTATGATGCTATTAATGTTATTAAAAGCAATTTGTGGAGTATGAAAAAGTAAATAGAGCATTTCACTCCTCTTACTGGGCTTCCATTTTCTCATCTATCATATAAGATCAAAAAAACTAAATGATCCAACAAAACATTCTATGCTTTTTCATTCAATGATTTTAGGACTCTATGCTCTAGAATTATACTATGATAAATAAAAGTGGAATAAAAATGGCTTTATAGAATGTCTGATGGGAAGATAATACAATATTTAAATTATATACCTGTTAGAAATGAGAGCTTTTTCTTAGACAGGTCTTCTTTTTTTATTGTTCTTGTTTTAACTAGACATATATACCTGAAAATTATAGAAAGTAAAATCACAATATTATACACTTTTATAAGGCAACCACTAATCTTAGAAGGTTTTCTTATCAAGATTAATCATCTGTCTTTACAACAATGATGACAGTGTAAAAATTTGAACAAAAAAAGATTTCTGATACAGGATATAATTCTGAGACAAAGTCACTACTCCCCTACTATCTCTACCTAATTATTTACACTTGGATTGCAGTTTTCTATTTTATGTATCATGTGGGTCATTTTTTTTTAAATGAAAGGACTGATAGGTTGAGAATATATGAAATTTTTCCACATAAATCATCAGCATTTCTTGATAATATTAACAAAGTCCAGAAGTAAGAGAAAGAAAGAGAAATTCAAATTAAAATAACCATAGGCAACATAAAATACTTCAGGGTCTCTGATTCTCTAACCTCAATATTATTTTTAAATATGCTGCTTTGTTGTCATTATTAACAAATCTTTGTTGTCTTAGAGTTTGCATGTTAATCATACAGAGCATATGCCTCATCAATGGTATAAAAGATTATTTAGTCCTTTGACAGGTTCAAGTGCATAATTTCCAATGATAGTCATGGAAGCCTTGGATGTAAACTTCATAGAATTTGCTGCAATGTTTTATGTAGTGGGAAAAGAGAGACATAGAGCCTCTTCTGCTCTGAGTTCACTCTCAGATATCTAAACACAAAGAGTTAATACCTATTAACAACAACCCTAGATTTTAGTACACTAAATCAGGAAGTGACTTTTGAAACAATGTAGTCCAGTAACTTTATTTGACAGAGGTAAAAATGGAAAACTAAATAGGATGTAAGGGATTGGAAAGAACAACAGATTTGAAGTCAGAAGACAAAGACCGGAATGCCAACATTAGCAAGTACTCCATGTTTGACTATTTCCCTAAATTGGGAAATAGACATTTTTTTTCACTGCAAACCTCATGGGGTTGTTATGAATAAAGCACGTTGTAAATTGCAAAAACTCATACAAATTCATGGATACATTAAGAAGAGAACTCAAATTTCTCATGACCCAATCTTGGACTGAATTAGATCTTTCTACTTCTTTTTTTGTTTCTTCCCTTTCCTTTTTCTCCTCTCAAGGCCCAAAGTGGATCAAAGAGAACAACTATTCCACCTTCATTTTCTCCCTTGCTGAGACCCTAGGTCAGCCTGTGATGTTCTACGATAGATATAGTTTTAGACAGCATCATCAGCCTTTCCTTGAACTTGCATTGAGCAGCCTCAAACTGACATTGAAACCTAGAAAAAGGTTCCTTATTTCATAAGGGATGAATTGATTCTAGTCTCATAGCAACACTTTTTTTCCGAATATCTTTTTGAAATGAACAGTATTTAACTGAAAGCCTATTCCTTGAAAGGGGGTATTTAGTCATTCGGAGGTTAATGTATTAATAGCTTCCGTAGTTGCTAAAGCATTCTCATTATCAGGCCCATATGGTGATACAATCTAAAAATGAAACCACAAAATAAGTGACTCATAAAAAGCTTTATTACATTGTCTTTTTTTACTTTGCTTTTTAGTATTAATGTCTAGAGATGGGATTATATACAGAGCATATTCCTATAAACAGTACTTCATGCACATAAATGTGAGCTTTCAAATGTTCAACTAAATACATAAATTGCCAGTATATGGTCTTCAGATTATGGAAATTCTGATCTTTTTAATTTACATTTGATTATTTTTATATTGGGGCAGCTATATGGTGTAGGAGATATAACACTGGGCCTGGAGTTAGGAGTATTTGAATTCAAATACAGCCTCAGATACTAGCTGTGTGATCCTAAGCAAGTCACTTACCCTGGTTTGCCTCAGTTTTCTCATCTATAAAAGAACCTGGAAAAGGAAATAGCAAGCCACTATTATATCTTTGCCAAGAAAACTCCAAATCACATCATAAAAAATGACTAAATTGAATGAATAAAATGACTTTTATATTGATGCTGTATTCATTTTCATTGAAGGTATTTGACAACATGGCTGGAAATATGCTATAAGGCAGGGGTACAAGCACACAGCTTTGTTTCACTCCATTAGTGACTAGGAAAGTGTGCGAACATAATCTATTATTGAGAACCTGGGCAAGCATCCCATCTTGAAAATGACATATAATACTAATAAACTTCTCTGGACTGCCAAATTTTAAAATGATTTTCTATAAACCCTCATAACTAACAATATTAAAGACTTTTATCAGAACTACAAATGTTGTATATAGATTTCTGTTCTGCTCTTATCATTTCTCCTAGAGTTTTCAGGTGACAAACACCATATTGACCATTCTTAGGCACTTTCTGGAGCCATACTGGTTCTCAGGTAATGACCATCTTCCAGATTAGAGATCAATCTATTAAGGAATACTCTGGCAAGAATCTTTCCAGCAATGACAAAAGAGAGACACCTCTATCATTGTCACATAAGAAATTAATATTTTTACCTTTATAGAAAAGGATAATGGAGGTGGTACTGAACTCCTGGGGTATAGTCTCCTTTTAACATATAATAGAAAATCTCAGTTTGCTGTTGTATGACCAACACCGTTCACTTTGTAAATCTCATCTGGAATAGAATCATGTGCTTTGCCACATGAAATGAGGAGTCTATCAGTATTCAAAGCCTTTTCTTTAGTTGGAACTTCAGCTAGGGAGGGATTGACTTTAACCTCAGATAAATGGTTAGTGGTTTCATGACTGATTGAAGACAATCTTTTGAGAACATTATGGAAGTGTTCAGTTCATATTTCTAAGATCATGTTCTTATCACTAATCAATGTGGCTCCATCAGCACTGAGTGAGATGTCTATAAATAGCCTTTACGGCATTATAAAAGCACTTTGAATTGTTACTATCAGCATAAAAGTAAATTTCTTCTGCCTTCCTACTGAGCCAAGAAGTCTTCATCTCTCTAAGCTTCATTTTTAAACTTGTGATAGATGTCCTTGACATCTTGGATATCTATCTAATCTTTAAGTACTCCATAGCACCTGTTTCACCTGCCTTAATGGGACTGGAACACATTATTCTCGTCTGCCCATTCCACCAGTAGGTCCTCACATGGTTGGAGTAGACACTCCCCTAATTCACCAATGAGTTTGAGATCTCTTGATTATTCTCAATCTTGTTCAAACCATCTGCCAGGATGAGGCTACTATGCATGATACAGCTTCTTGGAGCCACAGATGAGAGTTAGGTTGACTGGAAAGACAACAAAGGTGGAAAACAGCCCCGAAAAGAGCTTGTCAAACCTCATACCAAAGGTATTAGTCTTCCCTGAATATATCTTATACCCTGAATGAATCCTCAGTTAGCTAAGGATTGCATCTACTTGAAAGTAGGTAGACATTATTAGTACAAAGAATGAAATAACACCCTCCCACTCTCAGGAAGTTTACATTTTAAAGGGGGAGAAAATACACAAATTAATGGATCCAGAACAAATATAAACAGAAAAAATGAAAATACAAACTTGACAATAAAGGTAATATGGGAAGAAGGGCACTAGCAATTGGGGGATGGAGAAGTAAGGAAAGGCTTCATGTAGAAGGTGGTGCTTGAGTTGCATCTTGAAGGAAGAGAGTGATTCCATGAAAAGAAATGAAAATGAAAAAGATTATATTTAGGACAGCTAGTTCAAAACTTTGTAGAACAGAAAGAAGGCCAGTTTGACTAGATTGAAAAGTATAGGAAAAGAAGTCATATTCAGTATATCTGAAAAAAAATAGGTTGGGGACAGTTTGTAGATGATTTTAAAAACAAGACAGAATTTTATTTATTTTATCCTAGATTCAGTTGGGAATCACCAGAGTTTATTATGCAAAGGAATGACTTGGCTAAATATGTGCTTAAGAAATATTACTTTGTTAGATTGTAGCAGACAGACTGGAATAGAGAGAAGTTTGAGGAAGAGAGACAAATTAATATGTCATTGGGAAAACATATATGGTAGAAATGATAAAGTTTGGAACTAAGATGCTGTCAGTTATTAGTAAGTTAATGTAAGTTGTGTTCTGTGCTTGGAATATTCCTTTTATTTTTTCATTCATGAACTCTCAAACTCCATCAATTAATTTAGGTATCTTATGTATTTAAGGCATTATTCTTGCTACTGGTGTTACAAATGTAGGCAGATGGCTTTCTTTTAGAGATAAATAAGGAGAAAAAGAAAGCCATCAACTTTCTCTTAGGTGCTCCTCAACCTTGGAATATGAGAATCTTTGGTATTTTTCAGCTACTATCTTTTTCTTTTTACCAGACATGACCTATTCTCTTACTACCACCTTAATTTCCTCCCCACAGAAAATCTTTTGTATGTAAACATGCATAGGAGAGGACAGGAAAAGTCACGTGACTAAAAAAGCCCATTGACTTACTATCCAAGATAGGCAATTGGTTCACTTTCAAATAAAGAAAGGATAACCTGGTTTGGGGGTAACTTGTTAAAATCAATAAGGAAAAAAAAGGCTCAAACTCCCAATCAGATCTGGCTGGCAAAATTCAGAGTGTCTGCCTTCTGTACTTACATGCTAACCATTGTTTCTTTCTATTTTGCAACTCCCTGTTCCTAAATAATAAAGGATCAAACCTGAGTAGTTATAATGAATTTCTTTATCTGTAGCAAGCAGAAAAAGAGAGAGAGAGACAGAGAGAGAGAGAGAGAGAGAGAGAGAGAGAGAGAGAGAGAGAGAGAGAGAGAGAGAGAGACAGAGAGAGAGAGAGAGAGAGAGAGAGAGAGAGAGAGAGAGAGAGAAGAGAGTGAGAGAGATCATCTACATTCAGTCTAGCAAAAAAAATAAAAATCCATCATCATCAGAACTGCTTTCTCACCCAGCCCCTACACATGTGCTATTGCTAGGCAATGTTGTGACTGGCGACTCTCAAACACTAGGCAACTGCTTCCTATCACTTTATCTTCAATCTGTCTCTCCTTTCTGCCTCCTCAATTTTACTTGCCTGACTCCTAATGAGATTATATGTTCAGTATCTCTTCTTCATTTTTATATTCTCTTTCCTCCTCACAAGATCTCTGCCCTTCTTCACAACAGATATCCTTTTCCCAGGCAAGTATAGCCTAACCTTTTCAAGGGCAAACAAGAACAGAAGATTTTTTTTATTTGCAGAGAATTGACCTTCAACCTCCTCCTACATAGGGAATGAAGAAAAGCTACCCAAATCCCTGCTTTCAAGAAGCTTACTGTCTCTTGGGGGAATCTGACAGCTATATAAGTAAATAATATTCAGGGCAAACTATGATAAGGGCAAAGGATAGATGAGGAAAAAATGTTCTAGGGAAATTAGAATAGGGAAAAATCATTTTCTCCTGAGCAGATAAAAGTACACTTCATGGAGGAAGTGAGTAGGCTTTAAAATTGGGCCATAAAGGAAGATAAAAATTTTTAATAACTTTAACAATAAGATCATATCCCTTTTAAAACAGATTTTGCTGTTCGGTCTATTACATGCAATGAAAGTAACTGAAAAAGTAAATTCAGTTGAAAATTAAAGGTGTTCCAAGGATAAAGACTGACTTGTATAAATGAGTAAAGAAAGGAGAAGGTAGGTCAAGACTTTGGGAAAATTAATTGTGCAATTTTAACCCAGAGTATGTGAGTAATATGAATGGAATCAGATATCAAGTGTTTAAAATTCTAGTCTGAGGAGTTTGTATTTTATACTCTAAGTAAGAGGAGGCTACTAAATATTTTTTGAGCAATGGCATGACGTGAAAAGGTTATTCTCTCTCAAAGCTCTGTGAAGGATAGATTTGAGAGGGAAGTGATTTGAGACAGGGTGACGAATTGGAAGCATATTATATAAATTATATAAATTCAGGTTAAAAGGGTGTAATCTAGGACAGTGAAAGGAATTGTGGAAATAAAAGGATAAATTTTAGAAATATTTTCAAAATAAAAGTAACAGCACTTAGTAATTGACTGTATGTAGCAAATGACTTAAAGGAAAGAGTTGGAGTTAACATTGAGATTTCAGTCTAGATTACTGAGAGTTTGTTGGATGTAATTAATTTTCTAACAGCTACGTGGCAGTGGTTGTATTCTATCCAGAAAATATTTTGATATGATGAGAAACATGTTAAAGAAGAAGAGAAATTAATAGATGACTTCTTTTAACAGAACGATCCCTAGACAGATAGATAGATAGGTAGATAGATAGATAGATAGATAGATAGATAGATAGATAGATAGATAGATTAAAGGATAACTTGTATTGTGTGATTTGAGGTATTCTAGGAAGATATAAAAATTTCTCTCATTGACTCATTATTGCCATTAAAAATTATACCATTAGAGGGCTAACAGTGTCCTCTCTAAAAATCCTTTCAAAATAAACACATAATGGCAAGTTAGCAAGATTTACACCTTAAAAATTTAGGTTCTGTCAGATCTTCTCCTTTCTGAAAATACAAAAATGGAACAATATACGAATTCTTTGTGTCTGAAATAGAAAGGAGAGATAAAAAAGAAATGATAAAAATTGAATTCATTTTTTTTAAAGTTAAGGAGACAGAGACAGAGAAACAGTCAGAGAGATTTAAATATTTCTACAAAGAAAATCATACCATAGCACTAATATCTGTCTGCCCAGGTTGCATGTACCTTCGGATTCTAATGTTTATTGTGCAACAAGAAAATGATATTCACACACATGTATTGTACTTAGACTATATTGTAACACATGTAAAATGTATGGTATTGCCTGTCGTCGGGGGGAGGGAATAGAGGGAGGGGGGGTAATTTGGAAAAATGAATACAAGGGATAATATTATAAAATATATATATATATATATATATATAATAAAAAAAAATAAAAAAAAAAATAAAAAGAAAAGGGCACTGAAGCCTGAAGGAATGTGCCAGAGGAATAAACTATACCATACCCTCTACCTACAGGATCAGTTTTCTCTCTAACTGTCACTTACAAGGACTGGAAAGTAAGTCAGTCAGTCAATCAACATTTATTCCAAACACAATGTGGAGTCTCAAAAATAAAGTTTAAATGTTTTGGCCTGCAAAAAAAAAAAAAAATCATACCAAAGCAAATTATTCTTTTCAAAAACACTCCAGGCAGTAGAAATAACCAAAAAGATATAAACAGTCAAGAACAGTACAAGTAATGAAATAAATTGCCCCAGCAGGGAAAAACAAACATAGAAAGAGAAAGATACCTATGGGATTAGTGACAATACCAGAGGAACATTAAGAAATCTCTTACTTAAAGTACATAAAGGAATGAGGGTTAAAGTAGAAATCAAATAGATGGTGTGATGGTGCATAAATAGGCTTGAAATTTGGACTAATCCTTAATAACACTCCACCTACAAATGAATGAATCATTGTTTCTTATAAGACTAAACTGAAGAATGGGATCACACATAGAAAAGAGGAGAGAAAGAAGATGGATGGGAATAGGTGATTCCTTTATATCAAATCAAAAGCTCATGTAGTCTGTTGGGAAGAAAAAGGCCTACAGGACACTAGGTAAAATGGCAAAGAAAGAAGTGAAAACAAGGAAAATAAATGGAGAAATGTTAGGATTAACATTTCATATTCAGAGGGAGCTAGCCCCGGACCTTGACAGAGAAAACTTAATTTAGTGATGGAAAGCAATACCACTAAAGAATACTCACTTGAGTGCATAGAGATACTCTGTCAATTGAGATGGTGACCATGCAACTGATATAATATCCAGAGTATTAAGTCTTAGAGAAATTACTGCTTTTGAGATAATATTGTGTTTTCATGGACAGCATTCTGGCTCAAGATAAAAGGATTTAGATTTCATAGGGGTAAACACCACCCAAATGATTTGGTAGGAATGAGTTCAGAAAGGAAGTTTTGTGGCAAAGGGAAAATGAAAAAATTAAATTGAACTCCACATCCCTCTCAGTTTTAAGATTCTGTGATTTAATAAATCACTTTTCCAGAGTAAATTCTTTTAGATTTAAATTTTAGGGATTTTCAAAGTAACTTCAAAGGATTTTAAAGTTTGATTTCTCAAAGAAATAGTTATGTCTCTTTCCTAACATTTTTCCTTATGTTGTGGAGTGGAAGAAATCAAGGAAAAGCGAGGAAAATTTAATATGGTTGTAAATGCAAAGCTATTATTTAATACATTCCAACCAATAAATCTCATCATCATGCTTTTTTTTTTCTTTCTTTCTTTCAGACATTTAAACTCTATTAAATATGCAGCCTGATCATCAACGCAGTAAACAATTCAATTGAATGAGTGTCAGGACCTCAGGTCTTAAAGGTGACCACTTTAGGCTATTTATCTGGGCTGACTTACCATATTCAATACATTGTCCAAAAAAAAAAAAAAAAAAAAAAGTATTGTCCAAAGTACTTTGTTACTGTTTTATCCCTAACTGATTTTGCTGTGCTTTTTCTAGACTCTCCATCACTCTGAATTACACTTCTTAGTTTATTTTCACTTTCTTCTGTTATTTTTCTCTTTTTATGACTTCTAAGTTATTTTCCACTTAGCGCTGATATTTTTACTTTCCCAACTCCATGATTACTTCACCCTGCTAGGGCCTCCAGCTTTAAGAGACATATGTGGGAGTGATAACAGAACTCCAAAACTTTGAGTACCAGGGACCAAGCAATTGTTCCTGACTAACAGATCTTTCAGATATGTGCCTACTTGTCATTTCCTATATTTTTTTTATCAGATTTGGCTGAATCTACTAGCCCTGTCTCTTAGGCCTGTCAGTCAATACACATTACTAAGTTCCTTCTAAGTACTAGGCACTGTTCTAAGTGCTGAGAATATAAAGAAAGACATTTTCAAGCACCTTCACTAGACTTATTCCTTCCCTATGTCTGTGACTTCTGGCATTTTTGAACTAAGTAGACTATAACCATAGACATCTCTCCCTCCTCCCTCCTTTGCCTTTTTGTTTTTTCTGTTTCTCAATAGTCTTCAGTCTATGGAAAAAAGGCTTAGGACTATGTGGCCTAGAGCACATTGGTCTAAAAGCCCATTTCAAAATAGCTCAGACCACTTTGGAAATTTGACAAACTACAACTCCAGAGATCCTTAAAGAATTAGTGTCATAGTAGCATATGTCAAGGCTCCTTAGCTATTTTATTAAGAGTGATCCTGCCCAAACAGTTCTCACTGATTTCGTACTTCCGAGGTCATATATAATGGCAAAGATGTTAAGTAGCTAAGAAGGTGGGAGTTTCTATCCTGGAATGTTCTAGATATAGAAATGTCTAGATATGAAGGCTCTGGAGAAGGGGAAGGAAAGAAGGTAAAAAGTAAAACTAGATAGATAGAAAAAAATAGATAGATATGAAAATTCCCTTTCCCTGTACTTGATATAAGCTTATAAGTTTTAGAATTTTAGCCAAAAAAAAATATATAAAGTCTAAAGTAATGCCAGTTGCTCAAGTTCATGTTCTCCTTCCAAATATTATAAAAATCATTCTATAAGGTTTTCTTTATTTGTTTTTAATTCTATATTTTAATAATTCATATCCATATAGGGATTTACATGCAAGAACATCCATTAACTACTAATGCTTTTTACAGTGGAAAGAATAGTAATTCATGACAAGAAAAGGACAAAAATATTAGGACATTAAGAGAGGTTAAAATCCTACCTCTAACACCACCTTTGTAACCTCCAGCAAGTCATAAGATCTCTCAGGACCTCAGTTTTCTGGCTTGTAAAATAAGAAGTTAGACTAGATGACCTCAACATTCTCTTCTTAAGATCTTCTTAAGATCTATGATCCTGAATTGTGCATTCTTTCCATGACTTGACTTTATACTAGCAGGGACTGTTTTTATGCATATCAACTCAACCAATTACCAGTATCAAAACAATTGCTTTTTTAACCCTGTTAGTAACAACTGTAAGTACTTCTAAGCATAGACAACAACAATTCCTGCAGAGTGTATTAGATCACAGGTCGAGTATTGTGATGGAATGAAACAAAGAGAAGATATTCATAAAGATAGCAAATCATAGGGGGGATTTTGAAGAGAAAAATAGTACAACATGGAATAATGTTTTGGAATGAAGAATGAAAGGAGAATGGATAATAACAGATGAACAACAGGAAACAGGAGTATCCTGAGTACAATAGAAGTCTTTAAGTTTAAAAGTAGAAGCAAATGTGGAATCTCAGTATGGAATGACTGAATGATTGGAGATACCTAGGCATAGGAAGTGACCTTTGGATATTAGGCTAGTAATGGACTAGAAAAGCACAGAAAGAGAAGTTTAACCTACAAAATGTTCTGAGGAACTTTAGGAGCTTAGGCTTTAGCACCAGAAAGAAACTTGGAGTTTCTCAAATCCAATATTCTCAAATCCAGGATTCGTTCTACTATAGAGGCAATGGGGCAGTGCCATGGATAGAGTGCTGGGCCTGGAATCTGGAAAACCTGATTTCATATCGAGCCTAGATTCTAGCTGTGAACCTATACAAGTCATTTAATATTAACTGATTGTTTCCTCAATGAAAATACCATCTAACTTGCAATGACCAAATGATTTATATTTATAAAGTGATTAAACAGTATATGGCACATAATGCATCATTAATAAATACTTACTCCTTCCTTCTACAACATAAAGAGTCATTTATACATTCCCCTTTTTAGAAAAGGAAAAAAACAAAACCCATAGAGAGAAAGTGATTTCCCCAAGATTGCCCAATATGTTGATGCAGCAACTGGCATTGAATTTCTGTTCTCCTGGTGCTCAAACAAATGTGTTGTTTTGTTTGTTTTCCATTAGACTTTGCTGACCCAATTTTATCCCTTTCTATAGGCTGTGGCCTATAAAGAGGTCAAATGAAAAGGCTTCTAAAATGACTTCTGAAACTCTAGGCCAGAGTTTTCTTTTCCTTTTCCTCTTCAAATAGGTCTATTTCTCTGTATAGATTATCTTTCATTAGCATCAGGAGCCTCAGGTCCCTTTGATGTACAAAGTGCATGTGACCAAAAATATCAGGGTATATCACTTTTTTTTCATCTGAAATTTTTCAGGTTGGATATTTATTTTGCAGGACCATATATTCATATATTCGCTCCTCTATTCAGATTCTAATTAATTATAGTGGCAAGTGGTCTTTGAATAAATTTTTAGTGGTTTATGATGATAGAAACTAGATTTCAAGAGATTAAAAAGTGACTTACATAGTTCATGATCAACCTTGAAAATGTGAAGTGTCTATTGTGGACAAATCAGATTTTTTCTATTAAAATATGCATATTTATCTATTTATTTTCTTTTTAGAATATAATTAAATGTGTAAACTTGTAAAACTTTAAGTACTTTTTAAAATCTGGAAAACAATGAGTTAAATAATTTAAATGAAATTCATCTTCCATCTGAAATCTATTTTCATATATGGTATAATACAAAATTTCAAATTATGCTTAAAATTCTAAAATTACTATTCTTTGCACAGTTAGATTATTGCCTTATCTCTGTTTAATAAAATCCCATATGTTGATTAATGATGTGGCTAGTCAGTCATAGTTTATGGAGAATCTATAATAAGACTTTAAAATTTCTAGGGTGAAATGTTAAGATATTCAAGAGCTTTTGATATCTCTCAATAGTAGCATCTTCTTAGGCATATTGGGATCTTCTGGAAGCAGGAGACTGCAAGGTTAGTTGAAAACATTCCCTCAAGCATAATCAGTTATCCATAAACCTGCTTATATGATTATAGTAGTATTGTGGATACCAGGGACTCTACAAGGAGAGGAAGAGCTACTCATCAAGCAAGAAACTAGCTTAACAATTGAGCTATCATTATGGGAGGAATAATTGCTTGGTTTGGGATACATTTATAGTCCCAGTGCCTTGAAAAAATAAGACATCCTGGTGCCAGAGACTGAAAATAATAATTATTATTTTTAATAATAATCCTCCTAAATAAAATGTGATGTGGTTCAGAAAGAGTAAATTGAAGGCCAGAGGGCAGTGAGAGCTCTGCACTGTCAGAAGTGTGAGTTGCCCCAGCTATATGTGAATATACTTGATCATACTTGAAGAGAGTATACTTCCTAAATGGAATCCATGAGGAGTTTCTTGTTATTTAATTTGCTTTGTTGTTTGGATGTATTTTACTTTGAATTAATATATTCTTTCCATTTGAGTTAGTAAAGGTAAATGCCTCATGCTGGCTTATAAGCTATAGTTTCCAGTGAATGATGATCCATGTAGTGTTTTCTAACTTCTGAGAATGTTAGGATTACTAAGTGAGAACTCAGGTTGTCTGGACAGTGACAAGGTGAGAATTCAGGTTTTCTGGACAATTACAAGGTGAGAACTCAGGTTGACTTGATAGAGGGGCAAGCTCATTGGCTGGGGTGGTTCTTCCCAGAAGCCCTTGCATTATCCCACACCCATTCTCTGGGAGGATAAAAGACACAATATTGGGCCTGGAGAGCAGATCGGCCTGGAGAAGGATAAGAGCTGGAGGAGATTCAGAGCCAGGATTCAAGAAGAGGACTCTGCATTGCATCAGGCTTGACGGGGCTCCCTGCAGGAAGGGAAGTCACTTCTCTGGACAAGAGTTAACAGCAACTGCCTGGAGACAACGGTTCGTTACAGGAAGAAGAATCTGTCTGAGAGATTTGAGTAGAAGACACAGCAGATCTCTTCCCAGAGAGTGATCTGGCAGCTTCTAGAGACGACAGCTCGCTACAATTGGCGCCCAACGTAGGGCAAGGACTTTTGCTTATCCTGACAAGAGGAGCTAGACCAGACCTTCGCATGAGAATCCAGCTATGATGGAAAAGATCTATGAGGAAAGATCTAGTTGCCTTAATAATAATAATGTCATGATATTGATAACAAGATATCAATATCTGTAGCTTATTTGATTTAGTATGAGGATTCAGGAGCATGTTGTAGAAAGGAGAGATTGTCATACTCTTCTGAATAATTTCCCTACCATTTAATAGAAGAGGCTTTTTAAATGAGTGATTTGGGAGTAAACTAGTGGCTCTACTCCTACACACACCTCAAAAAGAATTCCTGGAACCATATTTTAATAGCTTTTAGTAGTCACAAATGACTCAAGGGTATAAACATTATTGTTTTTGAAGTATAAAATTGGTGACTCTTGCTCTTGCAGTTTCTTAGCTGTGAAAAAGTTGACAAGAGTAAGAGTATGAGAAAACACAAAAAAATTAATCTCGATTTAGGAAAAATCAAGATATTTTTCAAGAGACTGGAAAAGGGAAAAGGAACTTATCTGATTTTATTTATTTTAGGAATACTCCCTAAAACATAATTAAGATTATAATAAATCCATAACATTATCAATATGGATTTATATCTTTATCCTATTTTGCACCCTTGGTACAATCAAAATTTATCCATAACTTCTCATCTTATGTTGTTTTTTTCTCATATATATTCCCAGTGTCACTCCACCCTCAAAGACAAGGTTGCTCATAAGGAACAAAGAATTATGAATCAAGAGAACTTGATGGATTGCTAGTCCTGAAATCAAGAAAATCTGAGTTCTAATTTGGCCCCAGACACATACTATCTGTGTGATCCCAGGAAAATTCCTTAACCCTACTTGCTTAATTTCTTCATCTGTAAGATAAGATGGAAAACGAAATGGCAAATCATTCCAGTATCTTTACCAAGAAAATCCCAAATGAGGTCATGAAGAATTGGACACAACTGAAATAACAAATCACTTTGTTGGAAGGAAGAAAGGAAGGAAGGAAGGAAGGAAGGAAGGAAGGAAGGAAGGAAGGAAGGAAGGAAGGAAGGAAGGAAGGAAGGAAGAGTGGGAGAGAGAAAGGGAGGAAAAATTGGATAGAAGAATGGGTGAAAGGAAGGAAGAATGAGTGGAAAGAAAGATGGATGGAAGGTAAGATGCATGAAAGGGATGGAGAAAGAAAGGAAGGAAAAGAATCATAATGTAACAGGCATTGTGCTACGTAATTTATAAGTATTATCTCATTTGACCCTCATAACAATCTTTCTGGGAGGAGGTCTTTATTATCCCCCTTTTACAGTTAAAAAAATTGGAGCAAAACCAGCTTAAATGACTTGCTCTGGGTCACACAACAATTAAGTTTCTAAAGGTGGATCTGAACTCAGATCTTCCTGACTGCAAGTCCAGAGCTCTATCCATAGTGCTATTTAGGTATCAAAGAATGATAACGGAATATGAGGAGATAAGGAATGTACTGTTACTTAAGTCTCATTGGTAAAGAGACTATAAGGGATATAGCATAACATAGACCTCTTCTGTGGATATAAAAGTCTTATCAGACTGAAGAAAAGTAGTCCACTAGGCTAGATCTAATCTCTATGGTGAAATAGGAGGCTTATCTCTAATAACCATCCTACCAGTAGCTCTTTACTCCTCACAAATACTACCTTGTTCAGACTAATATGTGATATTTTCCTATTCCTCTGGGTTTCTTTTTCCCCTGAGAGGAAAGTTTTTGTTTTTATTTTTAAATGTTTTTATTTTAATGGAATTATAGCTTTAGATATGTAAGGAACTTGGAGATCATCATGTAAAACCTCTTCATTTTGTAACTGACTATATAGGAAGAGGGTAGGATGTGACTAAAGTTTCCCAGGTAATAACAAGGTAGATGAAAAGAATTCAAAAGCAAATCTTCTGACTCTTTTGAGTATAATATATCTTTTCTACCAATTTTTATACTGGATGTTTTAAAGGATTTTATGTAGTCATATGAATTGTATATTAATTGGAAGAAGAGGATTCCAGACCTATTTCTTCAATTTTGCAAAATTTATGGGTGAAGTATCATACAAATAACCAGCCTTTATTTTAAATGAATTATTCCAGATATAGCTAAAAAGCATTGTGCATTCATTTTGTAAAACTGTGAAGCTTTTGAGCCAGTTATTTTCCACTCATTCTTTAGAGAATCTAGCAGATTTTAATGGAGTTGCTTAGCCTAAATTCTATCTGTTGCTTTGAAAATATCAGAATATATTTTTGTTAGTTAAGTAGAAATTACAAAGATCTGGTTACAATACTCTAGGAGAAAACGCACACACACACACACACACACACACACACACACACACACACACACACACAGAGTGATCTGCAAAGGAGTCATCTACTTTCGAACACTAGTTTTCTTCTTATGAAAGCTTATATAAATAAATGTGTGCATCGATTAGATTGCCATTTTAAGGAAGCCATTAATTTTTGGTGTCTTTGAAGCTTGCATTAGAGTGTAATTAAAACGATCTTAGGCTTATTATAGTGCATCAAGACTAGTATAAGGTTTTATACATTTTCTTTCTTTCTGCCTGACCCCTGCAGTCGACTAAATTTCTTAGATACAAATCATGTTTCTTGAATTTTGTAAACATTCACCTCCTTCTGGTACCTTAGAAACCGTCTACATTCTGCGTGAATTTTTCCTTTGCCAGTGGGATTTAAAAGATCAAATTTTGTTTTATGTATTTTTTTCTTGTAGTAAACAAGATTGCCATCGCAAAGTAACCTTCATAAAGAACTCAGGGGAATGAGAGCATGGACCTTGTATTTGTTCTCTATGTACTGAGCTATTTTTTTTTCTTTTGCCATGTTATTGTGACTCCATGCAGACCTGGACTTTTTTGAAAAAAGTCCTAGAGGTCTCACTATATGAAATGACTTTCTTGGAACTATAAAAATTATGCTTTTTTTAGATGTTTTTATTCTCCACATTAGCTAGAAATGAAACTAGATCTCTTTAAAGTCCTGGGTACAAACACTATACATATCAAAATTTGATTTGACATTTTAAAAATTACAACAAAATTACCAAGTGCCATAGTTATTGTATTGTAGGCAATTTCTTAAATGGTAATGACCATATCCACTCATAGGTAGCTCAGTGAAGTGAAAAGAGCCCTGAGTTTGAAATCATGGGACTTGGACTCAAATATGAGTTCTGCCATTATTATCTGGATAATCTTGAGCAAGACACTTAACTTTTGTGAGTCTCAAATTTCTCATTTGGAAAATGATAGTTATAGATGTTGTAAATCTCTAAGTTCTTTTCAATTCTAAATATGCAGTCCTTTAATTCTATAAATTACAAAATTTCAGAGTTGGAAGGGACCATGGTATGCCATCTATTCTAATGTATATCTGAAAGATCTTCTCTGTAATATATTCAACATACCCAGCAAATGTTTCTTTGGCTTCTGTCTAAAGAACTATAAGTTGGCAGCAAGGTGGCAGAGCCAATAGAGTGCTGGGTTTAAACTCAGGAATACTAACTTCCTCAATTCAAATTTGGCCTCATATATTTACTAGCTACATGTCTCTTGGACAAGTCGCATAATCCTGTTTGGCTCAGTTTCTACATCTGTTAAATGAGATGCAGAAAGAAATAGCAAACCATCTCCTGGATCCATTAAGAGGGAGTATAATATATTTTCTACATGATAGTCTTTCAAACATTGTCAGTCTCCTCCAAATTGATCCTCAACTTTTGGGAGGTAACATTCCTAGAAAACATCACATAAGTAAAAAAAAAAAAAAATTGAATGTTGATAGATTGAACCTATGAGAAATATGGGGTTAGTTTCCTGCAAGTACCAGAAAGTAAAATATTGTTTTAGAAAATATACTTTTCTACCTACAATTTTTATTAAAGCTTTTTGTTTTCAAAATATATGCATAGATAATTTTCAACATTCACCCTTGCATTCACCTGTTCCAAATTTTCCTTCCATTCCCCTCATTTTCTCCTCTAGATAGCAAGTAATCCAATATATGTTAAACATGTGCAGTGCTTTTATACGTATTTCCACAATTATCATGTTGCACAAGAAAAGTCAGATCAAAAAAGAAAAAAATGAGAAAGAAAACAAAGTGCAAACAAATAGCATATGAAAGTATTATGTGGTGATCCACACTCAGTCACCACAATCCTCTCTGTGAGTGCAGATGTCTCTCTTCATTAAAAACCATTGGACTGGCCTGAATCATCTCATTTTTTATTATTATATATTTTTTTAATAATATTATCCCTTGTATTCATTTTTCCAAATTATCCCCCCTCCCTCTACTCCCTCCCCCCCATGACAAGCAACCCCATACATTTTACATGTGTTACAATATAACCTAGATACGATACATGTGTGTAAATACCATTTTCTTGTTGCACAATAAACATTAGATTCCGAAGGTACAAGTAACCTGGGCAGACAGATATTAGTGCTAACAATTTACATTCACTTCCCAGTGTTTCTTCTCTGGGTGTAGCTACCTCTGTCCATCATTGATCAACTGGAAGCGAGTTGGCTCTTCTTTATGTTGAAGATTTCCACTTCCATCAGAATACATCCTCATACAGTATTGTTGTTGAAGTGTACAGTGATCTTCTGGTTCTGCTCATTTCACTCAGCATCAGTTGATGTAAGTGTCTCCAAGCCTCTCTGTATTCCTCCTGCTGGTCATTTCTTATAGAGCAATAATATTCCATAACCTTCATATACCACAATTTACCCAACCATTCTCCAACCGAAAAAAAAAAAAAAAAAAAGGAAACAGAAAAGTATAATTTGGGGAAAAAATAATGTGGTGGTAAATACAGAGTTAGTCATTTTAACTGTGAATGTGAATGGGATACATTGTCCCATAAAATTGAGGTGATTAGCAGGCTGGATTAAAAGCCATAATCCTACATTGTTTGTTTTTTTTGTTTGTTTTGTTTTGTTTTGTTTATTTGTTTTTGTTTTTGTTTTGTTTTTTGTTTTTTACAGGAAACACATTTAAAACATATTTCTTATACCGTTCCTCTTCCATTTCTGTTCTCCCTTCTTTTAACCTCCTCTTTCCTTTCTCCTTACCCCTCTACTTCCCTGTAGTATGAGACAAGTTTCTCTGTGAAGATAAATATTTCTGATATTTTCTTTTTGAATCAAATCTGATAAGAGTTAAGATTCATATAATTCTCATTCCCTACTTTCTTTCCCTCAATTGTAATGTCTTTTTTGCCTCTTCATGAGATGTAATTTACTCCAATTTACCTCCATTTTTCTCTTCTTCCAATACAATCCCCTTCCCATCTATAGTTTCTTTTTTATATCATAAGAAAATCAAATTATACCTGCACCCTCTAAGTATACTCATAACAGAGCTACAGTTCTCAAGAGTTAAACATATCACCTTCCCATATAAGGATGTAAATTCTAACTTTTAAAAGAAACTTATTTTTTCTTTCTTTTTATTTTTTATGCTTCTTTTCAGTTATGTATTTGAAGATCAAATTTTCAGTTCATCAAAAATAAATGAAATTCACCTCTTTCATTGAATATCCATCTTTTCCCTTAAAAGAAAATGCTTTAATTTACTGGGTAGTTGATTTGTGGCTGCAATCGAAATTCCTTTGCTTTTTGGAATAGCAGATTCCATGCTCTTTGATTCTTTAAAGTAGAAGCTGTTAGGTCCTGAGTAATCCTGATGGTGACTCCTCAGTAATTAAATTGTTTCTTTCTTACTGCTTGCAATATTTTCTCCTTAATCTGATAATGCTGAAATTTAACTACATTTCTTAGAGTTTTTATTTCGGGGTCTGTTTCAAGAGGTGATTGGTGAATTCTTTCAATGACTATTTTACCCTCTAATTTTAGAATGTCAGGGCAGTTTTCCTTGATTTCCTGAAAGAAGATGTTTAAGTACTTTTTCTATCATAGTTTTCAGGAAATCCAACAATTCTTAGATTGTCTTTCCTAGATCTGTTTTCCAGGTTAGTTGTTTTTTTTTTGTTTTTTGTTTTTTGTTGTTTTTTTTTTTCCCAGTGATATATTTTTCATTTTCTTCTATTTTTTTTTCATTTTTTTTTGTTTTGTTTGATTGATTCTGATGTCTCCTTGAGTCACTTCCATGTATTCAATTCTAATTTTTAGTGAATTATTTTTCTTGTTAATTTTGCTATCTTCTTTTGCATTTGGCCAATTAAATTTTTAAATGAGTTGTTTTGTTCATTGGATTTTTTTCTATTTAACAAATTCTTTTTATCAACAAGTTGTTTTTTTTTTTTTTTTGAATCTATTTTATAAGGGGTTTTCTTCAGATAATTTCTATGTTTCCTTTTTAAATTCTCCTGCAATATTCTCATTTCCTTTCTCCTTTTTCTTATAACTCTTTTAAGATGCTTTTTGAATTCTTCCAAGAGAGCCTTGTGAAATGGGGACCAATTCATATTACCTTTGGTGACTTTATCTAGAGATGATTCTCTCTAAATATAAAAGCTATCTATGGTCAGAGTTCTTTTTGCTTTTTTGCTCACTTATTTAAAGGTTGAGGTCCATTTTTAGGGTAAAGGGGAGATTGTCCCAAGTTTCCTCTATAGGAGACAGCAATTTTTCATGCCCTGGGTCAGTTTCTTGACTTCCTTCCTGTTCTGGATGGGCATGGCCAAATCCCAGGTTATTCTGGGGTTCTGAGACTCATTATTTGTCTTTTGTATTTGCATTGGATGTCTCACATCTAATCTGTTGATCCACTGGCTTCTGAACCAAGACAGTAGCCAACTGTACTATATTTTACATAAGAGCCTCTCAATTGATTCCCCAGTGCACCATACTATCCTGGCTCACTGCACTGCACTTGCCCTTGTCCATCTCCCCTTTCCCAATTAAAACAAACTTTTTCCAAAGTTCTTTCAAAATATTTTCTGCTGGAAATATCTTACACTCCAAATATTTGTGGGTTCTGTCACTCCAAAACCAGTTCAGAGGCTTGATCTGGTGTTAATCTGAGGGTCACCAAGAAGAGTTCAAAGACCTTTCAACTCTCAACCATCTTGGTTTTGTCCCCAACATACAATTCTTTTATTAAAAAAAATCAGTTTTGATAATATGCACTTTTTCTAATAGAGTAACTGTGAAACGACCCATAAAATGCAGGGGAAGGGAGAGGCAAGCAGGAACAGTTAGGGAAAGACAGGGAACACTCTGAGAAGAACCCTGAGTTAAAAAAAAAAAAGTAAAAAAGGATAATCTGCCATCTCTAATTTCCTTTTCAGTTTATTGGGTGAATTGCTCCTGGATGAAATGCACATACCCTTTTGCAGCAGCCCTTTTTGTAATGGCTATAAATGGGAAATTAAATGGATGCCCATCAATTGGAGAATGGCTGAATAAGTTATGGTATATGAATGGTATGGAATATTATTGTTTTGTAAGAAATGACCATCAGGATGATTTCAGAGAGAGTTACATGAACTGATGCTAAGTGAATGAGAAGAAACAGGAGATCATTATACACTTCAACAACAATACTATATGATGATTGATTCTGATGGACATAGATCTCTTCAACAATGAGATGATCCAAATCAGTTCCAATTGTTCAGTAATGAAAAGAACCAGTTACACCCAGTGAAAGAACTCTGGGAAATGAGTGTAGACTACAATATAGAATTTTCACTCCTTCTGTTATTGTCTGCTTGCATTTTTGTTTTCCTTCTCAGGTTATTTTTACCTTCTTTCTAGATCCGATTTTTCTTGTGCAGCAAGACACATACACATATTGTTTTTAACATATATTTTTAACATAGTTGGACTGCTTGCCATCTAGGGGAGAGGGTGGGGGGAAAGAGGGAAAAAATTGGAACAGAAGTTTTTGCAAGGATCAATGTTGAAAAATTGCCCATGCATATGTTTTGAAAATAAAAAGCTATAATAAAAAAAGCACATGACTTAAGGTGAATCCCAGTACCCAGGCAAGCTGTGCTTCTGAGGGTGGGACACAGGTTGGATTACCCTCAAGAGCCAGAGGCAGGGATATCAGGAAGGCAAAATTGGGTGTCGATGAGAGAACTCATTAGGTCTTCTATTGCTTTTCTCTGCTGCATAACCCCAAATGTGCACAGTTGTTAATATAAAAGTGAAAATGACATTGAATAATAAAATCAAGAAATACTTGAAGCTGCAAAAGCTAATTAGGTGAATGTTGAGGATTGAACTCTTCATCCTGCTGAGAGACTTCTTATAAATACTCTCTTGTTTACCTGCCCTTCCCAAACTGCAAAGCCTAAAGGTGAATACAAGTTCTCCAAATGTGGTCTACAAAGGGATGACCATCTCCTTATTATTCAAAGCTACCCCTTTCTTGATGTAGGCCAAGACTGCATTAGTTTTTTTTGGCAACTGCATTATAATATATACTTATATTGAGCTCACTAACCCCTGTAACTCCCAGATTTTTTTTTCCAGACAAATTACTGTTCAACCAAAAAACTTGCTTCCTGAGTGAAATAATTACTTATTTCATATATTGTTAACCAATTATTGAATTAGGATTAAAAGGTTTCCTACTTTATCTTCTAGAAATCAATCATTGTGGGGGCAGATAAGTGGTGTACCAGCCCTGAAATCAGGAGGACCTGAATTCAAATCTGGCCTCACACACTTAACACTTCCTAGCTCTGTGACCTTGGGCAAGTCACTTAACCCCAATTGCCTTAGCCAAAAAAAAAAAATCAATCATTTTGGTACATCTTAGGCAAGACTTACTCATCCAGGAAGGCTAAGATCTAATCAAAGAGAATAAAGAAATTTTAAGTCTAGGTGAATTAGTGGATTTATTATGTTTACTCAGACATCTGGGAAAATGTGGATTTGCTTTTTTGTCAAATGGGTAATATGAATATTGATAAGTTTTTTGACCAAGACTGAATACTCAGTGTCACATATCATAACATCCTCAATGGAATAAACCTATTTCTCATTATAATCTTCATTCTTTCATTACTTATTAACCAATCAGAGTTTAATTCAACCCTCATGTATACTTCCTTTCAAAAGATTGTAAATATCAAAGGCTTAAAGGACTCTTTCTCTTCACTGAAGAAAAGAATGAACCAATTTTCTAGACATAGCATATTTATTGTAATTTACCCAGAAACTAGCATAGCTTTCTAGACATAGCAAATTTATTGTAGTTTACCCAGAAACTATGTCTCTCAGGAAATTTTCAATCATCACACTTCTATCTTATATACATAAAGTCAGTTTTTGAATCCAAGTACAAAATGTGGTCTATCTCTATTGTATTTCATCTTATTAGAATCACCTCAGAGTTCTAAATTTTCATTATCTTTTTAGATATTTGTAGTGTGCTTTCTAGAGCACCCTATTTGAGGTGCCAAAATATACCATCTGGACTAGCTCTCTGGAGGATCTTGGGACCAGCCTGAGTCCTTGGTCTTAATGGAGGAGTGATGCAGCAGGGACCCATGTGGGATGGTCAAATACGGAGTCCTTTTATTTCAAGTTCTCTTAGCCCTAAATATCTTAGTACAATTATATCACTACAGCATACTGCATACATGCCAACTATTAACACAGCACACTGTGCATGTGCTAACTATAAGCATGTAAATGCATCTTTTACTGCAACTATCTCTGCTTCAAATAAAACACAGGTTGTCACATCCTTCAGAAGGCTGAGATGCCCCAAGGGGAGATGAGAGCCAAACCAGACATTGTCAGCAGGTTCCCTCTGGGCTGAAAGGTCTTATACCTTACCATGACTTCTGTCATTGCCTATGGCTCTCTACAGCTACTAATTCTGTTGCCTAGGATATTAGCTATTCCTATCATCTAAGTGGGGCGTAAGAAAAGTCTAAGGAAATCTGTCCAGACTGGTAGTGGTCTAAATAAGACATGACCTTTGGCAGGACTGAAGTTAGCCATTTGTGCGAAGGACAGAGAACATGGTTATGCTAGTAAATGTTTAATAACTAACTGCCCCCTGAAATGTACATGGAATACATTTTTTTTCATTTTCTTAGGTCTAAAGAATCAATAAAATAATAATCTAAATCCTGATTTGAAGGACTTGCTACTTTTTGAGATATAAATGCTCGCACTAAAAATTTAACAATCAGATGAAGAGAGAGAGAGAGAGAGAGAGCCTTTTAAAGCTGGCTCCAGCATACCGCTAGTAGAGAGTCTTGGTAAGAGCACTAAACAAAGTGAGGAGTTTGGAGATTTTGTCATTGATCATCTCAAAACCATAATAGAATAATTAAATAAAATTACAGGGTTGGAAGAGAACTTAGAAGTTATATAATTCTCTAAGCAGAAGACACCTAGGTGATATAATGGATGAAGCATCAGGCCTAATCTTCTTAGTGAGTTCAGATCTGGACTCAGACCCTTATTAGCTATGTCACAGTTAGTGACAATTGTCACAGACTTGTCACAGACAATTCACAAAACTCTGACTCAGTTCCTCATCTATAAAATGAGTTGGAAAAGGAAATAGAAAATCATTCTAGTATTTCTGCCAAGAAAACCTCAAATGTGGTCACAAAGAGTCAGATATGATTGAAAAGTGACAATAACAACAAAGAAGACAATCTGGATTCTGAAAGCTGAAGTCTGAGACTTGGATGAATGAAAGTTTCCAAAGAAGCAGTGCTTAATTTAGAGCTTGGAGTAGTGGATTTTATTTTATCTTGAACAATTTATACCTTTAGAAAGTTTTACCTTGACAAAGTAGTTTCTGATTCAATCCAGTCCAAATCAATCCAATAAACAATTCAAAAGTGGCCACTCTATACTAAAATATCTATCCAAAAACATAAAGATACCAAATCTTAATTCTAGGAGCTTATATTCCTACTGAAGACACAATCGTTCTTCAACAAGCATTTATTAAGTTCCAAAATGTGCCAGGTATGATGCTAGGCTCTGATGATACAAAGAGAAAAGTAAAATAATACCTTTCCTTGAGATATTTGCATTATAAAGAAAAAAAAAACACAAAAGACACAGAACAGATAGAACTGTCCCTGTTATCTGAAACCTTTTCTGATCTCCTCAATTTTTAGTTGGCAGTATTGTCTAATGGAAGAGAGCTGACCTTGAAGTCAAGAAGACCTGGGATGAGGTCTAGCTCTGACACTAATGATATTCTGATAATAATGTAACCCTGGGAAAATGATTTAGCCTTTTGAAGCCTGTTTCCTCATCTCTAAAATGAAAATAATATTAACATCTTCCTGATGGGGTAATCAATTCCCAAAGCTCATTGATATGGGATTCTATTCTTGTTAGTGAAGATCAATACCCATATCAACTGGCTTTGGGAATTCAGGTTACATAGGTCAAGTCTTTTGTTAACTTTTAAATCCTTTAAAATCCTAGCTGCTATTAGTGTCCTCTTTCCTAACAACTTGGTATTGTTTTGTATATGTCTATTCGGTATATAATTAGATATCTTCCTGTTATCCTGTCAATAGAACATAATCTTGAGGTTAAAAGTTATTTAATTTTATTTTTCTACTTTGTATCCCTAATGACTATTATAGTGCCAGTTATGTAGCAGGCACTTTATATGAATGTATTGATTGATCATTAAGATATATAAATACATACAAAATGGATATAAGAATACCTCGGAGGGGAAGGAATTAGCACTTTGGGGTTGGGAGGGGGCAAACAAGGCCACAATAATAGGTCATTATCAAGTAACCATTAGCAAATTATAATTTAAAAGTAAATGATATATTTTTTGCTTAGAATTCAAGAGCAGTTTCTAGATGATATTATATTTATCCCAAATTCCCTTAAAAATAATAATTATTAAACAGTTAATTTGCATTCCAGTTTAATCAATTCAATTTCCTTGTTGGGCCCCCTTTTTCCAATGAGTAACTTGGAGATTTTGAATTTAGTTTTGGAGTGAGCCAATGATTTTCCTGATTTAGGGAACTCTTCATGAGGAAATTCTATCATAAAAATCTGTAGCCTTATAGTCTTGTAGAACTTATTGTAATTCCTGAGAAGTTAAATTACTTACCCAGTGTTAAGATCAATAAATGCCAGATGCAAAACTTGAATGCAGGTCTTTCTGACTCTGAGATTAATAGATTAAATTTAGTTGCAAAGATCGATTTCTCTAACTTGATAGAAATTCTTATGTTAATGACTACTGATTGATTAACCCTTGTCTGTTATGTTCTTGTTTTCCCTTAATGATAATTTCATTCTTCATAAAGTAGGGGAAGTAATTAGGTAAAGTGATATTTTGAATCTAATTCTAGCCAATAAAGAGAAAATAGGAAAGTGGTCATGTCATAAAGCATTTATTAAGTGCCCACAATGTGCCAGACACAGTATTAAGCACTGGAGATATAAAGAAAGTCTCAAGTGGGCAGGCCCCTATTAATATAAAACAGGTTCTAGGTTTGCGGAAGAGTTAGTGATGAGGAGACATAATGTTTTTATTCCAAGGAGCAGCCACATAATCCTCCCACTTCTCTAGTCTTCCCTTCTATAGCTAAAGTAGAAGCTGGATGGAGTGTTTCACTTTGTATTGTTGGTTCTAAATCTTCCAAATACCATTATAAAAAGATGTATCTTCAGGTTTAGTAAATTATGCCTTTTCAATTTTCTGGGAATCTGTCTTTACTCACTCCTGCAAATCCACTAAACTGATTGCTTATGACTGAAAGATCTTTAACAAGCAAAGTCATTTTTTCATTTCACCATATTGGGATCCAAAAATCCCCCCCCCAAAAGAGAAGCAAATGCAGCATTAATGTAATAACTTATCTTGAATGAGTAAATGTATGATCCATTATTTCTTCAATCAATTAATATAAATAGACTTTTTCAGATTATTCCTTTTGTTGATAATTGGCAGGGTAGAAAGATAAAGGATGGTAGCACATTAGGAAATACTAATGAGATAGGTTGAGAGAGGGATAATAACTGAAGTGAGAGGATGGAGATAAAGGTAGGAGGAATTCAAAGACTATTTTTATAGATTTCATTACTTAATTTATAGAGTTTGCATTCAAGTAGACCAAGAGAAACTGAATATAGTTTTTTAAACTCTTTTTAAGATGCTTTGTTTACAGTGGGTTCATTAACATAGCTATCCTTGCTGATTCTACTTTCATATATATGACATTTGGAATCTTTTTTTCAAAATCAGTTTGCATGCTACTTCTTTTGTAAAATATTTCCTGATCACCCTTCAGATCAAAGGGATGTCTCCTTTTTCTATGCTTACCTCTATCTCTGTGTGACTCTCTCTGTTTCTCTGAATCTCCATCTTTGCCTTTGTCTTTATCTCTGGCTCTATCTCTGTCTCTTTCTATGTGGGTCTCTCCATCCTTCTGTTTCTCTGTCTCTGTCTCTTTTTTTTTTTTTTGAGCAACTTTTCTCAACATATCTTCTGTTACTATAGCCTACCTTATAAAATTTATATTCATGTACTTATGTTACTTTCACTAGTAGAATATAAAATCCCTGTGGCTAGAAACTATCAATTGTCCCCAGATCTAGCGCTATGTCACAGAGTAATAGTTTAATAAAAGCTAATTGAATTGAAAAAGCAGTTAAAGATGAATTTGTTAATCACCTGCTATATACTAGGAACTGATGATCAAACACAAGTGAAGCAATCCCTCCTCTCAAGAAATTTACATTCTAATGGTACAATCTACATGCATATATTAGTATACAGGCAGAATATACAAGACAAGAGAACTTGGAGAGAGAGGACTGGGAAACTGGGAGACCAGGAAAGACAGAAGTTTGCATTTGAACTGTGGATTGAAAGAATCCAGAAAATTTAAGATGTAGTGGTTTAAAAGGAGTACATTCCATATGTAAGGGATAAAAAACAGGTGATGAAGTGTCTCTTATGGGAGCAAATTCAAATTAACCAGCATTGTTTGTAGAATTCAGGCAATGGAATCTGAGTTCTATTTTAAATTTTAAATGATGCATATAGGAGTTTGTGTTTGATGTCAGAGATAATAGGGAACCAATATATTGAGTAGGGGGTTGAATTGTACAATATGTGCTTTTGGAAAAATAAACATGTAAAGAAAGGATTACAATGGAAAGAGATTTTAGACAGAGAGATAACTCATAGAAATTTTTCAGTATTTTAAACAAGGAGTGATGAGGGATTGATGGTGAATGTAAATGATGATGTGGAAATGAAAAAATAGCAGACAGAAGTGATGTTATTTGTCCTTTCTTTTTGAAGAGAATCAATGATATCATTGGGTGACATCTTGACTTGAACTTGAATTGGATTTAAGTGAAACAGAGCTGCTCAAAGTCATCAGTCTTACTCTCTTCCGGAGACATACATAAAAGTCAAGATGATTTGTGATGGTCCAATGGATGCAGAGGATGACCTTGGAGTCTTTAATGCCTAATCAAGCTCTAACCACTACATATCACCTGTTTAAGTCAATATATGTAAGAGATACTGAACTGAATGTGAGATTTTATTTGTCACTCCTGTATGCTTTTGTTTTCATATTTGTAAACTAAGAAAAATAATTTCTCTATAAAGATCTTGAAGACAAATGAAAAAATATGTATGAAATTATTCTAAGTTCTGGAAGATAAATTATATTGTAATATTATTTATTACTATTACTATTGTGAAATAAAACAGATTAATATGATAATTCATACATGCTATTTCTTTGAAATTCCATGTTATATTATACTACATAAAATTTTATTTCTTTTCTTTCAATTCCTTTGCATATATAGGGGGAGAAAAGACTAATAAATAAATTACATTTGTTTTTAAATTCATGAAATCTTTATGTGGAAAAAATCACTGAAATAATGTTATACAGATATTATATTCAGGAGTTTATTAATAACATGCTGAATATTGAAATATTTAACAAATATACTACATCAAATCCACTAGTCAAATAGACTAAATATTCTCAGTTGATACGTGACTCTTGAAATGTAGCAGCCTCCCAGATACAGGAAGCTCCATCACAAAAGGCCCACATAGGAGAATATTTGTTCATTCCTTTCTAATGACTGTTTTTTTTTTCAAGGAACTGGCTAGATTTCTGGGGTAAACACAGGCCTGCAATAAAGGATATTCATTGATTAATGCACAAGAAAGGATGGTCTTCCAACTTCTACCAACTTTACTGGTAATTCCATTAGATAATTGCAAGCATATTCTTATGTTCTCAGTAAAAAGTTACACAAAAGACATGGTCGAGACTCACTTAAGATTTCTTAATAGGATTCCTTAATAAGCTAATACTGTTATAATTATTAGCTTCACATCCATTACCCTAATTCTATTTCATAATCTGACTTTTACTACCCCAAATATTCTTCTGCAATCTCTTGAAAATTTCTGTATTACTTGGCACCTCATAAAGTAAAAATCTAGAATAACTACTTATTCCTTCCAGGCCTTCACCTCTTTTTTTGCCATTATTGTACCTGCTTCCTAGCTGGCAAATCAAAATCGGTAACTTTTGATCATTTTTCTTTCTTTCATTTCATTTGACTAAATTTTGTCATTTTTAATTTCTACTTCAATATATTACTGAAATTTATTGCTTCGCCTGTGACTTCATTGTTAGGAAACAAAGTGGACATATGCTAGAATTTCTCATTCTGATTTTTGCAAACATTTTCCTTCATATCAGTACAATTACAAAATATGCCATTATTTCAAGGAGCCATCCTTTCATTCACATGAATAATCCTCCTAAAGAAGCAGATCACAACTTCGTAATGTTCTAGTCTATTTTCTTGTGTTGTCATTTCCCCCAGTTCCCATTTACCATCTCTAGTGATAAGACTCATTGAATTTAGCTATTATATGCAGAATTCTCTACTAAATGCTCAGAGAGATTCAAAATATAAATAAAACATAAACCCTGATCTCTAGTTTGAATTTGGAGTTTAAGGATCTGTGTTTGAATCTTATCTCTGCTAGTTACCATTTCTGTGACCTTATGCAAATAAGGGCTCAGTTTCTTATAAAATGAGATATCTGGATTTGAAGAAATTTGGATTACATAATCCCTAGAATATCTCAGGTATCTTAGAATACAATCATCTATTTTATATAGTTATGATAAATACAAATAGTAATATAAAATAAATTTCTAGGATGAAAATTATTTTTCCTTTCCACATAAAATCTTATAATA
This sequence comes from Sminthopsis crassicaudata, assembly GCF_048593235.1. Lineage (NCBI taxonomy): Eukaryota > Metazoa > Chordata > Mammalia > Dasyuromorphia > Dasyuridae > Sminthopsis > Sminthopsis crassicaudata. The sequence continues at coordinate 235,835,974 of NC_133620.1, read as the reverse complement.
TACTTCCTCCTCTAATTTTTCAATTTCAGATTGTTTTACATAGTGATTTTTCTACTTTTTAAAAATTACTTCTCTTACCCTTTATTTTTTCCAGACGACTTCTGTGATTTTTCTCCTTTGCTCCACATGTGTTCCTTTCTACTTTTGTCAGAGAAACATTCAACATTTTAAAAAGTTTTTTTTTTTAAATCTATCCTACCAACAACATGGGCTTCTTTAAATAACCTTTTCATATCTTTCTCTTTCAATAACTAAATGACTTTCCACAAACCACCACTATCTCACCTCAACATGACTACTAATGGACTTCTGGGAAATTCAGAAATTGCTGGAATGTTACCCCTAAAGATACTACTTTTATTTGAGGAGTTTCTCAGTTGAATGGAAAACCTTCTAGGCAGGAGTCATAGGATGCAATATCTAGGTTAATTTTCCATTTTCATACAAACCCCCAGCTGATAGATAATATCAAGGTGTAGTAGACATACCCAGAAAAGATCTCTTCCTTCTCCAACTTTCCTCCTATGTTCATTGACAGGCATTATAACATTCTCTGCTTACTTCTTTACCCCAGCATTTCTGATAACCTAATTTGCTTCACTCATAAAGAGTACAGCAAACAGCTAGAGATAAAAATCCTGACATTATCAACTGTTCCCTCTGGTAATCAAATCTTATCATTTCTACTGATATGTTATTTCTTGATTTTCTGTTCACAGTCATATAGCCATCATGTGAATTCAGGTTCTCATCATCTCTTGCACTGAACTACTGCAATGGCCTTCTAATTATTTCTGTCTCATATTTCTCACCATTGCAAACCCTTCCATAATAATGAGAATGTTCTAATGAGTAACAAGTATCTTCTTCCTATGTAGAAATGTAAACAGATAAACCTTATTAAGTTCCTCATGATATCATTTTCCTGACTCCTTCCTTATGCTTCTGCAGAGTTCTGTATTTGAAAATCAAATTTACTATTCAGTTTTGTTCTTTTCATCATGAATGCTTGAAAATCCTCTGTTTCATTGAATGACTACCTTTTCCTCTGAAGGATTATACTCAGTTGTGCTGGCTAGGTGATTCTTGATTGTAATCCTAGCTTCATTGCTCTCCAGAATATCATATTCCAAGCTCTCTGATTCTTTAATGTAGAAGCTGTGCATCTTGGATTAACCTGAGTGTGGCTCCACTATAGTGAATTCTTTTTCTCTGTATGCATACGATATTTTCTCCTTGACCTAGGACTTCTAGAATTTGATTATAATATTCCTGGTAATTTTTATTTTGGGATATTTTTCAGGAAGTGATTGGTGGATTATTTCAATTTCTATTTTACTCTCTAATTTTAGAATATCAGAACAGATTCAGTTGAAAATTGATGTCCAAGCTCTTTTTTTTTTTGATTATGACTTTCAGGTAGACAAATAATTTGTAAAGTATCTCTCCTGGATCAATTTTCCAGGTCAGTTGTTTTGTTCAATGAGATATTTCACGTTTCCTCCCTGTTTTTTTCTTTTCTTATCTTTTCTTTTCTTTCTTTTTTTTTTTTTGATTTTGATTTATTGTACCTTGATTTCTCATAACATCATTAGCTTTCCTTTTCTCACTTCTATTTGTTAAGGAATTATTTTCCTCAGTGAGTTTTTGTATCTCTTTTACTAATTGACCATTTTAGCTTTTTGTATTTCCTGTTGAACTTCTCTCAATTCTTTTCCTAACTTTGCCTCTATCTCTCTTACTTGATTTTCAAAGCCTTTTTTGAACTCTTCCATGGCCTGAGGCTTTAGCATTTAAGAGCTTTGATTTTATTATCATCTTCTGAATGTTTGTTTTGATACTCCTTGTCACCATAATAACTTCCAATAGTCAGAATCTTTTTCTGTTGTCTGCTCATTTTCCTAGCCTTTTTTTTTTTTTTTTGCTTTTAACTTTAAGGCTGAGACACTCCTGATCACTGACCAAAAAGCACACCAGACCCCCATCCCATTTTTACACACTCTCTCTACTAACTTTCTGAGTCCTGCCTGGAGTCTCCTGCCTGAGATGTCCACTGCTGCAGATTCAGGGGGTTCTGCCTTACTGATGCTGAGGTCCAGGGTGAAGCTGTTTTGTATCTCTGAGCTGAGAGGTCAGAAAGCCACCACTAATCAATACCAACTAATTTAACACATATCTCTTTTCAGTTCTCCCTTTGATCCTAAGGAAATAATTTTCTAATGGATCAAATGAACAGATAGTCCATGATTTTACTTATCAGTCTCCCTAATAGGTTTGAGTGTGACTGCTCCATTTCCACTAACAAATCTTTAGAATTCTGCATAGTAGTGGAAAGGGAAGCAGTACCTTCTACCTAAAATTAAAGGGATTCTTTAGTCAAGCTATCAATTAGTGTTTTTGATACTGAGCTTTTTTACAATGTTCATCCCTACTTTAAGACTTTTTTAGAAGACATGAGGGACATTCTATTCTACTAGCTTTGGTGATAACATATTTGCCATTTTCTTTTAAAAACACAGAGGTATGTATTAAGAATAAGCATCCATCATTTGTGGTGCTTAAGAGAATCTGGTGACAGACCAAATGTCTATGGGGACAATGACCAATTCATATCATACAGATTGTGAAGTCTAGGGACAATATTATTCATTACTCAGTTCTCATATGAGAGGGTTATGGGCAATAGTGCTAGGACTTAAGTATATAAGTGATATAATTTCAAAAAGTCAAAGGACTGTCCTCCTGATGGATTAAAATCTTATTATCTACACACTTCACATTGACAAATGTATGGAAATAATGCAATATGGAGAAAATCTAAAAAAGTCCTTTGTTGAATTCTACCAGTTCATGGAAATCTTTGATGTAGTTGAAAAGGTTCCATAATCTATCATGTACTTCAGTATCATGTAGTGGAGTCCTTTCAGCCTGGCTTGTACCTATAGGAAGCAACAGATGAACATTTTTGAAAAAGTCATGTTCTTAAGAAGAGCTTTGAAGGACTTCTTTCTTACAGATCTTCTTAAATTCCAAGATTATGTAGAAAGACAATACAAATTCAATATAATTTAACAATCTTCTAGTTCGTCTTTATGGTACTTATTTCATTAATAAACATATAAGAACATCAAATTAAGAACATATAATTCACCTAAAATATCATAAAATTTCAATTGTTACATCATCAGGATCTGAATTGGAAAATTAGTCTTTCTTTGAAAATTAGCTTCAAATAGGAAAATAATTTCACTTTCTTTTCTTCACACATCCCACTAATTCTAGCTTATTGATTCATTAACAATAATATATAGATACTATAAACTGTTTGGAACCTCCTCCTTGGTCCCCCATATTAGAAGATTTTTTTTCAAGTTCCAACCTAGAAAAAATATCTTTGTCATGATAAAACCGTTCATTCCCCTTCAGATAGAACTTTCTTTCATTAGTCCAGTTCCAATCCCATGTTCATTTTGTTTGGCAGGGAGGTGATGGCAGAGTGAATAAAACTTGGATAACAGAGATAAAACTATGATAGCAAGTGGGATAATGAGTGATTCAGAGATTTCTAAGTGAAATGATACTCTAATGGAGGTTGGGTTATAAAATTGGAATGACTACTTCCAAATGTCTATATTAAGTCTGATTAATAGATGACTGACTTTAGTAGCTTGTAGCTACATTTTTGGGGGATGGGTAAGAACTTTGAGATCATTAACTTCTTAAGACAAAAGAAGTAGCACAAGAGAGCAGTGACTAAGAGTCCTGAAAAGATATATAGGAGACAAAACCTTAGAGTATATATCAATCAAAATAATAATTATAAATAATATGATAATCACAGGAATATTAACAAGTAGAATACTGTTGCACTAACCATTATTTTGTCATCAAAACTAAGATTAACAGTAATAACTATAAGAATAATCTGTGGCAAATGTTCTTTGGGGAGGTGAGGTGTAGAAAATAAGATAACTCATGGGTGTCTTGATGCAGGGTAAAGTGTTTGCTTTGGAACTGGGTTTCAGTTCTGAATCTGCCACATCCTAACTATGCTACTTTGAGTAAATGGCTTTTCTTCTGTAAGCTTCAGTTTCCTTGGCTATAAAATGTATATGCATGCTCATGTATGTTTGTGTGTGTGTATCAGATAATAAGTTCCCTTCCAGGTCTTCATCTATTACCCCTATCTTCCAGAATTCATGGGACTTTAGAATTGTAAGGTACACAATAATAGTCTGAATCATAGCTAAAATAGATTACCATAATGCCATATTCTAAAAGTTTTCAAGCAGCTTTTTTCAGAAGAGCTTCAATGCAGAAAAATGCATTGCCTTCCATTCCATCCAAATGTAACATGTTTTAAAGGCTTATCAGAGTGCCTGGAATATAAGAGGTCCTTAATAAATTCTTCCATTCCTCTTCTTGAAAGACAATTCTTAGGAAGTTTTACCTGACATCAAGCCAACTTTTACTTCTGCAACTCCTTCCCATTTCTCCAAGTTCTATCCTCTGGGGTCAAATAGAGGGAAAAAAAAAACATATATATATAGAAATATATATATAGAAACATATAGAAATATATATATATAGAAACATATAGAAATATATATAGAAACATATAGAAATATATATAGAAACATATAGAAATATATATAGAAACATATAGAAATATATATAGAAACATATAGAAATATATATATACATATATATATCTATCTATATATATATATATAAAATCTCTCTTCCTTGGGGTAGTCTTTGAAATATGTAAAGACAGCTACCATATCCTTCCTGGGTTTTTTCTTCTGTAATATGGATAGTCCTAAATCCTTCAATTGATTCTTATATGACATGGATTCAAAGTCCTTAATCATCCTAGTTGATCTTATTTAGATGTTTACATTGATTACACATTACTCACTAACATTCTTCCTAATTTTTGATATCCATAATATGCTAAGTGATAGCAATGGCAGACAGCTATTTCAGATGTCACCTCAATTGGCCCTTTGGTGGCCAGAGATTTATCCTTCATAGATTTCTATAGTGATACAAGAAAAGATCAAAAACAACTAATATTTAGAAAAATGCAAATCAAAGAAACGCTGGGTTCCAACTCATCCATCAGATCAGAAAAGTTGACAAAAAGGGTAAATGTTGAAAGGGGTTTTGAGAAAATAGGCACATAAATTAATTATTGGTAGAGCTGAGAATTGGTTCAACCATTCTGGAAAGCAATTTGGAACCATGCTCCCATAGTTACTAAATTACATATATCCATTGACCCATCAATATTTCCTATTTGCCCTATAAGACAAAAAGAATAGAGTCCACATGTACAAGAATATTTTGGCAGTTCTTATTGTGATTCCAAAGAGTTATAAAATAAAGAGATGATCATCAATTGAGGAATTGATGAACCAATTATTTTATATCAACATAATGCTATATCATGTGGCAAATGAAGTGAAGGAGATGGTTTCAGAGAAACTTAGGAATGTTTGTATGAATTTATGCAGAGTAAAGTAAGCAGAATTGGGATAACAATTTAAGTTGTAATCACAATATTGTAGGAGTGAATAATTTGAAAAGATTTAACAACTCTCATAAATGCAATGGTCATCCATGATTCTGGAGGATTCATGCTGAGGAGTACTACTGACTTCTTGAAGAAGTGATGGACTGAGCATGAAGAATGAGATACAAGTTTTAAAGAATAGCCAATGTAATGATGACAGAAAAGTCTGCAAAGTGTTTTACAAATATTATCTCATTTTATACTCACAATAATTCTGGGAAGTATATGCTATGATAACCCTATTTTGTCCAGTCACAGAACAAGTAAACATTTGAAATAGGTCTTTTTGACTCCAAGTCCAAGGCTTATCCATAGCACTACATAAGTAGCTGTTTGTTTTGCTTAATTATAAATATTTATTGTAATGGTCCTTCTTGTCTCACTCCTTCCCCAAATTCCCCCATTGATGTTTAAGGAGACAAAATTGTTAACTTCTTAAAGCTTGTAATTGAAATTTTTTTCTTAAAATCTATTTGTTGTATTCATACTATAGAATCTCAGAGATCTCCCTTAGTATTAAATAAAGTAAATAATAAAATCAGACTTGGAGCCATACAACATATTGCCTGATTAAAGGGATTAAAGTATTATTTTTATTTTCTTTACAAAGAAAGCTCCAGATTTCTTCTTCAGTATTTCAACATCTGTTAGCCTTGCTAGACTATATATTCTGCTAGAATATTACCTACTTTTCTGATTTCCCTAGTGCCTTTAATTTGAATCGTACAGGTCTTGTAAATTTTACATTTGTTTTTGTTATTCTTTATAATAAATATTTCTCAAAAAGAGTAGGAAGCCTGAAGAAGAGCATAAGAAAAGGAGGAATAGAAATAGGAAGAAGGAATGCTTATCATTTCACATACCAAATAACTTACTCCTTGGTTTAAGCATAGCACTTTCTTTGGCTAGGGAAGCTTCTGAAGGTCTAAGTAATAAAAAAAAAAGTCAAGGGCCATGATTTTTATCCTGGACCAATAAAAGAGGAAAGCTTGCTGCCACAGATACAAGGGAAAATAACATTATCTAAAGGAGGATTTCCTTGGTAAATAAGGCAAAGAAAAAATTATTGTTATTAATAATTTCTGGAACATATGATTCTGTATTTGTCCTTCAGTAAAATAACATTTAAAAATAGGCATTGTCCTAAAGGAACATTCTAAAATGATGTATTCTTTCAGTCACTGGAAGGAACTGTGTGCATGGATATAGGAAAGAAACACATAAGGAACTGAGGATAAAAGGGAAAAATGTTTTTTTCAAAGCTATGCCTTGAACAATTCTTACAGAAATATATACTTGTAAATTTGTTAATTCATCTGTTGAGCTTCAAAAGTCTATAAAACATTAAGTAACCCCAATTTTACTAGACAATGATATAGGGGGATTCTATGTCCAGTCACCATTTGCTTGTTAGAAGACTTGCCTGGTAAACATTTTTCCAGTCTCTTTCTAACAAGAGCAAAACAACAGCTACTATTATTCATTACTCCCTCCGTTCAAAGGAAAAAGTAAACATCAGTGTTTTAGGACTGAAAAATTAAATAAGTATTATGGGTTTTGATGGGTTACTTTAGCCCTTAACAATTCAATATGCTTTATCCAGAAGCGATGGAGAAGTACATTCTAGACAAGAATACACTATAATATTACCCCAAAAAAGTATTTTAAAAGTCAGCAAAGAAACATGCAACCAAAAATAGAAGACAAGCTTATCACGCTTCAAAACAAAGAAAAAGTCAATACAAAGCTAGACTATTCCACAAGGATCTTGAGAAGTCAAGTAGAAACCATGAAAACCCCAGAAACATGGATCTGCTCTGATGACCTTGCTGCTGTAGGGTGATGAAAGTGGGGAATAACACTATGTCTAAATCTACACATACAAAGAGCTAATGATCTTTCTGTTATACAATGCTAACCCTTATATAGAATAGAGAAATAAGCATAGCATCATCATTTCCCAGGGAATAACAATTGATAATTTGTAGGCTTGTCTAGTTAAGTCATATTGATTTTTTATGAAGAGAAAAGACAATAACAATAGCATATTCCTTTTTTAAAATAGAACACATAATTTGTGCTACTGATAAGAAACCCAATTCTGTCATTCATGATATTCATTATATAGATCTCTAAGTAGCTACTTGACATGTGAAATCATTTGTAAAATGAGAGTATTAGCCTACATCAGTGGTATGAAACTCAAATAGAAATGAGGACCACTAATCTGTACATAAATATCCCTGACTGCTATATGGTAACTATCCTTAGCTTTAAAATGTAATATTATCATATTTTTTGTTGTATTTTTAAAAGTATTTCATAATTACATTTGAATTTGGTTCTAAAATGTCCCTCAAGAGTGTAGCTTTGGCATTTTGCACACATACATTACTGATTAGGTCCTTTATAACTTTAATATTATAATTAACTAATTACTGATTTATTTGTCTTCATTTTTTTAAAAAGTAAAGTCCTTGAGATTAGAGATTGCTTCCATTTTTTTTCTGCAGCAGTGATGATCAAGAAAGAGTTGCTCAGGGGGCAGCTAGGTGGTGTAGTGGATAGACCACTAGCCCTGAATTCAGGAGGACCTGAGTTCAAATCTAGTCTCAGAGACTTAACACTTCCTAGCTGTGTGACCCTGGGTAAGTTACTTAACCCCAGCCTTAGGGAAATAAATAAATAAAATAAAATAAAAAAGAAATGTAAAAAAAAAAAAAGAAAAAAAGAAAGAAAGAAAGAAAGAGTTGCTCAATTTGATGAGATTGTTTATAATGTCCCTGGGCTCTTATTAAGGGAACCCAATAACTTCTCTAATTAATCCTAAATGAACTGAGGCCACCTCCTGATGATTAAGTGTGCCTCAAGAGTACAATCTCTTATAAAAAGAAACTACCTTGCTTTCTATAATAGTGAACTATTATGGAATATCCCTAGTTTTTTTTTTTTTTTTTTTAACCTTATTCTTGATTTCTCTCCCTTGGATATACAGGCCTGTGTACTAAAAAAAAAAAAAAAAAAAGGTAAAAAAGATCCTCCTCTCCCTGGCAGTTGCAGTATTGATTTATAGCAGAAGTATATGTCTCAATATGTACTCTGTATCTATCACCAGATGAACAGATTTCTGGAGTCCTGGTTCATCACTATGTTCATAAGAGTTCTTAAGTATTTAATAGTTATTTGTCTTTATAATGTTATTGTTATTATATAAATTATTTTCTTGGTTATGCTCATTTCAGACTGCATCATTACATACAAGTCTCCACACTTTTCTCTAAATCAGCCCCCTTCATTACTTGTTATAGCACCACAGTATTTCTTCACATTCATTTATCATAATTTGTTCAGTTGTTTTTAATTTAAAGGGGAAACTCTTCTCTCCAACTTAGTTTAAAATTCTTTACCACAAAAACTGATGAACTTTTAGTATTGAAGCAATTATCTTAATAAGCAGGACAAACTCCCATTTTAGGTTTTCCTTGAGAGATTAGGTTATTAGAAAAGAGAAGAAGAAAAAATCTTTTAGATGCTTTTTTTCCCCTATCATTTCAGCTTTGGCTATGTTAGAATTGCAGAAATAAAGTCAGATAATCAAAGTTTTTGGAACTACTAAACTACTAAAATCAATTAGCAGATTAAGGAGTGTGAAGAGTAATTATTTTAAGGTTTCAGGAGAGAATTCCTGGGCACTTGCAGAAATTCCAGTAACACATTTCTTTCTGAAATATCTTAGCAAGTTTTGGAGTATTATTCTATAGAATTTGTTTAGATTTTATACAAGTTTTAAAAATGGGAATAGCTTCATTGTTCCAAGACAACAAAAGAAGACAGCTAGTTTGGAAGTAATCTAGAGTGAAGAAAGAAAAAAAAGTTTAATAGATTATAGCGACCTTTCGTTTATTCTTCCTTGACATTTCTGACTATGAAAAAAGAAATGATTGTTTAAACGAAAGATAATCATGTGATCCTTACCAAGTCAAAGACCATCTTCTTGTAAACCATTCTTATGCAAGATCAGATTCCCTGATGTAGATGAAAAAAATGTTCAAAAATTGTAGGAAAGCTTGAATTGCTTTACAACTGCAGGAATTTATTAGCTGTGTAATCTTAAGCAATATATCTTATTTCTGTTTATTTTAGTTTCCTGATCTATAAAGAGAAAAATAACAATAATATTGACCTCCCAAGGTTGTTGTAAAGATCAAAACAATATAATGGCTACAAAGTGTTTAGCACTGTGACTGGCATCTGCTAAGCACTATATTATTATTATTTCTTTATTTGAATGTAATTGTTCCATAGCTAATGTTTATATAATGGTATTAAATGTCAAAAGTAATGATTGGCGATTTTTATTTGTGATCATTTGAAATGTAAATGCAAATTGGAAATATAATTGATGTCATATGAAGTTTATTGTTGGTATTATTATTATATTTCTAAATCCTCCTATTTTATGAAATTTAGGAAATCAACGTAACAGAAATGCTGTTAGACAAAACAGCTTTCTAATCTGGATGCTGCTATATATGAATTGAATTTTTAATATGATGTGATAAAAATAAATATTTAAAAATTGTTAAATACTTAATGAGATATATTTTGCTATACAACAAATAATAATAATGTATGACAGCAAATTTTCATTTGAATATCTTGTTTATTATGAAAGTACATAGGTTGGTTTAAAGATGTAGTTTCAACATGTTAATGATAAACCAAATATCAGGTATTTGCTGTATGTCTAAAGTCCTATTATATGGGTACTTTTAATTGACAGGTAAAGCATAAATTAAAATATTAATTATTAGAAAAATATCAGGAAAGCCCTAAGTTGTGGTTAATGAAATTATGCTATTTAAGGTTAAAAAATCTTGGAACATAATTCACTATTGTTTAGAGTTTTGATTATAAGGATAGTTTTCTGAATTGCTATAAAGCCAATAATAGAAAATGGCATGTGTTGCCGTCTAGGAACCATTAAAGATGGATGTCTGTTTCCTGGGGAAAATTTTGGGGATAACTTTGTTATGACCCAGATATGATTCTCCTAATTCTATTTGCCCATTGTGCCATTTCTTTCTAAAAAGAAAAATTCCCACTTGGGTAATCCTAAACCTTGCTTTTAACATCCCGTGAATACATGAATGGCTGTCAGATATGACTCATGCCTGGAATCAAACATCTTTAAAGAAACTTTTTCCTCTGTTAAAAGACTATTTATACATTATTATATATTATTATAACACATTGTTATAACTATGTCCCTCTTTTTACTTTCATATAAAATTTCTATAATTAAGTTTTGTAAGTGTAATATTGTCTATTCTTATTATACTTATAAAACTTCTCTGACTTACTATAATAGGAGACTAGTATAAAAATCTTACAATTTCAACCTTTATTTATGATCAAATTATACTAAAGGGTTGATTTCCTGCTAAGGGGGAAATGATTAAACAAAGTAATAAGAGAAAGATATAATTTGAAAGTTTTCTAATTAGAAGGAATAGTAAATTTTGGAAAAAAAAAGAAAAACAGGATTAAACTGTTTTCTCTAAGAATTACATAGAGATGAAGAAGACTGGTTTCCAAAATTTACTTATCATGGATATTCAGGTTTTCAGCATGTTTGGTAATACGTCCTGTAAGCCAGATTTCATACAGAAATTGTATAGTTAATGATAAAGAAAGTGGAATTATTAAATTATCTATCAGATAATTTTAAAAGGCATGAGTTTATTTTGCAATTAGACCATTATACATTTTAAAGACTTTTTATATCAACTACAGAATTCAGAAACATCACACAATAGAAATAGCAAATTGTATATAAACTAAAATTCTGTGAAGTTTCAAGATTGATGAATTAAATTTCCTAGGAACTTCTAGATTTGGAACCAGAGAAATAGAATCTACTTTAGGGTTATTCTCAAAATAAAGCCTATTGTTCAAAAAATGATATCTAGATACCATTTACCTACATTAAACATCTGGGATATAAAAAGTGTTGCTTAACTGCACATTGAAAATGAATTAATAGCATATAGGAAGATTTAATGTTGGTTGATATTAGTAATAATTATTGTATTGCTTTGGTCTTTTATTTCAAGATGTTTATGTTTAAAATTTCTTGGTTACCTTAATACTTGGAAAAACTTCCTTCTCAAAACTAGTTCATTGTAAGCCATCTAAAATAGTTTTATCTGTACCAAACTTAATGTTTTATGCAATTATGGGAATTGGGAGAAAACTTCATCGGATAGTTCAAACCTAGCTATGCATAGCTGAGAAACTGAACCTTTCTATTTACTGTTTAAAGAACATTAACCAAGAACCTATGTTATGCTGACTCTGGTCAAACTCAGATCCAAAGATTTGTGCAAGGAATTTTCTCACAACTGAATATCTCAAGCAACTCATATGACTTATCTCAAAACTGACAATCAATCATTGCTTCTAAGGAGTCCTAACAGGTCCTTCTTACAACTTCCATAATTGTCAAACTTGTGGATATGCTTGGGATCATCTGAAGAAAGCCCCTGCTCTTGAATGGATGGCAAAACCCTTCAGAGACTTCCAGGTTGATCTAGTATTGACCCAGAAACAACTAACATCCAGATCTAGGTATATTGTCTTAATTTTTTCTCCTCTTCCCTTTTATTATGTGCCCAACCATCAAGGCCCTGATTCAAGCATGTATTGGTATTTTATCTCCACCACATTCTTGCCCCCTTTTCTGCTTGCAAACAAACAATGACTAACAATGATATCTCTGATATACTTCTTAGTAGATCCCCTCAAGGAACAGACCTCTTTTATTAAAAATACTTATTCTGGCTCAACTGACCTCTTAAATTATATTGATTTACCCTTGCCTTATCTTTATTAAACAAAAGGGTAGGGGTTATTTAGATCCTCTCTCTTTGACCAAAAAGGGAAAATGTCAATATATTAGGAAATATCCTGATTTTCAAAGCTAATGTTCAGCAACTGAGCTATGCTCTTAGCTTGCCATAACAATAACTTTTGCACATCCTCTGGATGATCTCACCCTCTGGCAAAATCACATAATTTTTGTCTTGCTTTGGTCAATACCAAAATTGACCAGGTGCTCTCTGAGCATGGACAAGCATCAACTGAATACCTATGTTCTAGTCGTAAAGCTCTGCTATGAATCAAATTTGTCTCATTGTTGCTGTTATTCCTCATTGCCATGGTTACAACCTATTACCTAGCCATTGGTATAAATACTGAAATATTCTCACATTGCCTTGGGTCTCCCTTCTAGGGGCTCTGGCACATGTATCTTTTTTTGAAAGTTAATGCCCTTATTTTGAAATTAAACTTCTGTTTTATTCCTGACTATCCAGTATCTAGCTTGCAATTTTTGGCTTTGGTCATCTTTAGTTTAGAGGCGAGTACAATCTAGATGACACCTTTGACCATTTAACAAGTATAGTTATAGATTATAAATTTGAATCAGATCCCTCTATATACTAGATTAAATGATAATTTCATCAGAAAAATTGGCAATGGTCATCCTGAAAGAGAAGACAACCAACAAGAGGATACTTCACATTCCCATGAGTTGCTCAAATGGGATTGGTTTGTGGAGGATCTAAAATATTTCCTCAATAGAAAAAAAAGTCTTTACTTTCTGTGGTAGACTATTTTATGAGCTATTCAAGTATATTATGTTCCTCAATTTCTTTGATGCATATCTGTTAATCTTCACATTGTTGTGGTTTTCTGTTATGGAAGAAATACATACTTAACCATTTACTTATACCTAGAATATACATTAAGTACTCTTACTCAGCTTATGTAATCTCAGATTACTTTTAGGGAATCTGGACCACTGGTGGCAGACATCTCTTTGTATTTCTTGTGCATATTTTACTATATTCTAGATAATCTCATTGAATACTTATGAAAGGAATGAATGAATGCCTTAAGTGGATTATAAATTGCTCTCTTATGCATCTTTGTATCTTTCATGATGTCTAGCATAGTACCACAAACTTTTTTTGATAATTACTAAATAAACAAGAATAGAAACAAAAAATGAAAGGTGTTAAAAAACTTTTATGAGATAAATATATATAATGGAGCAGAAAGTAGAATACAAATTTTAGTTAAGTAGGCATTAGAATCTATTGCCCTTTCATACTATCATGCTTATTTCCTACAAAATGATTTTAGTGAAATGTACTGAAATTCTTTAATCTCAAATAAGTTTATATAACAAGGAGACAGAACACTTATAAATGAAAAACCAATTTACCTGACTTAGAACTGTTGGAGGAACTTTTGTTTTGCAATCCTCAGATTGCTGCTTCAAATTCTCTTGATTAAAAGGAACACTAAGCTTGACCCTTAGTTAAGTAGACCTTTTTTTTTTTTTTTTTTTTTTTTTTTTTTTTAGGTTAAACTCCATGCCTTAGTCAGTTAGTGTGCTGAATTGCCTCACTGGTAAACTTTTTTACTTGAAAACCATTTTGAATTATTTCTCCTTCAGAATCTCCAATTATCTTGTTTTCTTTTATACTCCATATAATGTTTACAACCTATTATATTGTAAGGATAACCACTTAATTATGAATACTAAAGAAGATAAATTTTGTGAGCAAAATCACTCCTGCTTTAATAAAAGAGAGAAATTTTATTTGGATGTATTTATACTGAAATTCCTTGTTTGTTTGTTTTTTTCCCTCTTCCTTATGTACATAAGTATATACTATAAGAAGTAAAACAATTTTTTGTGTTTAATTCCTTTTCTAATAAGCAGTTATAAAAATTACTAGTCATTGAAGACTTGTCTTTTTGGTCACTAAAAATGTTTTTAACCTATTTTATTCACTTTGTTAAATATTTTCCAATTACAAATAATTTGAACATTTTTTTAAAATGTTGAGTTCCTAAATATGCTCCCTCCCTGCTGCAGCTCCTTCACACCTTGAGAAGGCAAGAGGTATATTCTTTATACATGTGAAGTAATGCAAAACATATTTCCATATTAGCCATGTTGCAAACATACACACACATACACTACAAATGCACACAAAAAGTAGAAAAGGTATGCTTCAGTGCACACTCAGAATTTCATTAGTTCAGGAGTGTACCTTCCCAGGAGTTCATGGAACATACATAAAAATTGACTATACACTAGTACATAAAGACCTCAAGGTCAAATGCAGAAAGGCAGAAATGGTCAGTGGATTTGTTTCAGATCTCAATGCAATAAAAAGCCAAGGGAAAATAGACCAAAAAGTAATTGGAAACTAAAAAATCTTATCCTAAAGAATGAATGGGTAAAACAGCAAATCATAGACACAATTAATGATATCATCCAAGAGAATAACAATAATGAGATAACATAACAAAATTTGTGGGATGCAGCCAAAGCAGTAATAAGAGGAAATTTTTATATATCTACATGCTTACTTGCATAAAATAGAGAAATTGAAAATCAATGAATTGAACTTACAACTAAAAAAACTAGAAAAAGAACTAACAACTCTCAATCAAATATCAAACTTGAAATGCTAAAAATAAAAGGAGAGATTAATAAAATTGAAAATAAAAAAACCTTTTGAATTAACAAATAAAACTAAAAGTCGGTTTTATGAAAAAAAAAACAACAAAATAGATAAACCTTTAGTTAATTTATTTAGATAAATGAAAGAGGAAAATCAAATTGTTAGTCTCAAAAATGAAAAGGGAGAACTTTCCACTAATAAAGAGAAAATTAGAGTAATAATTAGGAGTTACTTTGCCCAATTTTATGACAATAAATTTGATAACCTAACTGAAATGGAGGAATACCTACAAAAATATAGATTGTCCAGATTAACTGAAAAGGTAATAAATTATTTAAATAGTGCCATTTTAGAAAAAGAAATAGAACAAGTTATTAATCAACTCCCTAAGAAAAAATCCCCAGGACCAGATGAATTTACATGTGAATTCTACCAAACATTTAAAGAACAATTAACTCCAAAAACTAATTTGGAATATATATAAATAAACTATTTGAAAAAAATAGAGAACAAAGGATTCCTATCAAATTCCTTTTATGACACAGACATGGAACTGATACCTAAACAAGATAGGATGAAAACAGAGAAAGAAAATTATAGAGCAATTTCCCCGGTGAATATTGATGTAAAAATCAATAAATAAATAAAAATAAAATATTAGCAAAGAGATTACAAAAGAATCATCCCCAAAAAAATACACCATCACCAAAGAGGATTTATACCAGGAATACAGGGATGGTTCAATATTATGAAAACTATTAGCTTAATTGATTATATCAATAACCAAATTAACAAAAACCATATGATCATCTCAATAGATGCAGAGAGCATTTGACAAAAACCAGCATCCATTCCTATTAAAAACACTAGAGAATATAAGAATAAATGAATTTTCCTTAAAATACTCAGTAACATCTATTTAAAATCATCAGCAAGCATAATATATAATAGAGATATATCTATATCTATAAATATAAATTAATATAAATATAAAACTATATGAATTCAAGTCATTCTCCAATTGATAAATGATAAAAGGATATGAACAGACAATTTTCAGATGAAGAAATTGAAACTATTTCTAGTCATATTAAAAGGTGCTCCAAATCACTATTAATCAGTACTCAAAGAGTTATCAAACTGTGCATACCCTTTGATCCAGTGTTTCTATTGGGTTTATTTCCCAAAGAGATCTTAAAGGAGGGAAAGGGACCAAACATGTGCAAAAATCTTTGTGGCAGCAAGAAACTGAAAACTGAATGGATGTCCATCAACTGGAGAATGGCTGGATAAATTATGGTATATGAATGTTATGGAATATTATTGTTCTGTAAGAAATGACCAGCAGGATGATTTCAGAGAGGCCTGGAGAGACTTACATGAACTGATGCTGAGTGAAATGAGCAGAACTAGGAGATCATTATACAAGGCAACAAGACTGTACAATGATCAATTCTGATGGACGTGGCTCTCTTTAACAATGAGATGCTTCAAATCAGTTCCATTTGTTTGGAACTAAACCCAGAGAAGGGACAATGGGAAACTGAATGTGGACCACAACATAGCATTTTCACTGTTGCTATTTGCTTGCATTTTGTTTTCTTTCTCACGCTTTTTTTTCCTTTCTCTATCTGATTTTTCTTGTGCAGCAAGATAACTATATAAATATGTATACATATCTTGGATTCAACATAGATTTTAACATATTTAATATGTTTTGTACTACCTGGCATCTAGGGGAGGAGGTAGGAGGAAGGAGGGGAAAATTTGGAACAGAAGGTTTTGGAAGGATTAGTGTTGAAAAATTACCCATGCATATGTTTTATAAATAAAAAGCTTTTTTAAAAATGAAAAAAATAAAGAAAGAACTGAATCAAATTTATATTAACAAAAAAGAATTCCATTATTTCTTTCTCTGGAAGTAGATAATATGTTTTTGTTTGCTTGTTTGTTTGGTTTTTTTTTGTTTTTTTTTTTTTTTAGCCTGGATCCTTTTCAAGTGTCTTAGACTGCTGTCTTGATCTAAGCAGCTAAGTCTTTCATAGCTGGTCATCCTTATAACATTGTTACTGTGTATAATGTCTTCTTGGAATTTCTCACTTCACTTTTCATTAATTTATAAAAACATTTTCCAGGTTTTCTAAAAGCATGTTGCTTGTTATTTCTTATTGCATAATACTATTCCATCAAATTCATATATTACTACTTGTTCAACCATTCCCCAATTGATGGGCATCTTCTCAGTTTCTAATTCTTTACTCTCACAAAAGAGCTAATATATATATTTTTGTGCAAATAGCTTCTTTTCCCTTTTCTTTGATCTCTTTGATATACAGAGCTAGTAGTGATAATGCAGGATTAAATAGGATACATCATTTTATAATTCTTTGGGCATAATTAAAATTACTCTCTAGAATGGCTGGTCTAATTTAAAAATTTACCACACAGCTTCAATTTCAGTGCTTCAATTTTCCCACATAACCACGAATATTTTTCATTTTTCTTTTCTGTCATATTAGCCAATTACATGGTAAGTCAGAGAAGTTTTAATTTAAGTTTATCTAATCAATTCACTAAAAGTCAATTTACATTCTGTCCTGGCTTCAGGTCTACTCTTCGTTTATGATTTCAAACTGATCTATTATAGGTGGTAGTGATGGTGAAAAACTTTTTTAAAGTTTATTTAGTATTTTATTTTCCCCCAATTACTTGTAAAAATAATTTTCATCATTCATTTTTAAAACTTTAAGTTTCAAATTCTCTCCCTGCCTCCTCATAGAGGAAGCAAGCAATTCAATTTCCATTATATCTGTGTAATCATACAAAACATTTCCCCATTAGTCATGTTATGAAATAAAACACAGAACAAACAAACAAATCTCAAGAAAAATAAAGAAAATAAAAGAGGTATGCTTCAATCAGTATTCAAATACAGTCAGTTCTTTCTCTAAGGATGTATAACATTTTTCATCATAAATCCTTCAGATTCATCTTGAATTATTGTATTACTGAAAATAGTTGTCATTCACAACTCATCATCTTACAATATTGCTTTTACTTTGCACATGGTACATTTCACTTTTCATCAGCTCATGGAAGTCTTTCCAGGTTTTTCTCAGAGTATCCTGCTTATCATTTGCTTATATATTATATGCTTATACAATAGTATTCTGCCATAAACACATACCAGCTAATCCCTGATTGATAAGCATCCCCTCATTTTTTGCCACAAGAAAAGAGCTGTTATAATTATATAGACTTTTTCCTTTTTTTTCCTCTTTTGAGATACAGACCTAGTAGTGATATTGGTAGGTCAAACTATGCCTAGTTTTATAGCTCTTCAGGCATACTTCCAAATTGCTCTAGAATGGCTGAATCAGTTAAACAATGCATTAATATTTTGCTTTTCTCACATCACTGCCAACATTTGCCAATTTTTTCTGTCCTATTAGCCAATATAATGCATATTATAGAATATTTCAGAATTTTTCAGTTCTCATAGTGTTAGAACATTTTAAAATATAATTATAGATAGCCTTGATTACTTCATATGAAAAGTGCATCTTTTAATCATTTATTATTTGGGAAGTAGCTCTTACTTTTGTAAATTTGAGTCAATTATCTATATGTTTGAGAAATTATACCTTTATCATAGAAGGATGCTTTATTTTCCCCCCTCAATTATTACAGCTCAAAGCTTTTTAATCTGTGGGTTGTGATATATAATTGTATGAGGGGATCATGAAAATTTTGGCAACAATAAAAGGTTTCTGGAAGCAATAACCATAAATGAATTCAGAATCAAATATATAATAAATCCAAGGTGTTTCTTGAAGCACTTGCCTGTGTTGGATTGTATGCCTTCACTGCAGCCTTGATTCTGAATATATAACTTGTGTACTTTGTGCTACACACGTACAAATGCTTCAAGAAACATCTTAGCTCAGATTCAACTCAGGATTACATAAAGATTGCTTGGGAGAAAAGGAGTTATGAGTACAAAAAGTTTAAGAAGCCCTGCTAATTGGTGATTATAGTTCCTCCATCCTATTGGACCCCCTCTCCTTGACTTCCACTTTTTATTCTATTTTATTCCTCCTTTCATCCTGTGCTTCCTCAAAAGTGTTTTGCTTCTGACTGCCTCCTCCTCCAATCTGTCCTTTCTTCACAAAACTACACTCCTCTTATCCCCTTCATTTCCTACTTTCCTGTAGAACAAAATTGATTTCTATCCAACTGAGTGCACATGTTATTTCCTCTGAGCCAATTCTGATGACAGTAAGGTTCACTTTTCCCCCTCACCTCTCCATTCTTCCAGTCCACTGTAAAAGCAATTTTTCTTGCCTTTTATGTGAGATAATTTATCCCATTCTACCTCTCCCTTCTTCCTTTCCTTAGTATATTTGTATCTCACCTCTTAATTTTATATTTTATATATCATTTTTTCATATTCATTTCAGGTGAACATACACACACACACACACACACACACACACACACACACACACACAGACTTTCTAACTGCCCTAATAATGAGAAAGTTCTGATGAGTTACAAGTATCATCTTCCCATGTAAGAATGTAAATAGTTTACTTTTAGTAAGTACCTTATAGTTTCCCTTTCCGGTTTATCTTTGTATTCTGCTGTTCAGTCTGATATTTAAAAGTCAAATTTTCTATTCAGCTCTGATCTTTTCATCAAGAATAAGTCTTCTATTTCATTGAATGATCATTTCTCTCCTTGAAGAATTATACTCAGTTTTGTTGGGTAGATGATTCTTTATTGTAACCCTAGCTTCTTTTCCCTCCATAATATCATATTCCAAACCCACTGGAGTATTCTGTTCTCAGACATTTAATATAAAAGTTGCTAAATTTTGTGTTATTCTGATTGTGGCTCCACAATATTTGAATTGTTTATTTTTAACTGCTTGCAGGATTTTCTTCTTGATCTGGAAAACCTGAGATTTGGTTAGAATACACCTGGACGTTTTTATTTTGTGATCACTCTCAGAAGATGATTGGTAGGTAGATTCTTTCAATTTCTATTTTACTCTCTGGTTCTAGAATATCAGGACAATTTTCCTTGATAATTTCTTAAAAGATAATGTCTGAACTTTTGTTTTGATCATGACTTTTAGATAATCCAACACTTTGCAGATTATCTCTTCTGGATCTATTTTCCAGATCAGTTACATTTCCAATGAGATATTTCACATTGCCTTCTATCTTTGTATTCTTTTAGTGTTGCTTTGTTATTTTGATTTCTGAAAAAAATCACTAGTTACTATTTGCTCAATTCAAATTTTTAAAAATAATTTTCTTTTTCTTTTTGCCTCTAGGGACTGTGACTTGGACAGAGTCACACAGCTAGGAAGTGTTAAGTGTCTGAGACCACATTTGAACTCAGATCCTCCTGACTTCAGGGCTGATGCTCTATCCATTGCACCACCTAGCTGCCCAAGAATAATTTTCTTTTTTTAAAATTTATTTATTTTATTAAATTTTATAATTATAACATTTTTGACAGTACATATGCATAGGTAATTTTTTTACAACATTATTCCTTGTACTCCCTTCTGTCCCGAACTTTTCCCCTCCTGCCCTCCACCCCCCCCCCAACAGATGGCAGGCATTCCCATACATATTAAATATCTTATAGTATATCCTATGTACAATATATAGGTGCAGAACCGAATTTTGTTGTTGTTGTTGTTGTTGTTGCAAAGGAAGAATTGTATTCGGAAGGTAAAAATAATCTGGGAAGAAAAACAAAAACAAAAAAATGCTCACAGTTTACACTCATTTCCCAGTGTTCCTTTTCTGGATGTAGCTGATTCTGTCCATCATTGATCAATTGGAATTGGATTAGCTCTTCTCTATGTTGAAGATATCCACTTCCATCAGAACACATCCTCATACAGTATCATTGTTGAAGTGTATAATGCTCCCCTAGTTCTGCTTGTTTCACTCAGCATCAGTTAATGTAAGTCTCTCCAAGCCTCTCTGTATTCATCCTGCTGGTCATTTCTTACAGAACAATAATATTCCATAGCATTCATATACTATAATTTACCCAACCATTCTCTAATTGATGGGCATCCATTCAGTTTCCAGTTTGTAGCCACCACAAAAAGGGCTGCCACAAACATTTTGGCACATACATGTCCCTTTCTCTTCTTTAGTATTTCCTTGGGATATAAGCCCAGTAGAAGCACTGCTGGGTCAAAGGGTATGCACATTTTGATAACTTTTTGGGCATAATTCCATATTGCTCTTCAGAATGGTTGGATTCTTTTACAACTCCACCAACAATGCATCAGGGTCCCGGTTTTCCCACAGCCCCTCCAACATTCATCGTTATTTGTTCCTGTCATCTTAGCCAATCTGACAGGTGTATAATGATATCTCAGAGTTGTCTTAATTTGCATTTCTCTGATCAATAGTGGTTTGGAACACTCTTTCATATGAGTTTTAATTTCATCATCTCAAAATTGTCTGTTCATATCCTTTGACCATTTATCAATTGGAGAATGGCTTGATTGCTTATAAATTAAAGTCAATTCTCTGTATATTTTGGAGATGAGGCTTTTATCAGAACTTTTAACTGTAAAAATGTTTTCCCAATTTTTTACTTCCCTTCTAATTTTGTTTGCATTCGTTTTGTTTGTGCAGAAACTTTTTAATTTGGTGTAATCAAAATTTTCTATTTTATGATCAATAATGGTCTCTAGTTCTCCTTTGGACACAAATTTCTTCCTCCTCCACAAGTCTGGGAGGTAAACTATCCTATGTTCCTCTAATTTATTCATGATTTCGTTCTTTATGCCTAAATCTTGGACCCATTTTGATCTTATCTTAGTATGTGGTGTTAAATGTGGGTCCATGCCTAGTTTCTGCCATATAATTTTCTTAAGTGAACTTTTTTGCCTTCTTCCCGAATTGTTAAATTCCACTTTTTAAGAAGTTTTTTTCTTCATGGAATTTTTTGTGGCTCTTTTCCCATTTGTTCAATGTTGTTTTTAAGGTAATCTTCTCTTCATTGGATTTTGTATCTTTGTATCTTTTACCATATAGCCTAGTATGTTTTTTAAGATGATATTTCTTTTTCTTTTTTTTTCCCAATTGAGGTTAAGTGTCTTGCCCAGGGTCACACAGCTAGGAAGTGTTTAAGGTGATATTTCTTCAGTATTTTTTAAAACTCCTTTACCAAGAGGTTGACTTGTTTTTTTATGATTTTCTTGCATTATTCTCATTTCTCTTCCCAATTTTTCTCTACTTCTCTTACATGATTTTCAATTTTTTTTTTTACTTTAAGAAGTTTTTATTGTATTTTTTAAAAATATCACTATACTGTTCCTTTGTTCACCTTGCCATTCCCCTTCCAGAGAGTAATTTTAATTTAAAAAATAATAATAATTTTAAGGGAAAAAAAGGAAGAAAAAATGAAAATTAACAAATCTCAACACATTGGAAAAAATCTGAAAATACCTGCAATGCATACTACTTGTATAAATGACCTCTACAAAGACTGTGGGGAGAGGACAAGTCCTCTCATATTTCTTCTTTGAAATCATGCTTTTTTAAAATTATTTAAATGTATTTTAAACTTAAGTACAAAATAAGGGGAAGAAACAGTACCATGTAAAAACAGAGTGAAACTGAGGGTTCATTATGCATTAAATTATATTTCAGGGAAACCTATATAATAAATAAAATAAATATAATAAATATATAATAAATACTATACAATGTTTTTAAAGCTATCCAGCTTTTCTTTGTTTCCTTGTAGGTTTTCTTTTGTTCTTTGCTGTGTACTTCTTACTTTATGCCTCCCCTTCAAAGAAGATTACAATTAAATGTGTGTGTGTGTGTGTGTGTGTGTGTGTGTGTGTGTGTGTGTATGTATGTAACAGTTCAACAATGCTCTCACCTTATAATATGGTTTAAGGAATTGTATTACAAAATCTGCTTCCTTTATACTTTCCCCCCCTAATTTCTTTGAAACTTCTTATTTTTTTTTCTGGATAAAATTTGTATTGTGTTTTTTCTGACTCTGTAAGATGATTTCTTATTGTAAACACGTTAGTACCCTGGATATCTTAGAATCAGCTAGAGTCAGGGTAAGCAAAAATCTTTATTCTTCGTCTTTTGGGGTCACAGTTGGGGTAAGATATAGGAATCTCCACATCTCCTTTCTCTCTCTCCACCCCAATAGAATGATCCTGTTCATCCTACTCTACCCTCTGATCTCTCTTCCCCTTCTTTGTTCACACCCACAGATCCAGCCAGCACAGAGTTGAGTAGGGTCATCCTCCAAGCATATGTTAATAGAGAATTGTCCAATTGGTAATTAGCCTAATATGCTAGGTTATCTTACATTAAGTGCATGTGCTCAGTTCTAGCCCTTTACAATTTTTAGTAATTTAATTGTGGATGGCATTTCATTAATAGGTAAAATGTCATTTTTATTATATTGACTTTACCAACTCATGTACAATTAATATTATTTCAATTTTTTAGATCTAGCTTTATTTACATAAAAACCTTTTATGCTTATATTTATTAAATTCCTATGTCTGTTTTAATAGATATACTTTCAGGTATTTTTTACTGTTTAATTACTTCAAATGGTTTAAAATAACGTTGAATAATATAGCTAACAAATAGTTTAGTTTCCCCATTTTTCTCTTTTGATTAAATCTTTCTTATTTTAACTTTTCCTGAAATCATGATTACTTGCCCCACTTTTTAATGTAATAAATTCTACTCCTGACCTTTATATTTTGTGACCTAATTTTATAGCATTTCTTTAAAATGATATATTGTTGAATTCAAATGTGTAATTGGCTACATTTTCTTTTTAGGAATAAATTCATCCCATTTATATTCTTATCTATAATTACTTATTGTATATTTTCCTCTTTTCTATTTTCACTCATTATTCTTCTTATTCTACTCCTATTCCTTTTTATTACTCTGCTTTATATCTACCTTTTACCTTGCCCTTCTATTCCTTAAATTACTCTCTCCAAAAATCTCTCCCTTATCCTCTCCTCCTACTTTATCCTTTGGACTTTTTACTTTTTTTCTCAATTTAGAAGACTTTTATATGCTTCTTGATATGTTCTTTTCACTTTAATAAATTTCTGATGAAAGTAAAGTTTCAGTAATACCCATTCTCTTTTCTACTAATATCTTCAGTATCAATATTTTTGGACTAATTTTTTGCATGATATAATTGCTTTTATTTGCCTCCCCACAAAGTTTTATTTTTTTTTCATCATCCTTTCATTCTTAGCTCAGTTCAAGCCTTTCTTTCAAACTACATAAATATAAATGATAGTCATAAAAGAAGTGATAATAATTTCATGTATAAGAAGTAAATAATTTGGCCTTATTGAGTCTCTTATAATTGGTCCTTAATGTTACCAATGGATGTTTTATATTAAATTTTCCCTTAAGTTCTGCTGTCTTTGTCAAAAATATCCTAAAATCGGGAGGGCGGAGCCAAGATGGCGGAGAAGAAACACAAGACTCTGTGAACGTCCTCACTCCCTCACAACCAATTAGATAAATTAAGTCTCAAAATAAGCCCAGGACTGATAGATACCACAATGACTGGAAGCACGCCTTACCAGCTGAAGAGAATCTGGAGTTTCAACAGAAAAGGTCAGTCCCCAGGGGAGGAAGAAGAGAGGCCAGCACAGACTGCTGGGTGCTAGCGTGCTCTGCCCATTGCGCTGGGAAGGGCTCTGGGATCAGAGAAGCCACTGAGGTAAAGGAATCTGGCACAGGCTGTTAGCTCTTCTCTGCTAATTGTTTAGCAGTTCGGAAGAGAAAGCCAAAGTGTTTTAAAACTCAGATTAGATTTTCCCCGGACCCTGGAGGTGACTCAGGAGATCTCGGCACCAGGGGGTGTGGCCTCAGCTACCACCTGAGAATAGTTAAGAGATTGACAAGTGGGTGGATACGGACCAAGGCAACACACACTGCCTAGCTTAGCTGGAGGGAGTGGAACTCAGCTCCAGGAAGTCCCAGAGAAGCGGAACCTTTGAACTAGGGACCGCAGTTTCTGGCAGACACTTTCAGTTTGAGCACAGGGGCTTTTCACGTCACCTGCTGCAGACATCCACGCCCCACCAGGACACATAGGCTAGGCTTTGTGCTGCCTTTACTGTTCAGCGCCCTCGGGGCACAGCAGCACTTATCACCTCTGAGGCACCTCCAGGGAGGGGGTGGGGAACTCTCTCCCAGAGCTCTATCTTAGCTCAGGTGCCAGAGCCGCTGCATCCATTTGGTCTGGGAGGAAGCTGGTAAAGAAGTAAATAAATAATTTCCTACCCAGGGACAGACCCCAAAAGATTTTTTAAATATGAGCAAAAAAGCAAGAAAAACTATAGATTCCTTCTATACAGAGAAAGAGCGGGTATCCAACCCCGAGGAAGTTAACAGCAGAGAGACAGCAGATAACAACCTAAAGGGGAACGATTCCTGCCCCCCATCACATAACTCTCTCCTAGAAGAAACTCTTAAAAAATTAGGAGAGTTTGAAGAAAAATGGGGAAAGGAAAGGGAAGCTATGATAGAGAATAACAACGTCCTGAAATTGGAGTTGGAAAAAATAAAGAATTCACAGGAGATGCAGGGAAACAAAATTTATGAATTAGAAAAGGTTAAAAAAACAAAGGAAAGTAGGATTTCTGAATTGGAAAAGATAAAAAAGTCTCAAGAAAATAGAATTTCTGAATTGGAAAAAGAAAATAATTCTCAAAAAAAAATTAGGGAAATGGAAAAAAATTCAATAGAGCAAAATAATTCATTTAAAAACGAAATTGGGCATTTACAAAAAGAACTAAAAACTGGGAAAGAAGAAAATAACTCCTTAAAAGTCAGGATGGAACAAATAGAAATGAATGATTCACAGAGAACCTAAGAATCAGTCAAACAAAACCAAAAAAATGAGAAGCTGGAGAACAACGTCAAATACTTACTGGCAAAATCTATACACCTGGAAAATAGATCTAGGAGAGATAATCTGCGGATTATTGGACTTCCAGAAAACTATGACCAAAAAAAGAGCCTAGATTCTATTTTACAGGAAATTATCAAAGAGAACTGTCCAGAGATAATAGAAACAGAAGGGAAAGTAGATGTGGAAAGAATTCATTGAACTCCTTCTGAAATAGACCCTAAAAAAAGAACACCACGGAATATAGTGGCTAAGCTGCAGAATTACCACACAAAGGAGAAAATCCTGCAAGCAGCTAGAAAAAAACAATTTAAATACCAAGGTGCCACAATAAGGGTCACCCAAGATCTGGCTGCCTCCACATTAAAAGATAGAAGGGCCTGGAACCTGATATTCCATAAGGCAAAAGATCAAGGACTGCAACCAAGAATGAACTACCCAGCTAAGTTTAGCATCTTTTTACATGGAAGAAGATGGTCATTCAATGAAACAGAGGAATTCTATATGTTTCTAAGAAAAAAACCAGACTTAAACAAAAAATTTGATCTACATCCACAAGACTGAAGAGAAACAGAAAAAGGTACACAGAACCCTTGAGAACTGTAACTCTGTTGTGGGTATATAAAAAGTACTCAAGGATAATTTGATTTTACTGATATAAAAGAAAAAAAGGGGGGTGTAGTAAAGGGAAGGAGGTCGGTTCAGAAAAAGGGGAAGGAATGATAAAAAGAGGGAAACTACATCCCAGGAAGAGGCATAGAAAATACACCATATCTGAGGGAACTTAGTGAGGGGGAGAATCATTGTGTGAATCTTACTCTCATCAGGAGAGGCTCAAAGAGTAAATAATTAACATATTTGTTTTTCAGAGAATTTTCTCTCACCTCATTAAAAGGGGGGAGAGGAAAAGGGAAAAGGAAAAGGAGAATAAGTGAAGGGACTTGGAGGAAGGGGGGAGGGATACTAAAAAAAAAAAGAGGGAGGGTTGCGCGTCACAAGGGGAGTCTGTAAATTAAATATTGGGGAGGGGGATCAGGGGGGTCAAGGGAAAAAAGCATAATCTGGGGATAATATGATGGCAGGAAATACAGAATTAGTAATTTTAACTGTAAATGTAAATGGGATGAACGATCCCATCAAACAGAGACGGATAGCAGATTGGATCAAAAAGCAGAACCCTACAATATGTTGTCTACGGGAAACACACTTAAAGCAGGGAGATACATACAGAGTAAAGGTAAAAGGTTGGAACAGAGCCTATTATGCTTCAGGTAAAGCCAAAAAAGCAGGGGTAGCTATCCTTATCTCAGATCAAGCAAAAGCAGAAGTAGATCTCGTTAAAAAAGATAAGGAAGGAAACTATATCCTGCTGAAAGATAGCATAAATAATGAAGCCATATCAATACTAAACATATATGCACCAAGTGGTATAGCATCTAACTTTCTAAAGGAAAAGTTAAGAGAACTGCAAGAAGAAATAGACAGTAAAACTATAATAGTGGGAGATCTCAACCTTGCACTCTCAGATTTAGACAAATCAAACCACAAAACAAACAAGAAAGAAATTAAAAAAGTAAATAGAACATTAGAAAAACTAGGTATGATAGACCTTTGGAGAAAACTGAATGGCAATAGAAAGGAATATACTTTCTTCTCAGCAGTTCATGGATCCTATACAAAAATAGACCATATATTAGGACATAAAGATCTCAAAATTAAATGTAGGAAGGCATAAATAATAAATGCCTTCTTCTCAGAACACAATGCAATAAAAGCTACATTCAGTAAAAAGTTAGGGGTAAATAGACCAAAAAGTAATTGGAAACTGAATAATCTCATCTTAAAGAATGACTGGGTGAAAGAGCAAATTATAGAAACAATTAACAATTTCACCCAAGATAATGATAATGATGAGACATCATATCAAAATCTTTGGGATGCAGCTAAAGCAGTAATAAGGGGAAATTTTATATCTTTAGAGGCTTATTTGAAGAAAATTGAGAAAGAGAAGATTAACGAATTGGGCTTACAACTTAAAAGGCTAGAAAAAGACCAAATTATAAACCCCCAACCAAAAATTAAACTCGAAATACAAAAATTAAAAGGAGAAATCAATAAAATTGAAAGTAAAGAAACTATTGAATTAATAAATAAAACCAAGAGTTGGTTTTATGAAAAAGCCAATAAAATAGATAAACCTTTGGTAAATTTGATCAAAAAAAAGAAAGAGGAAAATCAAATTGATAGTCTTACAAATGAAAAGGGGGATCTTTCCACCAATGAAGAGGAAATTAGAGAAATAATAAGGAGTTACTTTGCCCAACTTTATGCCAATAAATTTGATAACTTAAGTGAAATGGATGACTTTCTCCAAAAATATAGGCTCCCTAGATTAACAGAGGAGGAGATACATTGCTTAAATAGTCCCATTTCAGAAAAAGAAATAGAACAAGCTATTAATCAACTCCCCAGGAAAAAATCCCCAGGGCCAGATGGATTCACATGTGAATTCTACCAAACATTTAAAGAACAATTAGCCCCAATGTTATATAAATTATTTGAAAAAATAGGGGATGAAGGAGTCCTACCAAACTCCTTTTATGACACAGACATGGTACTGATACCTAAACCAGGTAGATCGAAAACTGAGAAAGAAAATTATAGACCAATCTCCTTAATGAATATTGATGCTAAAATCTTAAATAAGATATTAGCAAAAAGACTTCAGAAAATCATCTCCAAGATAATACACTATGATCAAGTAGGATTTATTCCAGGAATGCAGGGCTGGTTTAATATTAGGAAAACTATTAATATAATTGACCATATTAATAATCAAATTAATAAGAACCATATGATCATCTCAATAGATGCAGAAAAAGCATTTGACAAAATCCAACATCCATTCCTACTAAAAACTCTTGAGAGTATAGGAATAAATGGATTATTCCTTAGAATAATCAGGAGTATATATTTAAGACCGTCAGTAAGCATAATATGCAATAGAAATAAATTGCAACCTTTCCCAGTAAGATCAGGAGTGAAACAAGGTTGCCCACTATCACCATTACTATTCAATATAGTACTAGAAACGCTAGCCTCGGCAATAAGAGCCGAGAAAGAGATTCAAGGAATTAGAGTAGGAAATGAGGAAATTAAACTATCACTTTTTGCAGATGACATGATGGTATACTTAGAGAACCCCAAAGACTCTGCTAAAAAGCTACTAGAAATAATTCAAAATTTCAGCAAAGTGGCAGCATACAAAATAAATCCACAGAAATCCTCGGCATTTTTATATATCACTAACAAAATGCAACAGCAAGAGATACAAAGAGAAATTCCATTCCAAACAAATGTTGAGAGTATAAAGTGTTTGGGAATCCATCTACCAAAGAAAAGTCAGGAATTATATGAGAAAAACTACAAAACACTTGCCACAAAAATAAAATCAGATTTAAATAATTGGAAAGACATTCAGTGCTCTTGGATAGGCCGAGCGAATATAATAAAGATGACAATACTCCCCAAACTAATCTATTTATTTAGTGCTATACCAATCAGACTCCCAAGAAACTATTTCAATGACCTAGAAAAAATAACAACAAAATTCATATGGAAGAATAAAAGGTCGAGAATTGCAAGGGAACTAATGAAAAAAAAAAAACTCAGAGGAAGGTGGTCTAAGTGTACCTGATCTAAAGCTATATTATATAGCAGCAGTCACCAAAACCATTTGGTATTGGCTAAGAAATAGACCGGTAGATCAGTGGAACAGATTAGATACAAAGGACAAAAAAGGGTACATGTATAGCAACCTAATCTTTGACAAACCCAAAGATTCCAACATTAGGGATAAAAATTCATTATTCGGAAAAAACTGTTGGGAAAACTGGAAATTAGTATGGCAGAAATTAGATATGGATCCACACTTAACACCATATACCAAGATAAGATCAAAATGGGTCCATGATTTAGGCATAAAGAGGGAGATAATAAATAGATTAGAGGAACAGAGGATAATCTACCTCTCAGACTTGTGGAGGAGGAAGGAATTTATGACCAGAGGAGAACTAGAGATCACTATTGATCACAAAATAGAAGATTTTGATTACATCAAACTAAAAAGTTTCTGTACAAATAATACTAATGCAAACAAGATTAGAAGGGAAGTAACAAATTGGGAAAATATTTTTAAAAACAAAGGTTCTGACAAAGGTCTCATTTCCAAAATATATAGAGAACTGACCCTAATTTATAAGAAACCGAACCATTCTCCAATTGATAAATGGTCAAGGGATATGAACAGACAATTCTCGGAGGAAGAAATTGAAACTATATCCACTCACATGAAAGAGTGTTCCAAATCACTACTGATCAGAGAAATGCAAATTAAGACCACTCTGAGATACCACTACACACCTGTCAAATTGGCTAAGATGACAGGAACAAATAATGATGAATGTTGGAGGGGATGTGGGGAAACTGGGACACTAATACATTGCTGGTGGAGTTGCAAAAGAATCCAGCCATTCTGGAGAGCAATCTGGAATTATGCCCCAAAAGTTATCAAACTGTGCATACCCTTTGACCCAGCAGCGCTACTACTGGGATTATATCCCAAAGAAATACTAAAGAGCGGAAAGAGACATATATGTGCCAAAATGTTTGTGGCAGCTCTTTTTGTTGTAGCTAGAAACTGGAAGATGAATGGATGTCCATCAGTTGGAGAATGGTTGGGTAAATTGTGGTATATGAAGATTATGGAATATTATTGCTCTGTAAGAAATGACCAGCAGGAGGAATACAGAGAGGCCTGGAGAGACTTAAATCAACTGATGCTGAGTGAAATGAGCAGAACCAGAAGATCACTGTACACTTCAACAACAATACTGTATGAGGATGTATTCTGATGGAAGTGGAAATCTTCAACATAAAGAAGAGCCAACTCACTTCCAGTTGATCAATGATGGACAGAAATAACTACACCCAGAGAAGTAACACTGGGAAGTGAATGTAAATTGTTAGCACTAATATCTGTCTGCCCAGGTTGCATGTACCTTCGGATTCTAATGTTTATTGTGCAACAAGAAAATGATATTCACACACATGTATTGTACCTAGACTATATTGTAACACATGTAAAATGTATGGGATTGCCTGTCATTGGGGGGAGGGAATAGAGGGAGGGGGGGATAATTTGGAAAAATGAATACTAGGGATAATATTATAAAAAATATATATATAATAAAAAATTAAAAAAAATATCCTAAAATCTTTCAGTTCATTAAATATCCTATTTTTTCCATTGAATATTATACTTAACTTTGTTGCATAAGTTACCTTTATTCTTTGTTCTTTGTTATATGAAATATAGTAATCCAAGACTTACAGTCCTTCAACATTATAATTCCTAGGTCTTCTATGATCCTTATTATAGCTCCACAATATTTACATTGCTTTTTCTTGTTGTGTCCTATAGTTTATTCTTAAACTGGGAGATCTGAACCTTGGCTATTAGATTTCAGTAAGTTTTCCTCCTGGGATCTCTTTCAACTGGAAATCAGAAGACTTTATTTTTCTAATTCTTCTTTGTCTTCTTATCCTAGAGCCTCAGGAAAATTTCCCTTGATAATTCTTATAATATTTTATCAAGATTCTTTTTTAAAATTATCATCTCTAGACAGTCACTTCTTAATTTATTCTTCTTGAAACTTTTTCTGAGATGTTTAACACACTTCTATTTTTCACTTTTTCTTTTGCCATCATTAGGTTCTCTTTACCCAATTCTAGTTTTCAATATATTATTTTCTTCCTTAAGTTTTTAGTTTTCTATTTCAAATTGGTTTGACTTTATTTTCATTATTTTCTTAGATTGCTCTTATTTATTTATGTATTTTGGTCAATTTTCCTTCTTATCTCTTTTTTGATTTTTTTATAAGTCCTTATTCAAGTTCTTTTAAGAAATCTTTTGTTCTTGGGAACATCTGACATGTGTCATTGGAAAATAAAGGTTTTTTTAGAGTTCCATTATCTTCCTCTGAATATGAACCCAGATCTTAACCCACTACTATCTATCTGCTGGTTGGAATTTTTTCTCCTTTCCTTGCTCTTTTTTTAATGTTTTGTTTCATTTTTAGCAGTTACTAGTGCAATTAATTTCTAGTCCCAAAGTATGGGGAACAATGCCCAACATCTCAGGTAATTGTTATTTTTATTTTCTAGGGCCTGAATTGGGACTCAAACTTAGATTCTCCTCTCCACTGCTAACACTGCAAGAACTCTCAGTCATTCTGTCCTATTTGCAGTTTTATGCCCTGAAATTTCTCTGGTGGTTGTTCTACCTCTCTTTGTATCTTTCCTTTTTTTAATCAGGTTTACTAAGGGTTTGTTTATTTTGTTGGTTTTTTCATAGAACCAACTCTTAGTTTTATTAAATAATTCAATAGTTTTTGTTACTTTCAATTTTATTAATCTCACCTTTTATTTTTAGAATTTCAAATTTCGTGTTTGTCTGAGAGTTTTTAATTTGTTCCTTTTCTAGCATTTTTAGTTGTAAGCCCAATTTGTTGACCTTCTCTTTCTCTATTTTATGCAAGTAGGCCTCTAGAGATATAAAACTTCCCCTTATCACTGCTTTGGCTATTATCCCACACATTTTGGTATGATGTCTCATTATTGTCATTTTCATGGGTGAAGTTATTAATTATGTCTATGATTTGCTATTTCACCCAATCATTCTTTAGTATGAGATTATTTAGTTTCCAATTATTTTTTGGTCTATTTTCCCCTGGCTTTTTATTGAATGTAATTTTCATTGAATTGTGGTCTGAAAAGGATGCATTTACTATTTCTGCCTTGCTGCATTTGATTTTGAGGTTTTTATGTCCTAGTATATGATCAATATTTATGGGTTCCATGAACTGCTGAGAAGAAAGTGTACTCCTTTCTGTCTCCATTTAGCTTTCGCCAAAGATCTATCATATCAAACTTTTCTAGTATTCTATTTGCCTCTTTGACTTCTTTCTTATTTATTTTGTGGTTTCATTTATCTAATTCTGAGAGTGCAAGGTTGAGATCTCCCACTATTATAGTTTTGCTGTCTATTTCTTCTTGCAACTCTCTTAATTTCTCTTTTAAGAATTTAGATGCTGCACCACTTGGTGCGTATATGTTTAATATTGATACTGCTTCATTATCTATGCTAGCCTTTAGCAAGATATAATGCCCTTACTTATCTTTTTTAATTAGATCAATTTTTGTTTTTGCTTGATCTGAGATGAGGATGGCTACCCCTGCTTTTTTGGCTTCACCTGAAGCATAGTAGATTCTGCTCCACCCTTTTACTTTTATTCTGAATGTATCACCCTTTTTCAGGTATGTTTCCTCTAAAAAAACATATAGTAGGATTCTGGCTATTAATCCAGTCTGGTAACTGCTTCCTCTTTATGGGGGAGTTTACCCCATTCACATTTATGGTTAAAATGACTAATTGTTTGCCATCCTGTTAACCCCTGCTTATGCTTTTCTCCTTTCCTTCCCTCTTACCCCCCTCCCCAATATTAAATTTGTGAGCATCACTTGCTTTTCACAGCCTTTTTAGTATCCCTTCAAGTTCCTCCCCCTATTTTACCCCTTTTCCTCACAATTTCTGTATTCCCTTCCCCTTAGTTTACTCCTTCCCACCCACTTTTCAATGAAGTGCAAGAAGTTTCACCATAAATCATATATGTCAATTGATAAACACTATGTTCATTAGGGCAGTTTTGTTTTTTTAAATGATCTCTTAAAGAATGTTATCCAGACTTTTTGGTCATGGCCTTTAGGTAGGCCAATAATTTTTAATTGGTCTATTCTAGATCTATTTTCCAAGTTGGCTATATTTCCGATGAAGTACTTAACATTTTCTTCTATTTTTTTCATTCTTTTTAGTTTGGTTTACTGATTATTGCTATCTCAGATTAATTAACTTCCGTTTGCCCCATTCTAGTTTTTAATGTGTGATTTTCTTCAGTTAGATTTTGTATCTCTTTTTTTTTCATTTGGTTAATTCTACTTTTGAAAGTGTTGTTTTCTTCAGTGGACTTGTTTTGCAATTGGTCAATTGTATTTTTTTTAAGGAGTAGTTGTCTTCAGATAATTTTTTCCTTCCTTTTCCAAATTGTTTACTCTCTCACACATATCTATCCTTATTCATTTTTTTTCTTCTGTCTCATTTTCCTTTTGAAGTCTTTTAAGAGCACTTCTTAGAAGCCTCTGGGGCTTCAGACCAATTCACATCTTGAGATTTCTTCTGTGGACATTTTGTCCTCATCCTAGTATTTGTTTTGATCTGCCCTATCACCATAATAGCTTTCTAAGGTCAAGATTCTTTTCTGTTTCTTGCTCATTGTCTTTCCTTTTCTTTTGGTATTTTCTCTTTTTTTTCCTATTATGGTTGAGCTACTCCTGGCATAAAGAGGGCACTGTCCCAAGCTTCCTGTGTAGCTCTGAGCCTTGGCTTTGAGCACAATGTCTCCTTGGGTTTGCAGGGGTAGATTTGCCTGCTGTTTTCAGGAAACAGCCTCGTTTCCCAGAGTCCGCCTTCTGAGGTAGGGCCGAAGGCTACCCTAGTGAATTGCTCTTCTACTGAGCCAGAACTGAGGGTCTTAGTTGCTGATCTGCTGTGATTAAGACCCTCTCACAGGCTTTCACAGAGTCTCTCTGAGTTGGGTTGCACACCCTTTATCCCAGTGAGACTGACCTTTCTTGAAGTTTTTCCGATCCATTTTCAGCTGGAGAGAGGTTTAGTTCTATCAGACTCAGTTCAAAGGTTTGGTTTCATGTGGTTTTCAATGGAAATTGGGAGAGCTGGAGCAGCTTCCTGGCTTTACTCTGGCATCTTGGCTCTATCCCTGCAAGTTCACAATGGATTGTTCTTAATTAAGTTCTCTTTGGTTGAAAAAAATATTTCACATTACTCTTTTGTGGGTTCTCCTCCTCCAGGAAATGTTTTATGTCAATATTTAAATGTTTTCCTCAGAACACAGAGTTTGTAGAATAGTTCAGATGAATCATTGCCTTTTCTCTGCCACCTTTACTCTGCCCTCCCCAAGACCTCTTTTTAAAATAATTACAATACCTAGATTAACAATAAAGGCACAAATAAATGACAAGAAGAGAGATGAACAAGTATAAACACTCTATGTACACTGTTAAAGGCTGATTTTATTCAGTACTTGATTTTATGGATTGTTGCTTGATTGGTTCATTCACTCTATATTTATTAAGCACAGCCAAGCTGATGCCTGTAAATTTAATCTTATTTCTATGTACACTTGAACAACAAGCTCTTTATTCTCAGAATACATAAAGTAACTGCAAAGTTATTTTTATAGAAACTTTAAAGCTTTTTTGCTTTTGTTTTCCTTTTTTGCAGCTATACAGAGGTAGAAAGATTTAGAAGCTGATACAACTTGTAATACAAGGGTCTATGCCCTGTTTTGTTCATTTATTTGATTCACAATTGTTTGGCATGATTTTGGTTGTTTCACCATTATATATAATACTTGAATCGATTGCAATTAAAAAGTACTGATCTGCAGTTCATGGAGGAATGATGGAAATGTGCAACAATTAGCAATGTAATTTAGGACATACTTGAAGCTTGGAGTAGCAGTATATACCTGTAGTTTTTGCTAATAAGGGATGAGGTTGATGAATAACTTAAGGTCAGGAGTTCTGAGATATAGTAAGGCTAATGCCAAATAGGTGTCTTCACTTTAAGCAGAATCAATATGATAACTCTCCAGAAACAGAAGACCACTAGCTTGCCTGAGAAGGGGTAATTTGGCAGATGTCAGAAATGGAGCAGATTAAAGGTCAGAGTGTTATGAAGTACAAATTGGAGAAGTAGTTCTTCCTGGAGTAAATTTGTATAAATTGCCTATTCATATAAGTAACAAATATCATAGAAGAGCTTAGTTTATACCAGATTTTCTTTCCTTTGAATTCTTCAGCAAGTTACTTAACTTCTCAATGTCGCAAGCAATTTTCTAAATAAATAAATTGAAGAATTAGTAACATTACTGGTAAAGACAGAATTCTTATTACAAAGTTTCATTAATTATGCCCAAAGAACAATAAAACTGTATCTGTCCTTTGATCTAGCAATACCAGGACTAGAACTTGATCTCAAAGAAATCAAAGAAAAGGGGGAAAGGACCTAGATTTACCCCCCAAAAGATTATACCATCTATTTTTGTGGTGGCAAGAACTGGAAATTGACAAGATGCCTACCTATCAAATGGGAAATGGCTGAAAATGTTGTGATATGTGATTGTGATAATTGTGCTATAACAATTAAGAAGCAGCATGGTTTCCGAAAAACCTGGGAAGATTTATGTGAATTGTTGCAAGATGAAGTCTGCAAAATGATGTCCAACAATATTGTACATAGTAACAACAATATTATATGATGATTAACTGCAAAAGACTTAGCTTCTCTGATGAAGTCAATGATCCAAAACAATTCTAAAGCAGAGTTTCTTAAACTTTTTTCACTTGCAATTCCTGTTCATCTAAGACATTTTTATGTAATCTCAGATATATAAAATAGGTAAACAAATCACTTACTGATAATAAATTAGAAAGAAATTTATTTTAAAATAATTCTTTGGTATGCATATGATTTTATTATTTATTAAAAACAAAAACATTTGCATATTAATGAGAAACATGTGCTTGCTTATTTTTACATAATCAATTAAATTTTTTTTTAAGTAAAACGGAATTTTATTTGGGGGAGTAATGTGAAAAAAAGAGTAGAAAACGAAGTGTACATAAGGACTGGAAATGGGGATTTAAGGTACAATGAACAGATTAATTTGGCTAAAGTAGATTTCCACTTTAGAAGAATATTCTAGAAGCATAAGGATAGAAAGTTAGTCTAGAGGCAGCTCATAGGGGATTTTGAATGTCAACCTAAGGAATTTGGATGTTAAATTCAGTTCTCTTTTTTTTTTTTTTTTATTCATTTTTCCAAATTATCCCCTCCCTCCCTCCACTCCCTTCCCCTGATGACAGGTAATCCCATACATTTTACATGTGTTACAATATAACCTAGATACAATATATGTGTGTAAATACCATTTTCTTGTTGCACATTAAGTATTAGCTTCCCAAGGTATAAGTAACCTGGGTAGATAGACAGTAGTGCTAACAATTTACATTCACTTCCCAGTGTTCCTTCTCTGGGTGTAGTTATTTCTGTCCATCATTGATCAACTGGAAGTGAGTTGGATCTTCTTTATGTTGAAGATTTCCACTTCCATCAGAATACATCCTCATACAGTATTGTTGTTGAAGTGTATAGTGATCTTCTGGTTCTGCTCATTTCACTCAGCATCAGTTGATTTAAGTCTCTCCAGGCCTCTCTGTATTCCTCCTGCTGGTCATTTCTTACAGAGCAATAATATTCCATAACCTTCATATACCACAATTTACCCAACCATTCTCCAATTGATGGACATCCATTCAACTTCCAGTTTCTAGCTACAACAAAAAGAGCTGCCACAAACATTTTGGCACATACAGGTCCCTTTCCACTCTTTAGTATTTCTTTGGGATATAATCCCAATAACAGCAATGCTGGGTCAAAGGGTATGCACAGTTTGATAACTTTTGGGGCATAATTCCAAATTGCTCTCCAGAATGGCTGGATTCTTTCACAACTCCACCAACAATGTATCAGTGTCCCAGTTTCCCCACATCCCCTCCAACATTCATCATTATTTGTTCCTGTCATCTTAGCCAATCTGACAGGTGTGTAGTGGTATCTCAGAGTGGTCTTAATTTGCATTTCTCTGATCAGTAGTGATTTGGAACACTCTTTCATGTGAGTGGATATAGTTTCAATTTCTTCCTCCGAGAATTGTCTGTTCATATCCCTTGACCATTTATCAATTGGAGAATGGTTCGGTTTCTTATAAATTAGGGTCAGTTCTCTATATATTTTGGAAATGAGACCTTTGTCAGAACCTTTGTTTTTAAAAATATTTTCCCAATTTGTTACTTCCCTTCTAATCTTGTTTGCATTAGTATTATTTGTACAGAAACTTTTTAGTTTGATGTAATCAAAATCTTCTATTTTGTGATCAATAATGATCTCTAGTTCTCCTCTGGTCATAAATTCCTTCCTCCTCCACAGGTCTGAGAGGTAGACTATCCTCTGTTCCTCTAATCTATTTATTATCTCTCTCTTTATGCCTAAATCATGGACCCATTTTGATCTTATCTTGGTATATGGTGTTAAGTGTGGATCCATATCTAATTTCTGCCATACTAATTTCCAGTTTTCCCAACAGTTTTTTCTGAATAATGAATTTTTGTCCCTAATGTTGGTATCTTTGGGTTTGTCAAAGATTAGATTGCTATAGATGTACTCTTTTTTGTCCTTTGTATCTCATCTGTTCCACTGATCTACCGTTCTATTTCTTAGCCAGTACCAAATGGTTTTGGTGACTGCTGCTATATAATATAGCTTTAGATCAGGTACACTTAGACCACCTTCCTCTGACTTTTTTTTCATTAGTTCCCTTGCAATTCTCGACCTTTTATTCTTCCATATGAATTTTGTTGTTATTTTTTCTAGGTCATTAAAATAGTTTCTTGGGAGTCTGATTGGTATAGCACTAAATAAATAGATTAGTTTGGGGAGTATTGTCATCTTTATTATATTTGCTCGGCCTATCCAAGAGCACTGAATGTCTTTCCAATTATTTAAATCTGACTTTATTTTCGTGGCAAGTGTTTTGTAATTTTTCTCATATAATTCCTGACTATTCTTTGGTAAATGGATTCCCAAATACTTTATACTCTCAACATTTATAAACAATTAAATCTTCGCCAAATACTTGATATCTTTTACTGTTGCCAAATTTTTCCCAATCTCTATATTCACCTAAACAAACTTAAACAGGAATGGGGAGGGAGGGATTACCATGGTTTAAGAAGTTTTGTGCTAAAGAAAGCTCTATGAAAAAACAAACAAACAAACTGTTCTTTACCTCCTGAGAGAGAACTAATGAACTCTGAATGCCAATTTTTCATTTTATTTATGTCTCTTGTTCTTTATTTTTTGCAATGTGGCTAATGTGGAAATATTCTCGTATGACTTCACATGGATAATTGATATATTGCTTGCCTTCTCAATAGATAAGATAAAGGCAGAAAGGAGGGAGAAAATTTTAAAATTAAATTAAATTGAATATTAAAAAATTTAAGTAATAAAAATGAAGTTCCATAAGCAATTGACAAGTATTTATTAAGACCTTACTGTTTGACAGATTGTGCTAAATGTTAGAAATATAAATACAAAGAATAAAACAATTCCCACTTTCACAGTGTTATCATATTATTCCAATCTTGAATGAAATACCAATCCTGAATGAAAAAAAATATATATACAAATATTGTATGAGGTACTAGGAAGGACGCAAACACTAAATAGCAAGGTCTAAATCCTAAATGAATTTGAAAAACTAATAGGAATAAAAGCAGATTTGCCTCCTGCTTTTCATATGAGCAAATTTCCCTTCTTTTTGTCTTAGCTTATTTCTATGTTTCAGTCAGAAAACTCTTCTTAGAATAGGTATGTTGGCTCTAAATGTATACTTAAAACAAAATGGAGAATTAAAATTTTGTCAAGTCTGATCTTTTTAAAATAAATGACTAATTCTTTAATAATATTTTATATTTAACAAACTACTTAATGATTGATCACTATTCAGTGAATTAATTAGTTTCTCAGGTAATATAAAACCTTAATGGGTTCAGTTATAATTTTTTAATAAAACAATTTCTGCATTTATAGATATGATATGCTCCTGGCAATAATTTCTGGAAGTACAGAATGTTTGTACCTAAGTTTCTCTTTTGTTTTCATGCCCTAAATTTGGAAATAGTTTCTTAAATACTTTTTTTTTTAAACTGAGGAACAACAAACAAAACTTTAATCAATTTGGGCTCAGGGCCCAGGAAAAAAAATCAAAAAAGAGCTAAATAAAGACAAGGAATGAGAAGTGCCATCAGGCATAATATGGACCCATCAGCTGTGGATTTTGCTCTCCCATCCTATCCCACCCAGATCAAGCTAAAGAACAATGTAGGAGGCACCCATTTCCTATGAGAATTTGTTCTTGCATGGGTGTACACAAATAATTTGATTCATCTTAATGTGTGTCCTTATGAAAGTTCATTTTTTTTGAAATGGAAATACTTTGAGAGTAAGACATATTTATATTGAAATATGCAGAACAAAACTTATTACACTATGCATTTAGGTGAATAGAATATGTCTACACTTATTTAATTTTTTTCTTTAATTAGGTACTTGGCACAATATAAAAAACAGTGGATTTGGAGTCCAAATATCTAGATTCAAATTCCAGTTCCGTTACATACTACCCTTAAAGGAAGCCACTTAAATTTTGTGAGAATTAATTTTCTCCACTACAATGTTTGTTTGTCAGATAATGTCTTCTAATATTCTAGTTCCAGTCTTTGAAAGACTTAGATCCTACAAGATTCACAACTTAACATAAAATATTTTCAACCAAGGAAAGTTAAGAACAAGTAAATATTCAGTATAACATTTTGATTTCAGAGATTTCAACAGTTCCTTGCCTATCCAACTTTGATAACATTACCTTTCTGCTCTAGTAAGCAAAAATCTGAGATTGTAGGTTGTTCCACTGTTTTAATGAGGAAAAAAAGTCTTCCCTGCGCCCCTTTTAAATACTTGTGATTATATGACAGATCTATCTTAGGAGTCTTCCTACTTGGTCATACTTCTCAGTACTCTAACTTATAGCTAAATTACTTTCTAGCTCTTTGGAATGGTGGGAAAGAAGGGGAAAGGACTTCAAATCACTCAGTCATTCAATTCAAAACTGTCTCATGTCTGAAAAGATAACAGTTCTACTGACTTTCATATCTGACTGATTCCAGAATATAGAAAATAGGACTTGCTTAAATAAGTAAGAGGGCAGAGTTGAGAAATCTCAGATTCTAAAATGAAGGAACATAACCAGGAGCATTTAAACTAATCTGAATGAATGGAAGTAGTAGATAATGCTTAAAAGACTTGTCTTCTGAAGAGCCTTGTTATTTTGATCCTCCTTTTCTGATGAACAATAAATTTCCTTACATTGTTTGCTGTCACTGTGGCTACATGGAGGCCTTTCTGGGTATCATATGAATTTCTATTTCTCCTGTAATTCTTACCTAATTTTTTTTTTCCCCATGAAGTGTTCTTAGTTCAGGGAAACTGAATCATAGTTACTGAGCAGGAAAACACCTTAGCTGGCATTTAGTCTAATCTGATCATTTTAGAGTTAAGGAATCTGTGTCACAAGAATGTGAAGTGACTTGTTTTTAAGGTCAAATAGACAGTAAAAGGCAAAGCAAAGTTCTAGTCTTTTTTCTTCTGTATCATGTTGTCTGACTAAGTTTAGGAATTTTAATATTACCTTAGGTGACCACCAGTTTTTGATGACTTAGTAAATGAGAAGTTCCTTTAATAGAGCACTTATTACTTATCCCTAGAAATATCCCATCTTTGTTGGTTAACCAAAATTATTTTTCCTTTTTTAATAATAGCTCTTTATTTTCAAGATACATGCAAAGATAGCTTTCAACATTCACCCTTACAAAACGTTGTGTTCCAAATTATTCTCCCTCCTTTACCCATTCCCTCCCCTAGATAGCAAGTAATCTAATATAGGTTAAACATGTGCAATTCTTTTAAACATATTTCCATATTTAACATTAACAAAATTATTGATAGAATACTGGGGACAGTCAGGAAAACCTTAGTTCAAATTCATTCTATTCATCAGCTGAGTAACCCTGCGTTAGTCACTTCACTGGTCTGCCAGTGTTACGTTAATTGTAAAATGAGAACAATAACAGTATATAGTTCCTAACATTATTTTGAGAATCAAATGAGATATTTGTAAAGCACTGGTCCTTGGCATATAATAGATGTTTAATGAATGCAATACAGAAATTAATGAGTTTAAAGTTATTCCAAAATCTGTTTTATTCAGAAGAAAAGGAGTAGGGTCACCACTTTTTCACTCCTTTCTCCAGGATATGGCATAGTGCTTGGCATTTACTTGGAACTTAATAAATGTTCTTTGACTTGATGCGTCAATCTCAAGTTTCTAGTATGACTTTTTTTGTTTTCTTCAAATAATCTAAAAACATATTTATTTGAATCCGTGGCAAATCAGTTTTAATCCCTGTAGATGTAAAACTATGTGAGATATCCCCTCATGGAACTTACTTTAAAATTTATCTCTTGAGCCAATTCCAAACAAAAATCAGCATGGAGGTAAATTGCCAAATAAGAGCTAGAAATTCTAACAAGACTCCTTTTCTCTAAAACTTGAGCAGTTTTTTTTAAGAATAGATAATACTGTGTATAATGAAAAAAAAAGGAAACAAATATTGATAAACTTTACACATAATTGGAATTTCATAGAAAGGAGTCTGCACTTTTGTTCATCTCTGCCCTTTAATGCTTTTTTCTCCTATCCTGCATGTTCTGGACATTTGAGTGAGAATCAGTACAAGGTGAAATGCAGTGAATAAAGCACTGAGTATGAAATTAAAAATCTGAATTTTAATTTGGCTGTTATTTACTACCTATGTAACCTTGGACAAATCTCTTAATGGCTCTGGAACACAGTTTCCTTATCTATCACATGAGAGACAGGATTTGCTTACTTCAAATATCCTTCTTAGCTCTAAATTTGATGATGCCATCTTCTCCAAATGTTCATTCCTTCCATTCCTCTTTCATGTCCATTAGGTATAGTTTCTGAGCTCAAGTAAAAAAGAAACTGAGAAGTAAAAAAAAAAAAAATAATTGAGAATTAATACTAAAAAAGTCTGTTAATTAATTATGACACATGAAGAAAATCAGTTGAAGGAACATATTGAGGGAAGATAATAAATTCTCCCATATTGATTCAAATAAGTTTTTTAATGTTATCATTTCTCTCTCTTTTACTATCAAAACACAAATCTGGAGATGTTTCAAGTAATTTCTCTTGCCTTGTCTTTGATTATTGCTCTGTGGAAATGATCACTTGAAGCTATCAAAGGGTTAATAGTCACAGTTCAAGCTAGTGTACTGAATTACCAATAGTTATATAACAATTATTGTGAATGTCAACTTATCCTTTCCATAACTCACATATACACAACAACTTTATTAAAAATTAGATGATGAATAATTTTAATGGATGTTTAGTTTCAATCAAATCCTCTCCAGTTTTTTATATTAATTTTAGCCTATTGTAACCAAAAACAAAAAAAGGGAGGGGGGTCTGGTCTAGCTAAAAATGGGAGCAAAAGGAAGAAAATTACAAAGTTGGTCTAAGCTACTGCAGAATTCAAGGTAAAAGTCTATTACCCTTGTCTGAGTTTATTTTTAAAATGTTAACATTAATGAGTTATGCAATATTAAATGCAATATAACTAATCAGAATGAGATATTTTAAAATAGATGGAAATGATGAAAG
Source organism: Sminthopsis crassicaudata (assembly GCF_048593235.1). Classification (NCBI taxonomy): domain Eukaryota; kingdom Metazoa; phylum Chordata; class Mammalia; order Dasyuromorphia; family Dasyuridae; genus Sminthopsis; species Sminthopsis crassicaudata. Next base: position 235,792,310 of record NC_133620.1, on the reverse strand, counting down.
TCAGTTAAAGATAGACAAGGAAATAAGATCATTCATAGGAAAGAGCTATAATAATAAAAAGACAACGTTAGCCATTCATTTTTTCTCTTACTGAATTAGTATTCTCCAACAAAAGCACTTGATTTTCTGCTTAAGTGGAATGACTAGTAAAGCTAAAAATTAAAATAAGTATTGAAATTTCATAATAAGTGTATAGTGACTAAAAATGGCTGTCAAAATGAAATACTAGAAATAAGTCTCATTTCCAGTGGGAAATATAACAACATACCAAAAAATGAACAACACACTGTTAATTGAGTTAATTGAGTTGAATTGATACTTGAGTTCCATTTAAGCAATTTATACTTTCCTTTAATTCCATTGCTGCTAATCAAAATGGCACCTAGATACACCAAATAGAAATATTTCTTATCTCTTTTCAAGGAACTAGACCATTGACTTAATTTGACTGAGTTTTACAACTTCAAGGTGGTTTTTTGGAGTCTAGTGAAAACTAGTCTAACATGTATTCATCTAGATGATATATCAATATAATTATACAACTACACAGTTTTATTAACATATCATAGTATTATGATTCATTGAGAATTATAGAATTTGAGAGCTAAGAGGGACCTCTAAGGTCATCTAGTTCAATTCTTATCTAAAGCAGAAATCTTCTTTATGGAATTCCTGATAAAGATACCATAGTGAGAGTGAATGCATTGCCTAATGAAGTAGTCCTATTCACTTTTAGATAGCTCCAAAAGTTACTTAATTTCAAGACTGAAGTTGCCTTTCTGCATCTAAATTGTGAACTAGTTCTGATTTCTAGGTCCAGATTAAACTATATTTAAATAAAGCTATCATGTCCCTGCCACCTTATTTTTTCCAAGTGAAACAATCCTACTTTCTTTGATGGAACTTGCACAGCATGGGTTTGTGTTTCAGTACCTTCTTATTTGCTTTTCTATGATTTTATAACAATGAAACAATTTCTTAGCTAACATGTATATGAAATATTATTTTAAATTACTAAGAACAAAAAAAAGTACTACAAATTAAAACCTCACAATCAGGCAGTTAGAAAAAGTGACAAAAGACAATAATTAATGGCCTAGGGGCAAGATGCATACTAAATAACCCAACCACTCTGGAAAACAATTTGGAACTATGTAAAAAAAAAATTCAAAAATATTTATACCCTTTTGAATATATTCCAAGGAGGTCAAAGACAAATAGAAGAATCTCATATAAGCCAAACTTCAGAGCAGTGCTTATTTTTTTAGTAGCAAATGAGTAGGTACAAAGTAAATGAATGGATGAATGATAACGTTTTCATTGCTTATGAGCAAAGTTCTGTGATGATTGCTAAGAATTCAAATAGAAAATCAAGACAGTCTCTGTTCTAATGGATTTCACGCTCTTATTGGGGTAGACAAAACAAATCAAAGAATTCAACTGTATGTATAGGCAAAAGAAAAGTCCAAAAGTCCTAAGGAATGAAGGAATGAAAAGGAATGACTGGCAAGAAATTTTAGGGTACATGAAAAACAAGGCTCATGGGTATCCATCTGCAGATTATAGTAGCAAGGCAGACAGGATTATAAAATGTAGTAGGAGGGCAAATAATGAAATTTGATGTTTCTGGCTTATAAATGATGACTCCAAGCTCCAGGTTGAATGACCATCATACTGCTTTTTTATTTCAAGCTGCCTCATGGGATTTGGTGAGGAAGGGAAAGGTAAGAGGCAAAGAGAAGGCAAGAGAGAAGAGTGTCCTATCTTGTTTTTTCTTCCCATCTAGTCCATATGCATTTTATACCAATTGGAAGATTGTAAAGCAAATTGTTTACATGAACGTGATAGAATATTGTTATGTGGGGGAAAAAATGTTGGTTAACAGGAATTCACAGAAACATAGGGAAAATTGTATTAACTCATGGCAGATAAAGTACCAAGATACACACATAAACACACACATATGTATGTAGGTATTTGACACACAAGAAAATATTAATACATTCACCTTTTTTCATTGGAGAGGTGGGGAAAATTGGGAATAGAAGGCTCTATGTATTATTGGATGCAAGTAATACATCAGTTGGTTTTGCTTAAGTTTTTTAAAAAAATTATATAGGAACTTTCTGATGAGTAAAGGTAGCAGCAGGGGACAATGACTATAACATAAAACAAAAGACAAGAATAAATTTAATTTAACAAAAAGCACTGATTTTAAATTCTGGCTATGCCATTTTCTAGCTACATAATCTTAGGTAAGTACAGCTTATCTGTTCCTCAATTTCCTTATATGTAAAATTGAGGTGGTAACATTTACACTATCATTTTCATGGGTTTATTTGTAAGCATCCGAGGAGATAAATTTATTTAAAAAGATCGTTGTATTCAAAAATTTATAAATTTATGCAAACCCATTGATCCAGGAATATATCTATTGGGTGGGCCTGTATCCCAAAGAGATCTTCAAGGAAAGAAAGGGACCCACATGCGCAAAATTTTTTTTTTGTAGTGGCAAAAAACTGGAAACTTAGTGGTTGTCCATCAATTGGAGAATGGCTGAATAACTTATGTATATGAATGTTATGGAATATCCATGTTCTAGAAGAAATGATCAGCAGGATGATCTTAGAGAGGCCTGGAGAAACTTACATAAACTGATGCTAAGTGAAATGAGCAAAACCAGGAGATCATTGTATATGGCAACAACAAAATTATACAATGATCACTTCTGATGAATGTGACTCTTTCCAATAATGAGATGATTCAAGCCAGTTCCAAAGATGGTATGATGAAGAGAAACATTTACACCCAGAGAGAGGACTGTGGACCTGAGTGTGGATTACAACATAATATATTCCCTCTTTTGGTTGTCATTTGCTTGCATTTTTTTTCTTACTCATTTATTTTCTTTTTTGATATTTGTAGAGGACTTAAACTGAATAGGTGTACTTGAATCTGAGAATGCAGAGCACTTAAGGCTAATTACCTATTCAAAGTGAAAAGATGACTTTATTAGCATATATTTGGATCATGGTTCTCCTCACCTTTGGTGCTTGCTGAATGTTTGGTAGTAAGATAATCATAGGCAAGGATTGGAGGGCAGAGGGAGAGAAGAAAGAGTGACTTGGCAGCAGGACATGGAGGAGAGAGGCTGGAGACCCCAGATTCAAGAATCCAGGAAATATCTTTGGCAAGTTGTGTAGCAGCTTGTCTGCCTCCTTTACTTCTCCCCCTAAAGACCAAGGACTTTGGTTTATCTTGACACTGGCTGACCTAGAGGCCCTCCAGGGAGCTAGCCCACATACCTTACAGATATTTTTCTTGTGCAGCAAGAGAATTGTATACATATGTTTATACATATTAGATTTAACATATATTTTAACATGTATAACGTACATTGGATTGCTTGCCATCTAAGGGAGGAGATGGAGGAAAGTAGGGGAAAATTTAACACACAAGGCTATGCAAGAGTCAATGTTGAAAAAATTTATCCGTGCATATGTTTTGAAAATAAAAAACTTTAAAAATAAAAGAAACAAAAAAGGGAAAAAAAGATCTTTGTAGATATAGACTATTATCATAAACTATAGCTTGATTCATAATGATAACTTCCTTGATGTGCCCTCAAAAAAAGCAGGATTTAAAGATGATCTAAGCTGAAACAAGCTAACCATCCAACATATAACTAAATTCTTCCCCCTTTTATTTTTGCTCTTATTCTAATGTATTTTATCTTTTAATCTTGCCATCTCTCTATCTAGCATGAAAGCATATGAAATATTATGATTTTAACAATAGGATTATCAAAATGATAATCCCAAAGTATAAAGCTGATTCCAAGATTTATGTCTGATTTTGCCACATCGATCCATTCTAAATAAATGCATCACTCTAGTGAAAATATTTTATTTCTATCTATGAAAATTTATTTGGGAAAATATCAAATGATCTATGATATTCATACTAGCTCTGTGGAGGTCCTTTGGAAGGGCGTTGGTCTCAGCAGGATAGACACCACCAGAGTGGTCAGGAATAGAGTCTAGAGTCTTTATATTGGCCTAATCTTGATCTTAGTGGAGGAGTGCTGAAGGCAGGAGAGCCACCAGGACTATAGTCAAAAATGAAATGTCTCATTTCCAGTCTTTCTTAACCCATTAAATACTCTATTATAGTTACATCATTATAGCATACTGAATATGTATGAACTAGAGAACCATTAAACCATTATATCACCATGCTAAGTACTAAGTATATGTATACTAAAGATGATGATCTCATCAATTACACTGAGTTAACACATTGTTATAAGTATCCTTGTTTGAAGTATAGTTCTCCAGAGTTCTGGCCCTCTACAATGATTCACTTAGGTGAAAAAGGAAACAAATAAAATCTATTAAACCCAAACAAATACCAAGCAAGAACAAGATGAAAGTCTAAAACTATTCTTTAACATATCAAAAATATGACTATTTTTTTTCTTTCTCTTCCTTCTGGAAATGTTTTTGTTACATAAATAATTATAATATCAATTACCAAATTTTTGCCTTTGATTTTTAACTTATGATTATAAAGAAATTTGAAAAAAGCTTTTCAAATTTATCTATTAAGGACAGAGAGAGGCAAAAGGTCAGTCTGAGAATTATATTTCTTTATTTCACATAGTATCTATTTGTCATGTATTAAACCATATCTCAGAAATTCATATTTATTCAAAGACAATTGTTCTCAGTATGTGCATGTGTGGATTGAGGGGAATGGGAAGGGCTCAATTCAATTCCATTCAATAAACATGTATTAAATTCCTACTATATGGAAGACATAGAATTAGGTAAATAAAAGAATGAAAAATAAGGCAATAAACAATGACATAATCCCCAAGGTTATTTTCCTGTGAGAGATCTCAATCTTGTTATTAAGGATATAAGGAATAGAAAAAGAAGATTGAAGAGGAAGAGAGAAAATCAGGAAAGAATGAAATATATTGTTTCCACACATCCTTGCACTAGCTTTTTTACTTCCCTTTTGTGTGGTGACTACGTTTCAGGATATCTTTTTGTTTGTATTTTATTTCTAGTGCATAACACAGTGCCTTCAATGTAGTAAGCAACTAATATATACTCTATCTATCTTTATGAAATATTTTCAGATAATTAGAATAACTCTATAGTATATATATATATATATATATATATATATATATATATATATATATATATATATATATATATATATATATATATATATATATATATATATATATATATATATATATATATATATATATAGTTGAATTTATATTCTTCAAAGGATAGGGATTCTATAGCTCTCTTGGACATTTCTTTTTTGCAATATGAAATATTGAAACTTTTTCTGTAGTTGTTTTTTCATTCAATTTATCTTCCCTCATTCCCAACCCTCATTATACTTTCCTCATTTTAGTTTAATGAGTATACATGCTATCATGCTTCATTTGTTAATTAAACCACACATATTTGGTCTCTTAATATTTTTCCATTAATTCAGTTCATTCAATTTCATTCCCATGGACCACTAACATTGATTTTACTTTTCTGTATATTCATACATATTTTAATTCACTTCTCTATACTCTATTCGTGACATTTAAAATGCTTCTCATCCACCCGAAGTATCTTACCATTAAAAATGCTGCTGCCCACCCCATCATCACCTGGAAGATCAGACCTCCTAAATCAGACCTCCAGAGATCATATACTCTTTATCTGGAGAAGTTAATCTACTAGGTTATTAAATATTGGTCAGGGGAATGAGCTGACCAGAGTATAATTCCACTAATCCATTATATTTAGCTAATCCCCAACTGTGCTTTCACTCTTCCATCCATAAGCCCCTCATATCCTGCTATCTTCACTTAAGTTCTTCTAAACTGCTCTTCTAAATCTGTTCTTCAAAAGAGTTCTGTTCATTAGTCCTCTTATAGGCAAAAATATCTCTCCTAGACAGAACTCTTTTTGTGTTTGTTTGTTTGTTTGTTTGTTTGTTTTCCATTAGAACATAAGTTTCATAAGAACACAGCTTATCTAAGTTTTGTAATTGTAGTCTCTGGACACCTATTGTAATTCATTCATTCATTCATTAATTCACTCTATATTTTCATCAGATTTTCTTTTGTGGATGACTCATTTTATTCTGCCAACTATCAGTCTTTCTTAAATTTTTAACACAGATGGACTGGTGTTAAAATATTATAATTCCTGCAACTTATATTGATGAGGGGAGCCCCCAAAGGGAGCCCCCAAACTCTTTTTCTTTCTCTCTCTCTGACTGTGGGAATGAGTCATGAGGTAGAGCATTGGAGAAGCTCCTTCAAGGAGACTTTCTCCTTGAATCCTGTCACTGTAAAGACCCTGCCTAAGGGAAACAAGGTAAAACAGCTAGGTGGGGCTAGCTGAGTCTGGGAGTTGGATAAGATTTTCTATTGAATTCCAGCTCAAGCTGAAACCTAGTCCCCATCAAGAACTGCCCTCAGCTTGTAGCCAAGGCTTCTATTATAAAAAGAGCCAATTTAAATTCAATCCTCTCAGAGGACCTAATTTGTCATCCATGGCATATTAGCAAACTCTGCCTTCTAGAATGATATTCTCTTTCAGCATTACTCTCTCTTTATCCTCACCTATTTCTCTAAAGAGACTTTATACCTCTCTGCTATGATTTCTCTACTAGAAACTTTACTTCTCTACCAGGGCCTTGCCACTAAGGATTTCAGCCTTTCTATTCATGCATAACAAAGGCTGACTTCCCAATGCCCATAGTAAACTTCTTTTTATCAGTCTAGCTTTTCAGGTTCCTTTACTGTGATGCTCTGTTTTTTTAGATTGTAATTGTTCTCTGGGAGGAGATCTCTTGGGGAGCTTCTGGAAGGCAGCCTTACTTTCAGTTCAGTTCAATAATCCCAAAATGCAGCCAGGAGTTAAAGTCTTACTGTCTCTTTCCAAATCTTATCTACAGATCCTTTATTTTCTCCTTCAAATCTTGTCTCCTTCACTTGGGGCTCAGCTACCTTTCTTAAAGGCAGCCAGGAGTTAAAATCTGGATCCTTTACTGGGTCCTTCAAAATCCTGAATCTTTTCCTGGGGTCTGGCTAGCTTTAGTAGAGGCCTATCTCTTTCCTTGGTTCCCTGATGAGCTCTTGTCAGAATGTCTCCAGCTAGCTTCAGCCTCTAGCTCCTTCTGAATCCAAAGCCTCCAGCTAACATGAAGGTCAATGTGCGAATGAAATCTTGACTCCGCCTCCAAGAATGTAGGGTTGTGGGTTTCCCAGAAGTCAATCCTATTTGTGAATCTCCGGGAAGTCCATGAGCAGGCTTTTCCTTTAGTCTTGTGAATCTGCTGGACTTGCGAATCCACTGAATCCTCACTCTGAATCTCCTTGATCTTCTTTGAAGTTCTCCCAGGAAATCATCCTTGACTCAGTCTAGACTGACCCTCCCCACTGAATCTTGGCTCTTTATATTCTCCCAGAGAATGGGCTTGTGGGTACTCCCTGGGTTTGTGGGAGCTCCTTAAAGGACCAATGAGCGAACTCCTTTAAAGGTGTAAACTCTTTTAAAGGTTTGAACTCCTTTAAATGTGTGAATTAAGTACATAAGTACTTGTAAGAAGCTTAACACTTTAAGAAGGACCTTATGCCACCAGAAGGGCGGTTCCCAAAACTCTCTATTTTGCACCAATTCTAAAGGGGTTTCAGGGAGCCATTTGGTTCCCTGAACCCTGCACTTGCCACTAACCTCATCATTTAACTCCTGACGATCAGGAACCCTAATCTCATCATTTGGTTCCCTGAATCTAATTTCATCAATATGACCTTATGAAAGACACTTAACTAGGTTGAAGAAACTAGTTTCTTTAACTAAAATGGCAGAATATACCCTCCATGGTCTCTAAGTATTCTATTGGTTCTACTTATAAATTTTATGATCCAGTCAGAGCAGTGAAATATATATTCTATATGTCTATATATATTCTAATTGGACAAAACATAAAAATAACTATGAACATACTGAATATAAACAGTGTAAATATACTTACATATATTTACAAATACATACATATATGTATGTATGCATGTGTATATATGTATATAAATTTACACTCACTCTACAGACCTACCCACATATACATATATCTATGTACACATGTACATAAACCTATTTGTGTACTTATTTACATATACTTAGACAGATATATGCATATGTAAATATGCATCTAAAACAATAATATGACTGATAATATGAGATTTCTCTATTTCTCTCATGATGAACCTTTAAGTTTGATTTTGTCTAAGAATAATAATTATTACCTCTACTTTTTTTTTTCCCCTACTAAATTCTACTTCTGGTCCTTGCTATAGTGTTTCTATTCATCTCTCATTTCCTATGCCAGATAACTCTTCTACTTTAATTCTGCTTCTTAACTTGTCCTGTTATTACTTAACCTGCCCCCACCATGGATCCCTTCCTTATCTTCTCCCCGCCCTTTTCTTCCTACTTATCCATTCCTATCATTCTACAAGTCTTATCCCACTCTGATTAATTTAAACACCCTTCTGTACCCCCCCCCACTTAATCTTATACTACCCTTTCCCTCCTCTTTATCTCTTTCCTATTAATCTATATATCTTGTCCCACTACCATTACTCTATACACCTTTCTGCACTCTACCTTTTCTTTAGGTCAATACCTTGACCATTAATATATATACCTTATTCCACTGCTATAAATCTACACATTTTTCTATATCGCACCTTATCCTATTCTCTCCCCCTATAATATTTTTAATAGATTTTGAAGGGTGCTTTCCCAGTCATGGTATATATGCAGTGTTGCCTATGTAACCAATTCTTGATCCCGGTTTTGAGAAGTGCAAGCCCAACTGTATTGCCTCTGAATTAGTTCTTCCTTTGTACCTCATTGGTATAACATGAATTTGATTTTTATCTTTTTCTAGATAGTTTTGTTTTTCAGACTCAAATTATACTCAATTCTATTCCAATCTTCCCTTTAAGCTACACAATCAATATGTCAATGTTAAACGTCTAGCATATATTTCCATGAAAAAACATAAACAATTTGTCCATGCTAAATTCCTTGAAATTAGTTTTTTAATATTGGCTTTTATATGTTAAATTTTCTATTAAGTTCAGGTTTGCTTGAAAGAAAGTCCTGAAAATCTTCAAGTCCATTTTTTGAAAATTAAGTATTATGGAGAATTTTAATGGATATGATATTTTTGATTGCAGGCCTAATTCTTTTGATTGCTAATATATATGATTTCTAGTATATATGATTTCAGGACCTGCAGTTCTTTGTTTTTTTGTTTTTGTTTTTTTAATTGTGGCTGCTGCTAAGTCCTGTACAATTCTAATTGTACCTCCAACATTTTAAAATTGTTTTTTCCTCCTTGTTTCTTGAAAAATTTTCTCTTTGTTTTGGGAGTTTCAAAATTTGGCAATAATATTTCTATGTGTTTCCCACAAAGGATGTTTTTGAGATGGTATTAGTGGATTTTTTTTTCCCTTTCTATTTTACACTCATGTTCTATTACTCCAGTACAATTTTCTTAGATTATTTCTTGCATTATTGTATCAAGATTCTTTTTTTGGTCACAGCTTTCAGGGAATCCAATTATTTTTATATTCTCTCTTCTTGACCAGTTCTCTAGATCTGACCTACTTCACCATCCTCCCAGAATCCTTCTCTGGGTCTTCCACTTTCTAAAGATTTCAGAACTGTGCCTCCACTTACCCTCTACCATTGAGGATAACATTTAATAAATATCAGGGTCACAAAGGAATGGACAGAAATAATTGGGGTATGAGGAAGTTATGCAATATATATATGCTGTGAATACAGCCAAGTGTTATAGGAATTGAGGCTTTTCTGAATTAATTTTTTTCTTATCACAGAGATAAGAAGCACAAACTTTGAAGAAGTACTTCAAGTACAAGCAGATGTCTTCTTCTGCCTTTGGAGGAGGCATTTTTCTTACAGGCATTAAAGATAGTCTTCTTAATGCTGGACCTTATCGATCCAGGTCACTAGTTCAGACCTTAATGATCCCAATTATTCTCCTCTATCTCATCTTTATTAATTATGATAGCCATACATCTATTAGCAACATCTGCTTCTGTTAGAATCTTTCAAGGGCACAGCAGAAAAAAAAAGCAAATTCTATCATTTGTTCTATCTACTGATCTTATCTATGTTTATGAATTATGCAATGACTTAAAGCTGAAAATGAAAGATAACAAAGGGGCTGTTAAGTGTCAGGGTACAAAATTATCTTGATAGTCTACAGCATTTGGTTGAATTTAAGAAGATCAAATCCAAATATAGATTAATGGCAAAGTTTAAAACTTAAATTGAACAGCAAATTCAATATGACTCAACAAGATGATAGGTCAATCTAAGACTGGTTCTAAAAATTAAGACAATTTTTTGATAAATTGGCAAATGCCCTTAGTTCTTTTTGTTAACATTAATATTTGTATGAGGAAATATAACTCTTTGCTTTTGACAGTAGATGAATTGTATAGTTTCAAAACTGCTCTGGAGAATACTCTATTCTAAAAATAAAACAAAACAAATAACAAAAACAAACAAACAAACAAACAAACAAACAAAAAAAAACCAAGACAAAAATTTAAAAACCCAGAAAACTCTTTTAACTTACAATTTTGGGATAAAAATATAACTCAAAAAACTATTAAAAAGCTACATCATACAATAGTTTCCTCTGGCAAACACAAATATAATTTTTCAATTACTTTTCCTAACTTCCCTCCCCAATAAATTTTTAACCTTAACTTACCTATTTTGATACATTTCTTCTTAATTCATTAAACATCTTCTATAAAAGATGATACAGTTTAATGATCTAAAATATTGCAATCTAACGGGTTTTATTTTTGTTTTTAAGGAAGGGTACATTATTAGGATCTTGGGAAATATTCATTTCCTTTTCAAATAATCATAATGTAGTGGCAATACAATTCCCATTACTACAAATCTTTAAGTAAAGTCTATATTAGGGGTTCTTTACATGAGGTTCATAGATAAGATTAAAGAATGTATGAGGTTTTCAGGAAGGACTAGCATCTCTGGTATGACAGCTTACTGAGTCTTTTTAAAAGCTACTTATCTACTTTTTGAATCTACTTGTTAACCAAAAGTAATCTGTGGACTCTAAGAAGTTGTCGCATGTATAGTTTCTACAACCCAGTAAAAGTAGCTTTGCTCAGCAAAATTAGGAACTACTTGAGATTATATAACATAAATTTGCAACTGACTAGTCTGAAGTTTTATGACTTTCTCCATATTAATTAGTATAGGGGTAGATAGGTGGTGCAGTAGATAGAGCACCAGCCCTGAACTCAGGAGGACTGGAGTTCAAATTTGTCTTAATACTTCCTAGCTATGTGACTCTGGGCAAGTCACTTAACTCCAATTGTCTCAGGGGAAAAAAATTAGTAAATATGTGGGAGCAATAATGGTGAATATTATAAGTCTGATCAAAGGTTAGGGCTTTTTGGGGGCATAATTGGTGATATGATAGGGATTTAAGAGATGAAAACGGTATAGAGTTGAATTGTTTCATTAAGGGGTCAAGATGGAGAAAAGGTGAAAGGATCACACAAGAGAGAATTGAAGAGCCAACAAATTGGAAGTCACTGTGCAAATGAAGACCTGACTTGTGAGAGAATACAGAGGGTAAGAGGCAAACCAACAGATCATGTTTGAATAAAGGAATTTCAGAATTACAATTTTTACCAGATCCATTTTCTCAAGATTTTCAAATTAATGTCACTTATAATTTACCTGATTAAAATGTCTCTGGTTTCTTAACACACTTTTTAAAAGTTATATATCTCTTGATTTTCTTAAGGTAATCAACAGTACCAGGTGCTGTTCTGAATTGGTTGAGAAAATGTTTTATAATAATGAAGTTTGAGGACTGATTGAAAAAAACAAAAACATAACAAATATAAAGTAGGTCAAGAAAAATAGAATTCACAGTTCATTTTTGTGTGCTCTATTATACTGATTCTTCTATTATATAAAATTATCTAAGGTTTCTAAAATCCTTCATAACCTGGTATCTTTATATCTTTCTAAGTCTTCTTATCCTTTATTCCTCAACCATGTGTTCTTTGGTTGAGTGGCTTTGTTCTCCTTCCTGCTGATATAACAACATACTCTACCCCTTGACTTCATTTATTTTCACTGTCCATTTCTCAGACTTGGAATTTTCTCCCTCACCTCAGTTTTCTGATTCCCTAGCTTCTTTAAAGTCTCAGGTAAAATTCTTCCTTGGGCAAGAATCATTTCCCAACCCTCCTAAAAGTTAGTTTCTTCTTTGTAAAGCTATTTATCCTGCATATATCTTGTTTGTAAAAGTTGTTTGTATATTGTTTTCCCCATTAGACTTTGAGCTCTAAGTCTTTTTATTTTTTTTTATTTTTTTTTATTTTTATTTTTTTTGTAATGGCAGTGCTTGCAGAGTGCCTGGGAGATGGGAGGTGTTTAAAAAAAATTCTTCTTACCTTGATTTCTTAATAGATGTACTGTTATTTTTTGTTTCATATTTTAAAAAACAACCTCTCAATCTTAATTTTTTCAAAGGACTGTTAGCATTTTAAGTACAAGATGCAACAGCACTGCTTGTTATTTTATCAAATGGTCTGCTATATGTGCCATTCTAAAATACATAACATAACTGTAAGGGATTAGAGAGAGAAGTTTCCTGATGGATGATGAGAATTTTGTTTAGGACTTGGATTATTTTTCATTGATTTTTAAATGGTTTGTTTAGGCTTAGGTTTGAGCCACCTATTTGTTCTGTGCTTTTAAAAGGCAGTCAAATGCAGAGGTCTTTTTTTTCCCCCCTTTTTGGAGGACCATAGAGTAAGAGAAACCTGGGTTGAGAGTCAGGGAAGAAGCCTTTACTCTAGTCACCTAGAATCTTGAATGCCTTTCTTAGGACAGAGCAAAGACAAAAACTTTCTTCCATTAGGTCTGAGAGTTAATTCAATTCTTAGTTTGTTAACTGTAGTCTCCTGGAAAAATTAGGAAAGATTTTGGGGATAATGTTAACTTCTTAGATAATTCTAATAGAAATTGAATTTCAAGCTGTTTATTTTGTCACTGGAGGCATTTGGAATAGTATGGAGATTTCCCTACCTTCATTGGCCATTTGTAAAGAAAAGAATACTGAAAACCAGCTTTCTGGAGAGAAAAAGCCTAGGAGTATTTGGGCCAGTGTCAGCTTCAGTTTTACTCTTGAGCAACACCAAGCTATGGTATATGACCCTCTGCAGTGAAAAAGGTAAGTTTTGGGTTAACAACATCTTTTTGAATAGAAGAGAATTCTAGGACCCAGACTTCTAGAGAGAGAAGAGGGGGTTCTTAAGAAAGGCAATACCAGGTTCTTGATATACATGTGGGTTACCTGAGTTCTTAAAATAATGAGGGAATAAGCCAATAGGAAACAGGAGATAAAGACTCAAATGTGAGTCATTTGAATACACTGGAAGTGATGAGAAGCAGATAGTATTGATAGCAAATTCATACATTACAGGACCTGCCCTTGGGTTACTTTGGGGAATGAGAGAGAGGTAATCAGAGACCACTAGGAAAAGAGCTGATCCATCTCGGTTTAGAGCTTTAATTTCTCATCACCCATAGTGAAAAGTTATAGGCTACAGATTACATACTAATTTTTCAATTTATGATCTTGGTGCTCTGTGCTTTATAAACTGTTTTTTTTTTTTTTTTTTAAATGTACATCTAAAAGTAGTCAATAATTCTGGATTTCCCTTTTTAAAAAGCTGAGAGTATGTGTTCAATAAAGCTAAGGTAAATTTTTTTTTTTTTCCCTAAGTGTTGATTTGGATTTCTCCCCTCTGGGTAAATTATGTGATTTCCTTTTTTGATTTCAATTTAACTCTAAAATGACATCACCAAAAATGATAAAGCTTTCTGAATTTGCAAATTTTTCCCACATTTATCTTGATATTTTGCTCTTAAACACTCAGAAGTTAGTTCAATGGATAAATATAGATTCCTAAAAGCCCTTCAGTACGTGGATGTGTGTATAGCCATTTTTGACAATTCCAGTTTCTATGAATATTTTAATAGCATTTTATTTCTCCTCCCCATTATATGTCAAGACAATTTTTAGCATTCATTTTTCCTCTGAGCTCCAAAATTTATTAATTCATTCATCAACAATGATTTATTAAACACCTAAAATGCAAAGTGAACTGTTTGGCATCCAGCTAAAAGAAATTAATGGATCCTGCACTCTGTTATTAAGATAATTTTAGCTATATTGAGTTGAATTCTGGGTATCACATTTTTAAAATAATATGTCATTTATACAAAAAGATGTAAAGATAATTTTAATAGTCATTTTTGTAAGATTTTGTGTTCCAAATTTATCTTCCTCTCTTACATCCTCTCTCCCCAAGACAGCAAGCAATCTGATAAAGGTTTAAACATATTTCCATATTTGTCATGTTGCACCAGAAAAATCAAACCCAAAAGGGGAAAAACATGAGAGAGAAAAAACAAACAAACAAAAGAGGTGAAAATACTATGCTTTGATCCATATTGAGTCTCCATAGCTTTCTCTCTGGAGGAAAATGGCATTTTCCAGCCCACTTCTATTGGAATTGTCATTGCTGAGGAGATGCAAGTTCTTCACGTGGATTATCACATAATCTTGCTGTTAATGTGTGATTCTGCTCACTTCATGTAAGTCTTTCCGCGCTTTTCTTAAATCATCATTTTTATAGAATATTCCATAACATTCATATACTATAATTTATTCAGCCATTCCCCAACTGATGGGCATCCATTCAAATTCCAATATCTTGCCACCATAAAAATTGCTTCTACATATATTTCTGAACATGTCGGTCCTTTCCCCTCTTTTATGATGTCTTTGGGAGACAGACCCAAATAGTGACACTGCTGTATCAAAGAATATGCACACTTTGATAGCCTTTTGAGCATGGTTCCAAATTGCTCTCTGTAATGGCTGGACAACTGTGCGGTACAGAAATGGTGGGGGGTCACCATTTAATTAAAAAAAAAAAAAAAGCTGGAGAGAGCTCTAGAATAAAGCAAAGTTTATTGTACATTCTCAGGAGAAGGGGGTCCCAACCCTGGAGCAGACAATCAAGAGAGGAGGAGCCTCCTGTGGGCAGGATCAGCACCTTTAACCCCTAATGCAAAACACCCCCTCCCACCACTGACCCTCATCCTCATTGGCTGAGAGTCTTACATTCTAAACACCAGATCTACCCAGGAGATTGAACTTGACCAATAAATACATAGTTGCCCATATTTGACTGAAATAAGGAGGAGATTGTGTCATGGGAGGATAGCAGGAAGGGGACTCAAGTATACCCTTGACTCATCCTCAAAGGCCTACTCAAACTCTGAAGTAGATGAAGCCTTACTCGATTTTCACAACTGTCTTGAAAGATCTCACCTCATCTCATTCATAACTTCACCAACAATGGAATAGTGAGTGTCCAGTGTCCCACTTTTCCCATGTCCCCTCCAACAATCTGTGTGTGTGTGTGTGTGTGTGTGTGTGTGTGTGTGTGTAGTATTTTAGCCACTCTGATAGGCTACTGATTTAAATGCTCATGAGGGAGTGATTCTAGGGACTTTAAGCAAGAATTTATCAAATGTTCAATTCAAACGCTAGGAGCTTAGGGGTGGGAGATGAAGAATATGAATTGCGGGGGGGAAAAGGGATTTTAGTTTGAGAATCATAAGGAATAGAGTTCAGATTTTGCTCCCCCTCTGCTCCCCAAATTTTTAAAATTATGCATTAGGCAAGTCATTCGGAGTTGGACACAGCAACTTTCTATCAGGCCCCGTTAGGTTCTAAAGTTAGAATGGTATGAATTTGTACCCAGGTACAACATGCCTTGACTGGCTAACAGCCTTGAGGTTGCCCTGGCCTAGCTTTAATACGTGAGCTCTCCTAGTTCATTTACAAGCTGGAGCTGATGGGCCCGAGAAAATCCATTTCACGCACCTCAGAGAGCATAGGATCAGCTCGCTCTAAAACAATCTTTCAAGTGATTTAAAATCCAATTTCTTCACGCCAGAACCAGGCAACCCCAGCAATTGAAGTGGAAGCGCCTGAGGGCAGTCCCATAATTAGAATAGTAGGGCATTTCTTTCCTACCATTGGTCCTTTTAGCGACTCTGACTGGAAACCTTCACCGGTTGGTAAACAAAGTGCTTAGTTGACTTCCTAGCCAATCAGTAAATAGAATCCCCCGGGGAACCCTGGGAGTTGTAGTTCGCGCCTCTCTCCTGGAACCAGAGTAAGGCTCTTTTTTTCCCGGGCTGGGTCCAGCTCCTAAACGCAATAACAGGAAGGAGCCCTTGCTTCTCTTGCTTAAGGGCTCCTGCCCATTTCTACAAAAGATAGAGGAGGTAGGTGAGGAATAAGTAGCACTATCAATTTGTTTTTCTTCCATCTCCAGGTGCCTTATATGTGCATATTTTGTACCCCTGTGTGGATAGAATACATTGCGCCCTTTCAAGGCTGCAAGACGGATATGGGCTGGGGGGGAGGGGGGGAGAAGTTCATACCCTTTCTTTGCAGAAGGGTATGAACTTAATTGAGGAAGTTCCTAGGTTTCGTAGAATCCCAGCGTGGGAAAGAGAAAATCTTCTATTTGATGCTTTGGATTCTCTCTATGTAATCTTGGGCAAGTCCTTTGCCTTCCCTGGGTTTCTGCAAAAAAAAAAAAAAAAAAGGTTTAGTGTCCCTGCAGTGATCTTCAAGCTCTAAATCGCTTCAGGATTTGATTAGTCATCTAAACCCTGACCCGTATGTGAACTTGGGAGCAATAAGAGATATATGGGTAAGTTCTCATGGAAGGCTCATTGGAAATGAAGTCTCTTTGAAAATAGAGAGGCTTCTGATTTGTGGGTGCATTTCCCACATCAGCTGGAGTCTGGAAAATTTCTGGGAGTTTCTTTGAGAATATGGATTCTTTCTTTAATGGCCCACTAGTGTCAGGCACCATGCTAGAGTGGGGGGATTCAAGAACGTGCGTGTGCTATATGTGTGCTATATATAATTTATGTGTTTTATATATATGTTCATATACACATTGCATTGTGATATATTATGCATAATATGTTTATTATATGCATCTTAATGCACTTTTAAGGTATTAAAACTGCCATAGAATTTTTTGAACACTATTATATATAATTTTAGTGTCAAATATATGTAGCTTAAAATTGTATTGGAATTTTTGGGATACTCTGTGTATTATGTATGTTTGTGCATATATAAACAATACATATCCATATATTATGCTTAAATATGTATATATGCAAATAATATATACATACATAAATATATCACACATAATTATGTCTTAAACTTCAAATAATATCAAAATATATTACATATATGCATACATAAGGGGAGAGAAAGTTTGCTAGAGAGTAGGAATGTGCTTCACATTACATGTAGACTTTTGAAACACCATATATAAGTGTGTGGACACATGCATGTACACACATAAACATATCTTTTTATCCTCAGCATGGTATCTAGCACATAATAAGCGGCTAACTATTCTAATACATGTTAGAATAACTAATAATAGTTAGAATAATTAGCTATTCTAATAAATGACATTGATATATGATAATGTATATGTCAATAATTGTGATATATGGATTGATATTGCTCTTTGATTGACCTGTAGGTTTTTATCTAAGTGCATTCTTCTTGCTTTTTATTTTTTATATGTCCACATGAAGTTGATTTAGACTCAAGAATGTTTTACATTCCAGTAACTGTGCTAGTTACTGGGAACTTAAAAAAAAAATGTTCTCTCTCTGAAAGGAAATTCTATTTTTTCCCAAGACACTGTGTACCAGTATAGGTATGTACAAAATATACAAAGAAATGGGAGTGTCATTATCAAGTGAGGGAAAGAAGTCTGCAAAAGCCTTATAGAGATAGTATTTGTGTTGAATTTAACTTAGGTTCACATTTCAACCTCTGACATACTAGCTAGTACCTTAGGTAAAACCATCTAAGATGGATTTTTAATTTTTTTTTTCTTATCATAGATTCCTTAACAGTATTGTGAAATCTATAGACTCTTTTTGGGGATTAAAAAATCTATAGATTGTTCAGCCATTGCCCTTAGTTTGTAATTCTCTGGCTTTCTGCAAAGAATTGCTTTAAATACTTTTATATACATGAATAGTACTTTTCCCTCATTCTTTTGATTTCTTTGGGAATAAATCTAGTAATGCTGTTGCTTGGTCAAAGGGTAGACACGCATGGCTTCATAACTTTGGGGCAGTGGTCCTCAAACTTTTTAAATAGGGGCCAGTTCACTGTCCCTCAGACTGCTGGAGGGCCAGACTATAGTAAAAACAAAAGCTCACACTCTGTCTCTGCCCCTCAGCCCATTTGCCATAACCCGGCCAGCCATAAACGTCCTCAGCTGCCGCATCTGGCCCTTGGGCTGTAGTTTGAGAACCCCTGCTTTGGGGCATAGTTCCAAATTACTCTTCAGAATCACCAGCCCAATTCTATAACTTAACTAAAAAGTGCATTAATGTGCCTTTTTATCCTTAGTGAGATGAGAAAGGGTGTTTATTTCCCATTGGGTTTAGATATACGACTCTCTTAGGTTTGTAATTTACTACTTTTCTAAAGAATAGTGTTTTCTTTATATAGATGTTAAGGGATCAAAGGGATCTCATAAAATGAGATCACAAGGGTTGTTGAGAGTAGAAATTTTTTGAAGGTATGACTTACCATTGTTGTATTATATGGACCTGTATAATTAAAAATGTATAAAAATATCTACATAAAAGCAATAATTTGCATAACATACTGAGTTTAAAACTGCTCTTTGAAGAAAAAAGACCAGACAGGTGACAGGAATTGTAAGGAAAAAAAAAACAAAACTGTAAATGTCAGATTTAACATCTTTTAAATATTTTAGAGAGTGGTAAATAAACATATTTTCAAAAAATGGGCAAAAAAAGAAAAAATAGTTTTGGGAAGCAGAGGTTTTGAATTCAATCCGGGGTGTAGCATTTAAATATCTGTGTAACTTTTTTGGCTGTCACTTAACTTGTCTTGGCCTCAGTTTAGTTACCTGAGGTGTGTACTTTCCAAGTTAAAAAAAAATATATATATATATATATATATATATATACACACACACACACACACATCAGTTATTGTGGTCCATCATTCTTGAGTAGCCATAGAAAATGATGTAGAGGCCTGGATGGATTTATGTTTGCCATCAATTTAGGAGCATGTTTTGGCTACTTCTGAACATTCTCTAACTGAAAGTTCTTCACCTTGTTCATCATGCTTTTTTCCTCTACCACTTTTAAGCAATAAATCTACAATATAATAACATAATGATGATACTTGCTCAAGATTAGTTGGTCTTGGAAAAAGAATTTCAGGGAACAGTGAAAGCAAATTTTATTGGGAACAGCAGCAAATTGAAAAAAAAAGTCCCAAATTTATATAAATTTCTGGTCAGGTGTCACACAGGATGACTTATTTCTTATCAGAAAGAACAGAGAAACATGATATGGTTGCCCACCTAGCCAGGTGCAGAGCCTTTGGGGTCATGCTGTATGTTTCAAATCTCAGTAAACAAGGTCAATCATGTTTGCACCCAAATCAGCTTTTGTTACTGACCCAGAAGTCAGGATTCAAGGCAAGGGCTAAAGCTAATCCTTACATCAATAATTCAACACTTTCCCCTGTAATGCCGGAGAAACTGAGGCAAGATAGAGATTAGAGAGTTTTTAATATTTTATTAATTGGAGAGTTTAATTGACTGGACAGGACTCTCGTCTCAAAGTATCCAGTAATGAATGGGGGAATGATAAACCCATTTATAGCTTTTCAAACAAAGAAAAGAAGAAGAGCTGGGGGTGTGTGTGTTAGAGGTGCTTGGTTCTGTCAGGATGGGGGGGGCGGGAGGCTATAAATTCTTACTAAAAGCCAGAGTCAAAATGTTTGAATAACAGAAGTAAAGATGTCAATGAAATATCCAAGATAGTCTTATCTTTTGGAATATTTTAGAGGGGCAGTGTCATAAATTCTTGGGGGCAGAAGGAGCTAGGAGCCAGAAAGTCTGATCTGCTCCTCATTTCCCATTGACAGTTTATAACTTTAGAGCAAATGGTCCTCAGTCTTAATGAAACAGGGGGGGGGGGGGAGGTTTACCACTTAAGGGACTGAGGCAGAACAGTTAAGGAAACTGAGAACAATTCAGGGAAACTCAGTCAGGACAATAAGGGAAATTAGTGCAGGGAAACTGAGGTAGAACAGCTCAAGGAGACTGTGGCATAACATCCCCCAAATCCTGATTTCATTATGACTTGTGTGAGCGTGATTTACCCCAATGTACTTAGCAACCCAACATGCCTAAATAAAAAGTTTAATACTTTTTTTTTTTTTTCACACCAGTTTATCACTATATGGATAACTTTTGGTGATAAGCATTTCTGACTTTAGCTTAGATTGATCCTTTGACTATTTGAGGTTGTATTTCATAGCACCATAGAATTTATAGCTAAAAAGGACCTCTAATATATTTATGAATAGATGAATAAATAGGTCTGTGGAGGTTGTGAGGTCACAGCTCTCGAAAGAGAGCTGGAATTTGATATTTATCTGTGTTTTTCCTCTTTTTTTTTTTTTTTTTTTTTTTTTTTACTACTTCTTTGTATCATTGCTGGATGGGCAGGATTTTGTGTTTGGAAAGACTTAAGAATTCAGGGTTACCTATAGACCATGACACTAGACTGAGTGCCCCTTTGAGTGATAGTAGAGACTTCTCTCTGTACAATATTAGATGTTTCTTTCTAGCCATCAAGTCAGTTACTTTGCCATCTTTGCCTCTTACCTCTTCTTTCATTATCTTGTTCTAATTTGTCTTTTCTTCTCTCATGTCATACCTCTTATAAATAATGATGATGATGATGATGATGATGATGATGATGATGATGATAGATTGCAATAGATCTTCCTAAGAATGTGGGAATATTATTAACCTTTTAATTATTTTTGGTGGAAGGGTGTTACGGAGGAAAATTTAGGGGCCACTGTTTTGGAAGGTTTTTCCTCCAGCTAGTTCTTATTGCATTATGGAGAATGAATATGAACTAAGTGGCCATGTAATATTATTCATGGTACATTGATTTCCATTAGAGGAGGAAAAGATTTTGGCAGTGGTGAATCACTGACCAACAGTCCCTTCTCGCTAACTCTCTTGGCATTTCTAGGAGAAACTGCAGTAAGTTCCAGTCCTGTCACTTCTTGTTAGGAATTTTTGGTAACAGCCAGAAGAAGCTATTTCCAGCCTTCCTTTACTGCCTTTTCATTTAAAAAAATGTTCTTTAGGTCAGATGGTTGGGGCATATGATTATTTCAATGTGCTTCTGTGTCATAGTATCAATCCTATTACAGTTATGATTTTTACCTTTATATAGCATTTCATTTTTTCCCTCGAGTTTTTTTTTTCAATGACTTTTATTGTTCACTTTAAAAGATAGGCAGAGATGGAGCCATCTTTGTCAGAAATAATTTAGCACAATATAGAGAAGGGATAGATTTCTAAATACTGGGTTCTTACTGTGAAGTGGAAGAACTCTGGTGACCATAAATTAAATAAAATTGGAAAGAAAATGTGAAGTCATTACTTTCTCTAATGAACAAGCTGTTGATAAATGATAGAGCAATTAAATGTACTTAATGATTTTTAACTACATATATTTCAAAAAAAAGGAGATGATAGTCGAAGAAATTTAAGACTTATGAGATAAATGACATTTAGTCTCCAGTAGTAGCACTCAGGGACATAGTTTTGTTTTTTTTTTGTTTTTTTTTTTTTAATTAAAGCTTTTTATTTTTCAAAACATATGTGTCAACAATTCTTCAACATTAGCCCTTGCAAAACCTTGTGTTCCAATTTCCCCCCTGTTCTCCCACGCCCTCCCCTAGATGGCAAGTAGAACACTATATGTTAAACATGGCATAAACATATGTTAAATTCAATATATGCATATATATTTATACATTTTTTATGCTACACAAGAAAAATCAAATCAAACTAGTAAAAAAAAAAAAGAGAGAGAGAGAAGCAAAAAAAAATGCAAGAAAACAACAACAAAAAGAGTGAGAATGCTATGTTCTGAACCACATTCAGTTCCCACAGCCCTTTCTTATCACTGAACAAGTGGAACTGGTTTGAATCTTCTCATTGTTGAAGAGAGCCACATCCATCCGAATTGACTGTTATATAGTCTGGTTGCTGTTTATAATGTTCTCCTGGTTCTGCTCATTTCACTCATCATAGTTCATGTAAGTATCTCCAGGCCTCCCTGAAATCATCCTGCTGGTCATTTCTTACAAAACAATAATATTCTGTAATATTCATATACTATAATTTATTCAATCATTCTCCAATTGATAGGCATTCATTCAGTTTCCAGTTTCAAGTCACTACAAAAAGGGCTGCCACACACATTTTTGCACATGTGGCTCCCTTTCTCAGGGACATACTGTTAAGAGTCTGGTAGTTGCCTTGCATCTCTAGCTTTTCTAAAGATTTTCTAAAATCTTTGAGTTCCATGTAATTATCAGACAATGGTATGATTTGTGAGCATGAGAAGCCAAAGTGCAGAGGGGAGACAATGAAAACTGACTCTGGGCTTTTTCACTGGCTTTCCCTCCATGCCGGATATTCTTTTTCTTTGCCTCCTGGTGAATTATTTGAGAGAAAATGCATCTTTTATCTTTTTTTTTTTTTTTATCACTACTATTTAAGCACAATGCCTAGCAAAGAGTAAGTATATATCCCTATTCTATATATAAAATAAATACTTAACACATAGCTGACTAAAGTAGATTAAATAAGGTATATTTATATTTGCAGGTCTTATTGACTTAGGTACTTTATGTTATAATGTTGGCCAAAGCAATGGCAGTCACTAATGAAATGCAGATAAAATAATCTCAATGCCTGTCTCTCTTAATTGAGATTTGCTGTTTTGCAATTTGAAGTCTTTGAGAGTTACTTGGAACACTAATGAAATGAAGAACTTTCCTAATAGGAGTGAGAAATAAAATCTGTATCTAGGTCTTTCTTATTAGGAAGTTGGTTCTTTGTCATCATTACACCATTGTATTATTGGGTAGCATAATCTTGAGCTTGCATTCTTTCACTTTCTGCATATGTAAATAGAATAGAACACCGAAAATAAAAATGTGCTAATTACTGATTTATTAAATATGCAAAATATTATAGTTAACATTATATCAAAGTATATACTCATTGCTGTGGTTGGTCATGGGTTCTGTAGTTTTAGAGGTAAGAGAAAAAAACTTAGAAATTTTAATATTAACACACTGTTATCATTAGACTCTCATAAAAAGTTATGGTCACTTTGCTAAATGCAAAGTTGTCTAATATATAAACATTGTATATGTAATATATTATTATAATATATATGCATAAATGCATGTTTAAATATGTAAGATATATATCTATTATGAATAACATAATTTTGCATTTAGAAATATATATATATATATATATGTATTAAAATATATTAATATTGTAGTGGGAGAGCAGGTTTGATAAGTAAAGATTACTTGGGCACTAAACTGGTATAAAGCAGAATGGCACCAAGCACCATTAGGGGACTAATTGGTTTGAAAGGAGTACTTCAAGATGGGTGTTTTATAGGGAAAGGTAAGGGTAGAGGAGGAAGGTGTTTAATCGTTACTCATCTAGGGAGATGTTTACTTAACTAATCATTGGCCAAATTGTGAGGAAAACAAGAAATAGAAAAATGTAGCAGGACCCAAGCTTCCTGGCATCCAAACCATGTCCTGTTTACCACAACTCAGGGCCCCCATATCTGGCCTGGTGGGCAATAAAAACTTGTTTTCTCCCCTTCTGCTTCTAACTACAAATAGAGGCCCTGCTGGACCCATTCCATTTTAATTTGGGAGTAATTTATTTTCAGTATTTTCATCTCTTCTCTATTGTAATCATATTTTAGTACTTCAATGTCTTCTATGAAAGTTAAAAGGTTATAATTAATTCTACCTAGTAGATAGTTTTATGAATTGTTTTCATTTCTTTCTATCCTATATACTTATGATAGAATAATCTTCAGATATTGTCATCATACTAATCAATTCATTGTATAGAATTCGGATTTGATACCTACTCCATTAATTTCTTTGCCAGTCTTCACAAAATCCTTTACCACTTGTCTTCATTAGCCTCATTATTATTGCCCAGCATCAACTCTTTGCTGTGGTCATAAAATACAATTCCTTGGCTATATTTTTTAATTAAATATATTTTTTTACTTTCAAATGTATGCATTGATAATTTTTCAGCATTGACACTTGCAAAACCTCGAGTCAAATTTTTCTCCCCCTTCCCTCCACCCTCTCCTCTAGATGGTAAGCAGTTTAATATATGTTAAACATGTGCAGTACTTCTATATATATTTCTGTTATTATCATGTGGCACAAGAAAAATCAGATCAAAAAGGAAAAAAATAAGAACGCAAACAAAATGCAAGCAAACAACAACAAAAAATGAAAATGCTATCTTGTGAACTACACTCAGTTCCCACAATCCTTTCTCTGGGTGTAGATGGCTCTCTTCATCACAAAATCATTGGAACTGGTCTCAATCACCTCATTGTTGAAAAGAGCCAAGTCCATCACAGTAGTTCATCACATAATCTTTTTTCTATGTACAATGATCTCCTGGTTCTGCTCATTTCACTTAGCATCAGTTCAGGCCTCTTTGAAATCTTCCTGCTGATTATTTCTTATAGAACAATAATATTCCATAACATTAATATACAATAACTTATTCAGCCATTCCCCAAATGATAGGCAACCAGTCATTTTCCAGTTGCTTACCACTACAAAAAGAGCTACCATAAACATTTTTGCACATGTGGGCTTCTTTCCCTCCTTTATGATTTCTTTGGGAAACAAGCCCAATAGAAACACTGCTGGGTCAAAGGGTATTCCCAGTTTAATATCCCTTTGAACATAGTTCCAAACTGGTCTCCAGAATGATTGGATAGGTTCACAATTCCACCAACAATGTATCAATGTCCCAGTTTTCCCACATCACCTCCAATATTCTTTTATTATGTTTTCCTATCATCTTAGCCAGTCTGAGAGGTGTGTAGGGATACCACAGAGTTGTTTTATTTTGCATTTCTCTGATCAATAGTGATTTAGAGCTCCTTTTCATATGACTAGAAATGATTTCAGTTTCTTCATATGAAAATTGTCTGTTCATATCCTTTAGCCATTTATCAATTGGAGAATGGCTTAGCTCTCAGCTAATTTAACAGTTACATTATTTTTTCTTACTGCAAATTATCAACATGACTTTCACTCTACCCTCTTTGTCACTATATATTTAAGCAATCACACTGTTAAAAAGAGGTGTTTTTTTTTTTTTTTTTTTTTTTTTTTTTGTTTGTTTTTTCCAGAAAGATAGTATAATGCCCTCAGGTTTACATGATTTTGGTCTTTGCTGCTTTTGAAAATTAGGAACACCAGATGTAAAAATGTTTGACATTTAGTTAGACGTTTGGCTCTCTGCCTTAATTTAAATTAATATCTATCTCTAGCTAACTTGTGTTTATCTGTTTTTAAACTGTTTATAGTTGGAAGAAAACTTCAGGTTGCCAGATGTGTTGGACTACGTGGAGTATGTTACAAATGTATGTTAATGGGGGAGCAGAAGTATGGGAGAGAGGAGTGCTTTCCTTTACAGATGGGTTATAACCAGATATTTGAGCCTAAGTTTGTGCTCTGAGATTGCTGAATGTGATTTCTCTCTTCATTCACTCTTTTTCTCTGCTGAAGCTTAACCTTCCATACAGTTTCTTCTTTTCCTTCTTGTCCCCAATATGTAGCCAGAATTTATTGTGGTTTTGGTTTAGATTAAGTCTTGGTTGGATCTGCTGAGCCTGATCTCAGCACTACTCATTACTTGAGTCACCTTTATATGAAAAATGAGGAGCTTGGTTTTGATGATTTCTATGGATCCTTTTATTAAAATCATCGAATATAAGAGTAGGTAGGTACTCCATTTGCCATTTGGTCCAACTCCTATGCAAAAGATAGCTCTATTATAACATTTCACATGTGGTTATATGGCTTCTACTTAACGTATTCTGAAAAAGGGAATAATTACTTCTCTGCTTGTCCATTGCACTTTTGAATAATTTTGATTGCTAGGAAGTTTATCTTGCCATAGCTTAGCTCTCTAGAACTTTTATTCATTTATCCTAGTTGTTAATAATTACAGATTGTCCTTTTATTGGATGGGGAGGTGAATATTACATTTTTATTATAAAATTGATCATAGATTTAAAGCTGGAAGAGATTATAGATCATCTAGTCAAAGGCACTTAGCATGATGCAGTTAAGGTTTTATGTATATATTTATAACTGTTAAGGAATGTTAAATTCCTGAACTTATCTTTTTGAGTTGCCATATTTTCTAGAAACACTGGACCCAGATTATGCAGGAGGCCCTGAAAGTATCAAGGATGACCACCCTTCCTCCCATTATAATGTGTTATTTTCATCACAAACTGGATTCCCTGTGTATTCTTGGGAGTAAGGAGGGATACCTGTCAGTCTGTGCTAGGCTGTGAAACTCCTTGGGTAGCCAGGACTCTTATAGATGAGCAGTTTCATCATTTCTTTATGGTCTTTTTCATACACACACACACACACACACACACACACACACACACACACACACACACACACGTGTGTGTATGTATATATATATATATATACAAAATGTGTTTTTGTGTGTATATACAAATATGTGTATACTATATATACATAATATTTTCAAGAAAGACAGATATAACTGAAAAATAGTATGGTAGAAACTAGCCCTTGACCAACATCTAAATCCTATACCAAGATAAGGTCAAAATGGGTTCATAATTTAGCCATAAAAATGGTACTATAAGTAAATTAGGAGAACAAAGGATAGTCAACCTCTCAGATCTGTGGAGAAAAGAGGAATTTATGGTGAAAGAAGATGAAATGCAAAATGAATAATTTTCATTATATTAAATTTTTAAAAAATTTGTACAAAAACCCTCAATGCAGCCAAAATTAGAAGGGAAGGAGAAAACTGGGAAAATAATTTTAAAGGTCTCATTTCTAAAATATATAGAAAATTACATCAAAATTTATTTCTAAGAATACAAGCCAAATCCAGTTGATAAATGGCCAAAGGATATGAACAAATAATTTTCAGGCAAAGAAATTAAAACCATTTCTGGTCATATAAAAAGATACTCAAGTCATTATTGATTAGAGAAATGCAAATTAAGATAACTGAGATATCACTATATATCTCTCAGATTAGTAAAATAAAAGGAAAATATACTGATGTTGGAGGGGATGTGGGAAAACTGGGGTACTAATACATTATTGGTGGAATTGTGAACTGATTCAAATATTCTGGAAAACAATTTGGAACTATGACCCAAGGGCTATCAAACTGTACATACCCTTTGACCCACCAGTATCTGTACTGGGTCTGTATCCCTAAAAAGAACATAAAAAAGGGAAAAGGACCCACATATGCAAAAAATGTTTGTAGCAGCTCCTTTTTGGTGACATGGAACTGGAAACTGAGTGGATTGCCCATCAATTGGGGAATAGTTGAATAAGTTATGGTATTTTAATGTAATGGAATATTATTATTCTATAAGAAATGATAAGCAGGATGATTTCAGAAAGGTCTAGAGACACTTAAATGAACTGATACTAAGTGAAGTGGGAAAAAAAAAAAAAAAACACCAAGAGAACACTGAAACAGCAACAACAAAATTATGTAATGATCAAGTGTGATGCATTTGGCTCTTTTCTTTTCTTTTTTTTTTTTTTTTTTTTTATTAATTATAGTTTTTATTTACCAGATATGTTCATGGGTAATTTTACAGCATTGACAATTGCCAAACCTTTTGTTCCAATTTTCCCCTCCTTCCCTCTCCCCTCGATGGGAGATATATTGACCAATACATGTTAAATATATTTTAAATATACTTTATTTAAAGTATAAATTAAATACAATATATGTATACATGTCCAAACAGTTGTTTTGCTGTACAAAAAGAATCAGACTTTGAAATAGTGTACAATTAGCCTGTGAAGGAAATCAAAAATCAGGCAGACAAAAATAGAGGGATTGGGAATTCTATGTAGTGGTTCATAGTCATCTCCCTGAGTTCTTTTCCCTGGGTGTAGCTGGTTTAGTTCATTACTGCTCTATTGGAATTGATTTGGTTCATCTCATTGTTGGAGAGGGCCACGTCCATCAGAATTGATCATCATACAGTATTGTTGTTGAAGTATATAATGATCTCCTGGTCCTGCTCATTTCACTCAGCATAAATTCATGTAAGTCTCTCCAGGCCTTTCTGAAATCATCCTGTTGGTCATTTCTTACAGAACAATAATATTCTATAATATTCATATACCACAATTTATTCAGCCATTCTCCAATTGATGGGCATCCACTTACTTTCCAGTTTCTGGGCACTACAAAAAGGGCTCTTTGGCTCTTTTCAACAATGAGGTGATTCAGACCAATTCAAATAATTTTGTGACAGATTTTTTCCCTTTTTATCTGATTTTTCTTTTATAGCATGATAAATATGGAAATGTTTAGAAGAA
This sequence comes from Sminthopsis crassicaudata, assembly GCF_048593235.1. Classification (NCBI taxonomy): domain Eukaryota; kingdom Metazoa; phylum Chordata; class Mammalia; order Dasyuromorphia; family Dasyuridae; genus Sminthopsis; species Sminthopsis crassicaudata. The sequence goes on along the minus strand of NC_133620.1, from coordinate 235,763,465 downwards.
TTGCACATGTTTAACCTATGTTGGATTACTTGCTGTCTAGGGGAAAGGAGAGATGGGAAAGGAAGGGGAGGAAATAATGAACACAAGGTTTTGCAAGGGTGAATGTTGAAAACTATCTTTGCATGTGTTTTGAAAAATAAAAAAGCTATTATAAAAAGACAATTTTTTTTTGTATTTTATTTTTCGCCAGTTACATGCAAAAAACAACTTTAACATTTGTTTTTAAATTTTTGAGTTATAAATTCTCTCCTTCCCTCAACACACACCTTCATTAAAAAACAAGCAATTAAATGTTATACATGTATAGTAATGCAAAGTATTTCCTTAACAGTCACATTGTAAAAGGAAAATAAACCCCCCATAACACAAAAACCTACAAGAAAAATATAGGAAGTAAAAAAGAAACCCTTCAATCTTTATTTAGACAACATCAGTTGTTTAATTGGGAATGGATGGCAGATTTCATCATAAGTCCTTCAGAGTTGTCTTGGATCATTTTATAATTGAGAATAGCTAAATTGTTCATAGCTGGTCACCTACAATATATGGCTGTTACAGGTAAGATTTTTTTCTGAGAGCATCTTATCATTTCTTGTAGCACAATAATATTCCATTATAATCACATACCTCAGTTTGTTCATCAGTTCTCCCATTGATGGGTGTCCCTCAATTTCCATTTCTTTGGAAAAGCATATATTCCATATACAAATAGAAATATTCTAAATAAAAAGAGGTTATTTCATTTAATTATTGATGACTCTACTTCATTATCAACACAAAATGATAAGAATTGATATTAATGAAACCATTTCAGAAAGTTGACCAAAATGACTTTTCATTTTTGTACAAGAATTATCCTTTCTGATTTACTATTTTAAAAATTAATTGTTTCTTAGTTTTCAACATTCATTTTCATAAGATTTTGAGTTCCAAATCTTTTTCTTTCTCTCTCCCTTGCTTCTCTCTTCCCCAAGACAGCAAGTAATATTATATCAGTTATGTATGTACAATCTTGTTTATTATTTATAGTAATATTGGGAGCCATACCAAGTAGCCAACCTTCCAATTACTTCCTGATACACACACACACACACATACATATTCACATATAGGTGTGTATATTTAAATAGACACATACATGTATACATACATACACATTTATTCTTGAGATCCTGGTCAACTCTCAGCAGTTTAATAATTAATTGTTCTTTTAAAAAAAACACATTTTAATCAATTTCTTTTTAAAGATATGTTACATTTTTCTCACCTTAGACAGCAGATCCCAGCTCAGAATTTGAATTTTCCTTTTAAAGTATTACATCTCAGAATTCAAAATACTCAAGTTCAGTTGTGGTGAAGATCGACTTGTAAAAGTGCTCAGAACCCAGCTCTTTTTTTTTTTTTTTCTTTTTTTTTTCTTTTTTTTCTTTTTTCTTTTTTTTTTTACGTGTACTTTCTGGCTTATGCTCCCACCTTAAATTTGGGGAAAATATCTCAAAGTGTAACATTGGCTAAAGTCTAGAATTTTCCAGCTTTAACCTTGATTCAACTTTGTCATTTCAGTGCCATAAACCTTTACAACCTGGACTTTTGATATTCTAGAATTTTCAAGAGGAGTCTCTTGCAGCCTTCCCATTTATGGCCTTGTACTTACTCATTCCCTGACTTTCCAGATTAATTTTATATGTTATTTTCTGCATTAGAATATAACTATCTTGAGCTTAATAACTCTTTTTTGTTTATTTGTTTGTACATGCCAGGTATTCTACTAAGTACTTTATAATTAATATCTTATTTAATACTCATAATAACTCTAGTTTACATTTTAAACATTTGTCAGAGCATACTTATTAGTCTATATGTTTTAAGAAATTTCTTTGTGAGTTGAAGAAATGTTATCTCTCTCATATCTCTATTTTGTTCATGAAATATCTTTACTGGCATCTGTGTGTGTATTCTTAATAAATAATTATTTTCTTCTTTCCTTTTCCACTTATACTTCTCTTTGTTCCTTAAATTACTTTTCAGGCTTTAAAACTTTAGCCCCTTAGGGCTTTTTTTACATTTTGTTCTTTATTTTGCTCCATAGATTTGTCAGTGTCTATCTGCCTTTATATCTGTTTCTCTGTTTCTCTTTCTTTATCTCTCTCTCTCAACTGATGTATATTAAACATTAAATAATTTTATTACATATTTTTTCTTGATAAGTGAAATATTTGTGGGTTTTTTTGGAAAGCATACCTTTCTTGTCTTTCTGTTGTTTGAAGTATTTGTAAATAAAATGAACTGCACATTTTTGGTTGTTTTCTTTTTCTTTTCTTTTTTCTTTTTTCTTTCTTTCTTTCTTTCTTTTTTTTTTTTTTTGATCCAGAATGTCTCACATTCCTAATTTTTGTTGAATATTAATTTGGGGGAGGTTTGATTAGGTCTATGTTTTGTAGGATTATTTGGAACTGAAGTTTGAATGCGTTTTCTTTTTAGAACATATGACATAATTCTCTTCTTTAAATTATTAAAATATGTAAAATAATCTCATTATTAGCACTGCCTTTCTTGATTGGCTAAAAGACTTTTCCTTAGTTGCTTGATATATTAAAACTGTGAAATTTAATCACTATGGATTTAAGATTTTGCTATAATTTAATCCCCTTGTTCCCCCAGAATTTATCTATTCTGCTTTTTTTGTTATATTTGGAAATTCTGAAATATTTCTTGTCTTAATATGTTCAAGGTTTTTTGTTTCTTTTTTTTTTTTTGCTTGTAATGTTCTTTTTAAAGATCCCTAATTCTTTTATTATGTATGTGCAGTCCTTTATTAAAAAATCTATTACTTTGAATTGTATAGAAGTTTTTGAAGATTATTGCCTTTTCCTTGTAGTCTGCCAAACTTTTCTCCTCTTAACATTTCTTTTGTTTGTTCAAAATTTGTTATTCTCTTTTAGAGATTCTTATTAATTTGAGAAATTCTTTTTCATGTTTTCTATTTTTTCCTACTGTGTTCTCCAAATCATTCAGAAATGGGTTTGAAAGAATTCAAGGAAATTCTCTTGTAGTCACACAGCTTTATTAATGCAAAAGAAGAGAGGGCTAGACCTAGAGGAAGATCCAGCTGAGGTCTAGCAAATTAAAGGGTGGGAGAGGATTTTTGGGGAGCAAACAAGACAGCTGACAGATTGTTCAGTTATTAAGTGAAGTTGTGAATCTGACTTTTTTAAGAAGTGAGGTATGTAGTAAGTTTAGTAAGTAAGTAAGTAAGTAAGTTTAAAGGAATAGTCAGCAGACATGGAGCCAGGGAAACGAAAATAGCCTACTGAGAAGGACACTTCTCTTTTTTTTTTTTCTTTTTTTTTTTTATTTTATTAATTTTATAATTATACATTTTTGACAGTATATATGCATGAGTAATTTTTTTATAACATTATCCCTTGTATTCATTTTTCCAGATAATCCCCTCCCTCCCTCTACTCCCTCCCCTAGATGACAGGCAATCTCATACATTTTACATGTGTTACAGTATAACCTAGATATAATATATGTGTGTAAATCCAATTTTCTTGTTGCACGTTAAGTATTGGATTCCGAAGGTATAAGTAACCTGGGTAGATAGACAGTAGTGCTAAGATTTTACATTCAATTCCCAGTGTTCCTTCTCTGGGTGTAGTTGTTTCTGTCCATCATTGATCAGCTGGAAGTGAGTTGGATCTTCTTTATGTTGAAGATATCCACTTCCATCAGTATACATCTTCATACAGTATTGTTGTTGCAGTGTATAGTGATCTGGTTCTGCTCATTTCACTCAGCATCAGTTCATGCAAGTCTCTCTAAGCCTTTCTGAATTCATCCTGCTGCTCATTTCTTACAGAGCAATAATATTCCATAGCCTTCATATACCATAATTTACCCAACCATTCTCCAATTGATGGACATCCATTCATCTTCCAGTTTCTAGCCACTACAAAAAGAGCTGCTATAAACATTTTGGCACATACAGGTCTCTTTCCCCTATTTAGTATTTCTTTGGGATATAAGCCCAATAGTAGCACTGCTGGATCAAAGGGTATGCACAGTTTGATAACTTTTGGGGCATAATTCCAGATTGCTCTCCAGGCGGGCCTGATTCTTTCACAATTCCACCAACAATGTATTAGTGTCCCAGTTTTCCCACATCCCCTCCAACATTCATCATTATTTGTTCCTGTCATGTTAGCCAATCTGACAGGTGTGTAGTGATATCTCAGAGTTGTCTTAATTTGCATTTCTCTAAACTGTAGTGATTTGGAACACTCATATGAATGGATATAGTTTCAATTTCATTATCTGAGAATTGTCTATTCATATCCTTTGACCATCTATCAATTGGAGAATGGTTTGATTTCTTATAAATTAGGGTCAGTTCTCTATATATTTTGGAAATGAGACCTTTGTTAGAACCTTTACTTTTAAAAATATTTTCCCAATTTTTTACTTCCCTTCTAATCTTGTTTGCATTAGTATTGTTTGTACAGAAACTTTTTAGTTTGATGTAATCAAAATCTTCTATTTTGTGATCAATAATGATCTCTAATTCTCCTCTGGTCATAAATTCCTTCCTCCTCCACAGGTCTGAGAGGTAGACTATCCTCTGTTCCTCTAATCTATTTATTATCTCACTCTTTATGCCTAAATCATGGACCCACTTTGATCTTATCTTGGTATATGGTGTTAAGTGTGGATCCATATCTAATTTGAGAAGGACACTTCTCAAAGTGGCTCTGAGTTAGGGGTCCCTGGGTGGAACATTCTGGGGTTCATCACTATTTCTAATTGTTTTTATATTTTTCATTATGTTCTGCTTTCTGATCTTAATTCGTTCACAAATTCTTATTTTTAAGGATTTTATTACTGATTTAAATACTTCTTATATTTTTGTGTTGTTTCATGATCTCCATTGGATCCACGAAGATTTTATTTTGAGTTACATAGATTTAAATATATGTGTGTGTGTGATTCTTGTTTAATATGTTTCAATTTCTCTTTGAGTCATTACATATTTTTATTTTGTTTTTATAATCTTATCAGTTTATGTGCTTGTGACCAGCTATTTTATCCAGGTTTTCTTTCTTTTTTTTTTTTTTTTTTTTTTTTAGTATTTCCATTATATTCTCCATTACTATTACTGAATTCTTAATTTTGTTACCTCTTCCATTGTTTCACACACCTCTGAGACTGAGATTGTAATTTACCATCTTCTCCTTGTGATAGCAAAGAGAATTATTAGAGCTGGGGGTGGATGGTTAGGGTAGGGGGTATGTGTGTGGATCAGGATCATCCTTTCCTGTTGTCCTGGCTTGAATATCTATATCCACTAAGATTCTCACTGTTTTTCCTTTGGCCTGATGCTTTTCCTTTCTATGACTGTAAAGTATTTTCTTCAGTCCTTTCCCAAATTTTCTACCTCCTTCAGTGACTGTTCCTTTCATTCACAGGATTGTGCAAAGTCAATGTCAGCCACCTCTTGTGCATTCAAATGTGTGACAAGGGAAATCCATGTATGTAGCTGGTTCTAGTTTTACAAGTCTTTTATTTTATTTCCACTGGGCATTTGGAGTAAATAAATTGAGCTTAGAGACAGTGAATGGGAGCAACAAGTAGAAAATTCTCCAGTAAAAGGAATGTGAGGCATAGAAAAATTTGGAATGATAGTTTGGATCAGTGACTAAAGTCAGTTTAGAGTTTTTCATCTTGAAAGGGGAATGTTTGTAGGTAAGGATATGTTAGATGGTATTGAGAGAATGGAAAGTGATAACAAGGGAGGGATGATTTTAGTTTCGGGATCTGGAGATTCTGAATCACCTTGATTGGGAAAGGAAGAGAGAGCTATCTAATAAATAAGCAATGACTATTGATACATAGAATTTTATTTTGCTGGAAAATTATGACTTTGCACTTTGAATCTGAGAAATTAAATATATAAGAATCTATGTGTCTCTTATACAAAGCATTTGATTCTTTTTATAATTTTCTTGCATAATTCTCCTTTATTTTTCAGTTTAAAAACACATCTAAGAATTCTCATTAGACTTGGATCCAATTAGATTTTGTTGCTGATTATTTGCTTATAGCTGTTTTTACGTAGTAGTCTTCTAACATTATAGTAGCTTTTTATGATCAAGTTATTTTGCTTTTGTTTGCTTATTTTTTTCATCCTCCTTCTTTATTATGAACTTCCTGCTAAAGTTGTGAAGCAGGGGAGGTACAATCCCAACTTTCAGTCTTTTTTGTGCTGCTTTTTTGGGGGCTGGCTTCTAGGTGGCTCCAAGGTTATAATGCTTCCAAGATAGTGTGATTCAGAGAAAGAAGTGTTCACTTCTGTCCTTGTTCTTTACTCAGAAAGGGCCCCTTCTTCCCTGTGTCTATAAGAACTATCTTTTTTTTTTTTTTTTTTTTTTTTTTTTTTTTTTTTTTAGCATTGGAACTCTGACCAGGACCTTTGCTTCCTTATGACTGACCACTTATGATTCTGTCTGATCTACATATGGGCAATAGAGTTGCTAGTAAACACCGGTTACTCCCAGTTAACACCAGCTACTCCCAGTGCCAACAGAGTCCCCTATAATTTCTTTCTGACTAGTTGCCTGACTCCTTTACTGTCTCTGGATTGAGAGCTGCCAAAGATAGTGCTGCTCCTATGGCTGTTACCCCCTATCTTCAAGACTCACCACTGAGTCGACTGTGCTCCCAGCTAAGACTCATCATAGTGTCAAAGATATCCTCTGCTGATCTTCTAAATTGTCTTATGCTGGAAAATTATCTCTGACATTTTGTTGTCTCCAACATTCCAAAATTTTGTTTTGAGAAATTTTAAAGTTATTTAAAGGGAAATGTTGGGAGAATGCCCTGAATCACTGTCAGTGCTTCACCATGTTGCTTCCCTCAACAACTTTCTATCTTTTATGACCTGTTAGATATTCTGCTTATCTGATTAACATATCAGACAGAAAAGAACAGGACTTTATATAATTTCTAATGTTGCATTTTTTAAATTTTATCACATATGTAAAATAGCATTTAAATACTTTGAGATGATTGAGTAGTTGGAACAACTCTGTCATGTAAGTTTTATTTTGAAACATTCTGAATTATAATGATTGAAAAAAGTTTCTAGTTTTTTACACTTTTTATTATAATTGTCTAGTCATGATTCATTTTAATTTTTTTTAAAGTTTTGTGATTATAGCTCATAAAGTATAATTCCTTAACCATTATGTTTTTCTGGGTTAGACCATCTTCTACTATCCACTCATCCAAACCCTAACTATCCTTTCTAGGTCCAGCTCAAATTCCATTTTTTTTCATGAAATCTTTACTTCATTACTACAGAGTAGCAATTTCTTTATCCTGTGTTGTGCCACTCATTTTCTACTTCTTTATTGTTTTGCTTGGACATGTCTTATTTCCACAAATAGATCTTAAGCTTCTTAAAGATGTCCCATGGTGACTTAAACATATGTGTTTGCAACATATTTTTTATTGATTTTATTATTTTATGTTGGACTAACTTCTAAAAACTGAATATTCTTTTTAGCTTTTAGTACTTGGTCCATGTTTCATGTGTGTGTGTATTTCTCTATGTATACATGCATATGTATGTGTATATAACATGTTGGTAATCTATATATGGAAATGTAAAATAGAATTAAAATCTTAAAATAATTCTTTTTCATCTTTTCTAAAAGTTGGCTATACGTAAAATTGAAAAAAATCAAATTATCCTAAGATGCATGGTTTTGAAAAATAGTTTGATAAGATATGGTAGCACTTTCTACCTGTTCTACTAGGTTGATTTTATATTGATGTAGTATCTTAATTAAAAAAGGTTACAAGATGAAAATCAAATATTTGTATTCAACAGCAAACATCTTAAACACTATGTTCAAGGAATTGTCATAGTCCCTAAGAGAGAAATGAAAATAAATGACTCAGTTTCTACTTAATAAACCCCAATGACTATGACCTATGACTTCTAGGAGTAAATACAAACTTCTGTATGTAGCCATGTAAAACCTTTTACTACTTGATTCTGACTTACGTTTCCAGTCAGCAGGCATATGGATACACATCAGCCATGTCCCAAACTGAATTAAGCGCAAGGATGTGAAGATGAAAATTAAATATTCCTCTTTTAAAGGATTGTACTTTATGTTGTGGCAGAAAACATGGGGGCATATTAGAAAATGCAAGGTATATATAGATATAGAAGGTGTAAGATGTTATACATATATGTGTGTACACATACACACACATGAGTCCCCAAGGCACTCCTCTTCCAGCCTCAGTCTTTTTATCTGTAAACTTGAGTGAATTGATCTTGATAATTTCTAAAATCCCTTCCAGCTCCAAATCGGTGATTCTATCATTCACAGTTGTTCATTACGAAGATTAGTATAGGATTGTTCAGAGAGGGAAAACTGTTTAAGAAGGACTATACTTAATAATCCAGGTGAAAGGAAATTGAAACTTCATATAATAAGCTGGTGTCATTGAGTATGGAAAAGAAAAATGGATGCTAAAAGCATCAAGGTAGTAGAAACAACTGCAGTTGGGTGACTTCCTTCGAAAAAAACTGGAGAATAATAATTAAAGATGATTCCATTGTTTTGCATCTGAGTGATTGGGTACTTGGTAAGTTGTACTTCCCCTAAATTTCCATAAAGAATTTCTTTATGGTATCCCTACCTCCTAAGTTGTAGTAAGTAATTAAGGACCAGGTGTATCAATTGACACAAAAATAATTTCACAGCTGCAATTTCAATGGCATGTTTACTCCTTTAATTAATGAATACTGCAGCTCTGTATCACCTTAGGAGATAATTTTCATGAACTCCTGAAATGATCATAATAATTTATTGCTTATTGATCAACTATGAAGTCATGGTTTTTCTCATTCTTAAGCAGATTGTTCCTTGTTTGACAGACTTTTGTATTCAAAGTCTTTATTTTAATCATGCTGGATCTTGAGATCTAGTAGGGTGGCCTTTGAGACAGCAGGGTCCATGATAACAGATAGAAGAGGAGTAGTGTAAAGAATTATTCTAAGCTGATAAACTTTTATCCACCTTGTTTATATAATTGTTGCTATCTATAATTTCTGAAAGATAAAACTAAGAAAATTAGCACCTTAATATTAATGGTGATTGATGAGAGAGAAAAACAATAAAAACACCATCACCACCACCATCAGAGACATATGAGGCTGAAGTGTTAAAGAATCCTGGGAGAAAATACCTGGGCATGTATTGGGCTGCTGCAGTTGTCCTGCATTTTATCTTGCCACTGCACTGCACTGACTGGAGAAGGTGGAGGAACCTGATGATTTGTGCAGCTCTGTCTTACTTAAATCCAGCTCACTTACACACAAGTCATGCTGTCACTCCCTGATGTCATTGGTCCTCTTAGAGAACAAGCACAAGTAAAACTAGCTAGCTGCCCTCGGGGCATCCAACCTGCAAACTTGACTTGGACAATGCTGCTATTCTTCCTCCTTCCCCATCTTTCTTTGTGGCCATTGTTCTCTATGATTTTGCAACATTAACTTTTGATTGTTTTGTAGTGGTCTTTCTAGTTTGCATTATGTTAATTATTGTGTATAACATTTTCTTTACTGTGCATACTTCATTCTATAGATCTGGGAATCTCCTGGAGGGGGAAAAATTTCCTATACCCATGCAACTGGGCATTTTGTCTTCAATTTATAGGCTTTGAGCATTTAATTTAATGCCTAGAGCATTGACAGACTAAATAAAGTGATTAGCTCAGGATCACACTACTAATGTTAGAGATGGAATTTGAACCCAGGTCTTCTTGGTACTGAGAACACCTTTCTGTCCACTACACTTCTTTGCCTCTTTCTTTGACTTGTATTCCTAATTAGAGCAGAGTAGCTTGGTCTGGTGATCTAGTGTATTGTCAACAGATGCTAGAAAAAAGGTAACAACATGTGGTTCTTTTTGCAGTTTTCCTGCATGCTATAATATACAGAATTTGTGACAGGTTCTGCTTTAAAACATTTCAGCTTGCCTGGTGATGAAACTCTTCAAATTCATCCACACTTTTCTTCAGACAACAGATAAACTTCCACCAAATTTTTCTTAGATCATGTGATATATAACTTTTAAGAACCCAAGGGTCACATTTCTGAAACGATGCTACATTGGAATAGGACTTTAATAGAAATTCTGCAATCATTCTATTCAACTAGGAATAGTTATAGACTTATTTTAAAAAAATTATTTTAAAGTACCTCCTATGTGTCAGGCACTTTATTAAGTCTAAGGACTTTACAAATATATATTTTATCTGATATTAAATGGAACTTAAATGAATGTAAAATGCTTTGCAAACCTTAAAGAACAATACAAACGCCTGCTTATTATTACTCCCCCTCTCCCTATCTGTCCCTCTTTTTATTCCTCCCTATTCCTATCTCTTTACCTTTTTCGCTCCCCTTTAAAAAAAATTCAGAGAAAGCAATCCTGGGACAAGTTACTATCCTGCTGTTATTCTTTTATAGTGTGTTGTAAAATAGACAAGTTTACTGCTTTTTTGTAATTGAATGGAAAATTATAATTCAATTAAAATGTTGAAATATAAGCTGATCTTCTGTGGGCTTAATGAAAGCACCTCTGAGACAATACCAAGACAAAACAGGATTATGGGAGTGGTACCCAGTTCCTCTATGATTGTGGATTTTTTTTTTCTTTTAGGCCTTTATGTTTTGAAAATATCCAATGTAGCTTTAATAATAAAAGCATTTGACATGAAAAATAGTATTCATTACTATCTGAGTGATTGAGCAACAGCTGGTATTTGTTCACTGTCCTGCTTCAATAGAGTTTATTTGCCAAACTACCAGATATTTTGAGGTCTGTATTATAATTACAGATTTCTTATTTATTGAGTTGTAAAGGTAAATAAGCTTCTGAGGTATAATTCTAATCACAAAATCATGACTTACTCGATATTTGTAGTTGTGAATTTTTTTCTACTTTCAGTGTTATTTTTCATTATTTATTTCTTTGTGTAATTTTATTGAACTTTATATACAGTTTCTTTAAAAGATAAATAAATAAAATGCAGGTTCTTTAAAAGATAAACCTTATTTAATTTCTGGTGCTATTTTTTTTTCTTGATAGAAGGGTTATTCTTCTGTATATTGAACACAGTAAAGAAGTATTAGCCAAAGAAAGTTGCTTTTATATTTAGATAACATTTACTTAATTATTTATTTTATGTATGAAGCTCTACCTCATTTTAAAAAGCTTTATACAGTCAGTACAATGCCATTTGTAAACAGGAGCATTTCAAGGACCTCATCATCTGGAGTTGTTATGAATTTAGTTTCCTTATTTTATATCTCTCCTTAGTTTAATGATTACTTAAAATTTTTACTAAATCCTTTAATTTTCATTTATTTTCAAGAATAAATTATTTTTTCATATTTATTTGTTTAGTTTACTGTTGGTAAGTTTGCCCATTGAGAACTTTTTTTGTTGTTGTTTTCACTCTTCTTAATTTTTTTATATTATTAACCTTAGACTAATAAACTAATTCAGTAGTCTTTCTGTTGTTTGGTGAAGTAATGTTGATTTATTAAAAAATCATTCCTGTAGGTTTTTTACCAGTTTAGCATACTCACAGAGTAGGGCTATCAATTTTTATCCTTTTTGAATAAGAAATATTAAAATTTCCATAACTATTTTAGAGTGATAGGCTTTTATGTTTCATCAATATTGTATAGATTTTTGTAGGATACTTTCCAAATCTATTATGGTCAGTTTTATAGTTCTTAAGAGTGTTCATTATGACTAGCATTGAGTAGGTGTTAATTATGTTTTTTTTTTTTCCCCCATTTAGCTTGAATGTAGCATATTGAGCCTGTTATCTTTCTGTCAGGAAGTTAGTGGCATTCTTCTCTCTGCAACTGAATGACTTTAAAATTTTTCATTTTTACAGGATTTTTTGCTCAAATTGTTGACTTTGTTCTGTTCATTTCACTCTACTTCAGTTCCTACATGTCTTATTAAGTTTTTCTGAAATGATCTTTTTCATCACTTTTTATATCCTGAAGTGGTCAAAGAAAGAATAAAAGGATCCACATGTATAAAAATGCCATGTTTTATAAACAATTGCACCTGATGGCTATAGTGACCAGTTTTATGTGAGCATCAAATATTTCCATTTACTATATTTGTATCTACCTTGCATTTGTTTTCTCTCTCTCTCTCTCTCTCTCTCTCTCTCTCTCTCTCTCTCTCTCTCTCTCTCTCTCTATATATATATATATATATATATATATATACATATGTGTGTGTGTGTGTGTATGTAAAAAAAAATATATATATACAGACACACATACACACATAAGTATAGAGTGTATCTAAAAAATTTAGCCCCAGTAATAAAATTTTATTGCTGCTGTTGTTATTCTTATAATTAGAAGTTATATGCTAGGAGTTCTAGAAGAGAAAATACCCAGTGTAAAAAATTTACAAGATACACTGTATATTTTTTTCCTGAAGCTCAGGCTCTTTAGAAAGTCATAGCAAGATCCATTTTAGAAAAGTAAGAAAAAGCATCTTGGCAGAGAAATGTAGCAGTCCAAACATTCTTCCAAGAAAGGGGGTCACTATAGCAATAAGCTTTGTTTTCTTACAATTTCTTGGCATTAGCAAATGAGTCCAAAACATCAAATTGATGTTCCATTAAAAAGTCAAAGGAAATGTATTTATAAATGTCTATATATAAAAGCAAGTTTCTTTGGCTAATACTTCTGTATTGCATTCAATAAATAAAAGAGTAGCCCTTACCTCAGGGGAAAAACACATGTTAAATAATGTGAGTTATTTGGAATTGCTCCAAAAGATACCACAAATCTTACAGTTGTGCCTCAACTCAACTCAATGTAATCCTAGACATAATAAGAACAATATAATAGAATTCAAATCAATGATGTCATAATCTTGGGTGTACTAAGGACATGTGATAGTGAACAGATAGAACCAGTTGTCACCAAGCTTGTCTGTCCACTCTTAGGCTTTATGCTTCTGTGAGATTTAACTGATACATGATTATTTACAATTCCCCTCCATAAATTATAAGTATCTTTGTTTTGCCTTCTCTTAAAATCTATATTTATCTTATTTTTATCTTTATAATTTTTATGTGCTTTTCTTGTGAAGTAATGAGATTTCTCTAGAGGTGAATTAGTTGATCTGTTCTAATTGTAATTGAGAAATAGTGTGGGATAACAATAGAGTGTTAGACATATAATCAGGTCACATTGGTTTATTGATTTCTGTTTCTGACAATTAGTAGTTGTTTACCCATGGGTACAACATTTTAACATTTGTTAAAAATAAATCAAAACTTCACCTCTTAAAAGTTTCTCAAATAGACTTGTGGTTTCATGGATATTTCTCTCTTGGGATGCTGATTGCAATCCTTGTTTTTCTATCCTGTATATCCGTTATCCATATTCTCCTTTAAGTTCACCACAGGGGTCCTATCCCATGTTTTATTTCATTCTTCTCTATCTTCTGACATTACAACAGTATCAGTGTAACCTTCCCATTGCTAATTTGTTATTTCTTACTTTTACTATGTTTTCATTTTGCAGTTTTCATTTTCCCTCATGCATATCTTTGATGATATCTTTTCTTTGATTTCTCATTTGAAATCTCTTGTTTGCAATGTATTGCAAATATTAGGAGACATACTACTAACATATTTGTATAAATGTTTATCTTGTTTAGAGATGGAATAGGATTCTACAATGTGTTTTCAGGATTTGATGCAGTACCATCAATAAACAGGAGCATCTTAAGGACCTCATCATCAATTTGTAATCATTGACTTGGATTCCATACTAGATCTTCTCCATGATAAGTGTTGTGAGAATAGTTACCTTGTTTTATATCTCTCCTTATATCAAATAGATTATCAAAGATTACTTCTTTCAAGCTATCCTGTCTAATGGTGATATATATTTGGGACATATTCTTTTGGAAGAGAGTCTTAAAGTTTATACTAAATCAAATGCATCTTACAGTTAATAAACAGAAAAATAAAAAAAGAATGAACCTTTGTAATTTGTGTGGTAATACATAGTTTATTGATGAATACTGACTCCTCTACATTTACAAAATGGAGATAATTCACTCCCTACTTCACATGGCTGCTGTGAGGGAAGTATTTTATAAACTTTAAGCACAGTGGACCTCAAAATTTTTAAGCAGGGGGCCAGTTCACTGTCCCTCAGACTGTTGGAGGGCCGGACTATAGTAAAAACAAAACCTCACACTCTGTTTCCGCCCCTCAGCCCATTTGCCATAACTCGGTGGGCTGCATAAACATCCTCAGTGGGCCTTCGGGCCATAGTTTGAGAACCCCTGCTTTAAGGTGTTATATAAATATGAGCTATTATTACCACATACTATTTTGTCAAAGAAAATTTTTTGTTCATATAATTCTTTACAGATTTTTTTCCTGAAGTTTGAAAGTAGGAGATTAGAAAGTTGAGATTAGAAACAATTGCATATAGTTATAGCATACAATATTAAAAAGTACATTAAAGAATTATAAATCAAAGTACCATGTGATTTCAAATTAGGATTTTTACTAATAGGAATTTAGGGAAAAGTCTCTGGATTAGCTGTTAATTCAGTTAAACAAATACTGTCATCAAGCATTTTCAAGCATTTACTGTGTCCTAGGCAGTGTGCTAAGTGCTAGGAAGAAAGTAGACATCATGATCAAAAGAGTATGTGTAGGATATGTTTATGGGACAATCGGTTAGATGATTTGTTTGAATTGTATAGTTTGTAGAAAACATAATATGAGATGATGCTAAGAAAGGTAAGAGTGTCTCAGTGTTTGGAGGAACCTAAATATGAAGATGATATATTTATACTTTAAGCAGAAGGGAGCTGTTGATTGCTTCTTCATATAGGGGCATAACAGTGGGCAGAATACATATAAGAATGGTTATCTAGTGGTGTTACAAAGGATGACACATAGGTTCATAAGTTTTGAAAATAGGAATACAAGTTTCAAATAGACATTAAAATATTTTCATTTTAAGACGAAGAAACTGAGACCCAAATAGGGAAATGACCTAAGATATCATTTGTAACAAGTAGCACAACTGAGATTCAAATCTTGAAAAACTTTGACTCTATATCTATTGTACTTTCTGCTAAAGCAATTTTATATAGAGAGAGTGTGCATAGGGGAGGGGATAAATGTATATATTTGTAATTTCTGGAGTCTCTTAGAAAATAACAATGATCATTATTTTTTGGCTTTTGTAAATCAGACATTTTTACTGTCACTGCTTTGTTTTTACACCCCAGTCCTTTCTAGATGTACCATTAGTTCCCTCATTGGTCCCTTTCAGCAGAGAAATGGACAGATCACTCCATTAAGCTAATGGATTAATCTATAATCATATCCAACTAGTGTTGGCAACATTCTGCATTCAAAATCTCCACCTCTCTAAAAAACGGAGGAAGGTGAATTTAGTTCTCTCTTTTCTGAGATGAGATTAGTTATTACAGTTACTCATTGTTCAAGTTTGTTTTAGTGTTCTTTTCGTGAAAATTATTTCACTCATATATATTGACTTCCTGGTTCTGTTTTCTTTGTTTATTTAAAGTTTATTGTAACAGTGACATCTATTTAGTGTCCTCTCCATTAAGAGTTGAATAGTTGAATAGATTTCAATATTAAGTGTTGGCATGAGTGTTATTAATGCAAGTGATGTTAGAGATCCATTTAGGAATGTAAGAAGACCATTAATCTAAAGTATAGAAATCCAAGAAAATAAATGTATTATTAAATATTATGATAGTACACTTTAGCTTCCAAGTTGCAGTCCCACATATAATACTTCTCAATTGCTAATAAATGTGACATTGTAAAAAACTGTTGAGATCAAGCTGCAAATGACATTTTAAGAGGTTTTTTATGTATATATGTGTATCTGGCCCAGATATGTGATTTCATTAATAGAGACTATCCTTTAATCTAACTTCTACACTTCCACTTTCCATTTTCTCTCAGCACACTTTGAGAACTATAATACTTAAGGGGAAATGTGTTTTTTTTCCCCACTATGGAAAGCAATGATATGATTTCTTCATTTATCCCAGTTCCTCCTTGTAGAAACCTCCTCTACCATAAAAATGAATATATTTCAGATGTGTGGAATAAATATTTTTATGGGCAGGTACTGCTTTCAGGGAGCAATCAATAGTTCTTTATCAATAGTTGGGTAATAATACTAAGATCCATCCTCCTACAGCTCTCCTACAAATTATAGTTATAACTCTTAAGAGTTATGTAGGGCATAGAGAGATAAGGTGACGACAGAACTAATATGTAATAGAGACATTACTTGAACTGAGATCTTCCTGATTCCTAGGCAGATTATTTATTTGCTATGCTCTATTGGTTTTTTAATATAACTACATAATTTATTTTTAATAACTTTAATTTTAATAATATTTTAATAATTTAATAATTTACTTAGCAGGTGTTGAAAGATTAAGTCAAAATGGGGTGGAGAATAGCTAAGTCCTTGTCTGAGCTCTTCCTGGGTTCCTTCAGAATCAACACCAGATCAAACCTCTGAACGGGTTTTTGAGTGACAGACATCATATGAAGAGGCAAAAAAGACTTATTACAATTGAGGGAATGAAGGAAAGGGGATGAGCATTGTGTGAACCTAATCTCATTAGATTTGGTTCAAAGAGAATACCAGATATATTTAATTTGATAGAGAAACTTGTCTTACCCTATAGGAATGTAGCAGGGGAAAGAGGAAAGGAAAAGGGGAGGCTAATATAAAACAGTGGGGAGGAGTGAAAGGGGGAAAGGAAAGAGAAAAGTATAATTTGCAGTATAACTGCAAATAAGATAGTAGGAAATAGTAATTTTAACTGTGAATATGAATTGGATGAATTCTCCCATAAAACAAAAGCAGATAGCAGACTGAATTAAAACCCCAAATCCTACAATATGTTGTTTGCAATAAACACATTTAAAGCAGAGTGATTCATCCAAAATAGAGGTAAAAGGCTGGAGCAGAATCTATTATGCTTCAATTGAAGTTTAAAAAAAAAAAAAAAAAGATCTCAGATCAAACAGAAGCAAAATATAGATATAATTAAAAGAGATAAGGAAAGAAACTACGTCTTACTTAAGGGTACCAAAGATAATGAAGTAATATCAATAATAACAATAATAAACATATAAGCATATGCAACAAGTGATAGATCATACAATCTCCTAGAGGAGAAGTTAAGAGAGCTGCAAGAAGAAATCAACAGTATATGCTAGTGGGGGATTTCAAGCTAACTCTATCAGAAGTAGATAAATTGATTCATGAAATAAATAGGAAAGAAGTTAAAGAAGTAAATAGAATTTAGAAAAGTTTGGTATGATAGACCTTTGGAGAACATTGAATGGCGATAGAAAGGAATGTACATTTTTTCTTGCCAGTAAATGGAATATACATAATAATTGACCGTGTATTAGTGTATAAAAACCTCAAAATCAAATCAAGAAAGGCAGAAATGCATCTTTTTCAGACACAATACTCAATGAATATAGTAATCTAGTATTTGATAAACCTAAAGACCCCAGCTTCTGGGATAAGAACTCACTATTTGACAAAAATTGCTGGGAAAATTGGAAAACAGTATGGCAGAAACTAGGCATTGACCAGCATCTAACATCCATCGTATACCAAAATAAGGTGAAAATGGGTTCATAATTTAGACATAAAGAGTAATGTTATAGCAAATTAGTCTATCTCCAAAGAAGGACCAGAGTACATAATAAAATGCAAAGTAGATACATTTGATTATATTAAGATAAAAAAGAAATTATGCAAACAAAACCAATGTAGAGACGATTAGTAGGGAAGCAGAAAATTGGGAAAAATTTACATTCAAAGGTTCTAATAAATATATCATTTCTAAAATATATAGAGAATTAACTCACATTTGTAAGAATACAAGCCATTCACCAATTGATACTCAAAGGATATAAAGACAATTTTCTGATGAAGAAATTAACATCATTTCTAGTCATTTGGAAAAATGCTCAAAATCACTGTTGATTTGAGAAATGCAGATTAAGACAACTCTGAGGTTCCATTATATACCTGTCAGACTGGTGACGATGACAGGAAAATATAATGATAAATGTTGTAGAGGATGTGGGGAAACTGGGTCACTAAATGTATTATTGGTGGAGTTATGAATTGATTCAACTATTCTGGAGAGCACTTTGGAACTATGTCTAAAGGGATATCAAACTATGTCTATCCTTTGCTCTAGCAGTGTTTCTACTGGGCCTATGTGCCAAAGAGAATAAAGAAAGAGAAAAGGATTCACATGTACAAACATGTTTTATAGCAACCCTTTTGTCATAGCAAAGAACTGGAAACTGAGTGGATGGCTGCTAGTTGGAAAATAGCTGAATAAGTTATAGTAATAACGGATATAAGAAACAATCAGCAAGATGATTTTAGAAAGATTGTGAAAGACTTACTTGAACTGATGCTGAGAGAAGTAAGTAGAATCAATTCTGACTGATATAGCTCTTTTCAATAATGAGATGATTCAGGCTAATTCCAATAGACTTAAGATAGAGAGAGCCATCTGCACCCAGAGAGAGGACAGTAGAAACTGATGTGGATCACAGCATAGTATTTTCATTTTTTTGTTCTTTTTCATTTTTGTGTTCTTATATTTTTATTATATTTTCTTATATTTTTTCCCTTTTTGATCTGATTTTTCTTGTACAGCATGATAATTGTGGAGGTATGT
Organism: Sminthopsis crassicaudata; assembly: GCF_048593235.1. Taxonomy (NCBI): domain Eukaryota; kingdom Metazoa; phylum Chordata; class Mammalia; order Dasyuromorphia; family Dasyuridae; genus Sminthopsis; species Sminthopsis crassicaudata. Next base: position 235,744,593 of record NC_133620.1, on the reverse strand, counting down.
ATAGAAGAATTGCATATCTTCAACATATATTGGATTGCTTATTCTCTAGGGGAGGGGAGGTGGGGGGAAGAAAGGAAAAATTATTTGGAAACAAGGTTTTTGCAGGAGTTAATTTTGAAAACTCTCTTCATATATTTTGAAAATAAAAAGAACTATTTAATTCTATTTTTTTCTTTATCTTTTTTCATTGAATTTTTTTAATTTTCAAAACATATGCAAATATAATTTTTCGCCAGTGGCCTTTGCAAAACCTTGTGTTTCAGTTACCTCCTCCTTCCTCCCACCTCTCCTCTAGATGACAAGTAATACAATATATGTTAAATATGGTAAAAATATATGTAAATCCAATATAGACATACATATTGATACAGTTATCTTGCTTCACAAGAAAAATCAGATCAAAAAGAAAAAAAAACAGAAAAATAAAATTCAAGCAAATAACAAGAAAAGTGAAAATGCTACGTTGTGAACCATATTCAGTTCCTATAGCCCTCACTTTGGGTGTAGATGACTCTCATCATCATAAGATCATTGGAACTGGCTTGAATCATCTCATTGTTGAGAAGAGCCACATTTTATTGCCATGTAAAATGATCTCCTGGTTCTGCTCATTTCACTTAGCATCAGTTAATGTAAGTATCTCCAGGCCTCTCTGAAATCATCCTGCTGATTATTTTTTATAGAATAATAATACTCCATAACATTCATATACCATAACTTAGTCATTCTCCAACTGATGGGTATCCACTCAATTTGTAGTTTCTTGCTTCTACACAAAGGGCTACCACAAACATTTTTGCTCATGTGGGTCCCTTTCCCTTCTTAAAGATCTCTTTGGGATATAAATCCATTAGTAACACTGCTGGATCAAAGGGTATGCTGCACAGTTTGATAACTTTTTGATCATAGTTCTGTTCTCTAAAATAGTTGAATTAGTTTACAATTCCACCAACAATGTATTAGTGTTCTAATATTCTCACATCCCCTCCAACAGTCATTATTATTTTTCCTATCATCTTAGCCAATCTGACAGGTGTGTAATGGTACCTCAGAGTTGCCTTAATTTGCATTTCTCTGATCAATCATGATTTAAAGCACCTTTTCATATGACTTAAACTGGTTTTAATTACTCCATCTGAAAATTGTCTGTTCATAGCCTTTGACCATTTATCAATTGGAGAATGGCTTGAATTCTTATAAATTTGAGTTAATTCTATATCTGTTTTAGAAATGAGGCCTTTATCAGAACCTTTGAAGTAAAAACATTTTTTCAGTTTATTGTTTTCCTTCTAATCTTGTTTGTATTACTATTGTTTGTACAAAACCTTTTTACCTTAATATAATCAAAATTATCTATTTGTTGTTTAATAATGAGCTCCAGTACTTCTTTGGCCACAAATCCCTTTCTTCTCCATAGATCTGAGAGGTAAACTATCCTATGTTCTTCTAATTTGCTTGTAATTTCCCTCTTTATGTCTAAATCTTGAACCCATTTTGACCTTATCTTGGTATATGGTGTTGAGTGTGGGTCAATGCCTAATTTCTTCCATCTTACTTTACAATTTTCCCAGCAGTTTTTGTCAAATAGTGAATTCTTATCCCAAAAACTGGGGCCTTTAGGTTTGTCAAATACTAGATGCTATAGTCATTGAATATTTTGACCTGTGAACCTAACCTATTCCACTAGTCTACTATTCTATTTCTTAGCCAGTAACAAATGGTTTTGAATACTGCTTTATGATACAGTTTTAGATTTTGCACAGCTAGGCTACCTTAATTAGCATTTTTTCTCATTAATTCCTTTGAAATTCTTGACCTTTTGTTCTTTCAGATGAACTTTGTTCAATTATTTTTTTTTCTAGATGTATAAGTAATTTCTTGGAAGTTTGGCATGGCACTAAATAAGTAGATTAATTTAGGTAGTCATTTTTATTATATTCGCTCAGCCTACCATGAGCACTTGATATTTTTCCAGTTGATTATATCTGACTTTATTTGTATAATAAGTGTTTTATAGTTGTGTTCATATAGTTCCTTACTTTCCCTTGGCAGAGAGATTTCCAAATATTTTATAACATCAACAATTATTTGAAATGAAATTTCTCTTTATCTCTTGCTGCTGGCCTTTGTTGGTTATATATAACATGCTGAGGATTTGTGTAGATTTATTTTATATCTGCAACTTTGCTAAAGTTGTGAATTGTTTCTAGTAGGTTTTTAATTGATTCTCTAGGGTTCTCTAAGAATACCATCATATCATCTGCAAAAGTGATAATTTGATTCCCTCATTAGCTACTCTCATTCCTTTAATCTCTTTTTCTTTTCTTATTGCCAAAGCTAACATTTCTAATTCAGTATTGAATAGTAATGGTGACAATGGACAACTTTGTTTCACCCTGATCTCACTGGGAATGGAAGAATTATTATTTAAAAAAAATTAAAATTAAAATTGATAAAGTCAAAACCATAATTTAGGATTTTGACCCATAGTGCTGTAGTGGATAGAGTGCCTGAAGTTCTGGATCTGGAGTTGGGGAAAAAAAAAAAAAAAAAAAAAAAAAAAAAAACTCTTCTTGAGTTCAGATATGGCCTTAGACTATTACCAGCTGTGTGATCCTGAGCAAACCAATTAACTGTGTTTTCCTCAGTTCATCTGTGAAATGAACTGGAGAGAAAAATAATGAACTATTGTAGTATCTTTGACAAGAAAAGCTCAGAGAGGATCCCAAGGAGTAAGACATGAATGAAAAGCAACTGAACAACACAAGAATATAACTTAGGAAATTATTTGTAAAAAGATATTATAGGACTATTTAGGTAATTAGATTAATAGGCTATACATTTGACAAGATTTGGAAGACAGCAGTGATGGAGCATCAGGAACAATCAGTGATGGAACTTGAGGTTGAGTGAGACCTCTACCTCAAATGCAGAAAGAAGAAAGAAATGCAGAAAGATGAGAAAGAGAAAGAGGGACACAGATGAACAGAAATAGGAGAACAAAGTAATAAGTATATAAACATTTCTCTATGGTGCCCCCAAAATCCTCATGGCTTTTGATAGTGTGCTTATTTGTGAATACTTGTAGGAGGCAGTTAATTTTTTTTCGTATCTCTCCTTATTGTAATCAATTTACCTGTATATATCATCCCTTTCATCTTAGATTCTGTTAAAATATGAAATACAGAGGTTTATTATTTATCCAATTATATTTTTGTTTCTCTTATAAAACGCTACCTGAAAATTTATACCTTTTGTTATCATAAAAAACCTAGGATTTTCATAAGGAAACCATAGTGACCCCCTTTCCTTAGACTAGCTGATGCCAGTTTCCTCATATACCTGGAACTATATCTTACTGAACAACAGAGGTGTTTGTCTAGGCATTTGGAGTTCAGATTATGAAACCTTTTACTCAGTATCTGTTTTCTTTTTAGTCATTTTTCTTGGCCTCCAGATTGAAGCTGACTATATGCATTAGAAAAGACTCATTCTATGAAGCCCCAAGGTAGTACTTTTTCCAATAAACCTAAGAATTTTCTTGAAACTTTTAAATTAATATATTTCCATTTCTTTCCCTGTCAACTTCCTTCTCCTGAGAGAAAAATGACACCTTTGAACAAATAGGCATAGTAATATATTGAAACACAACTTAAAGAATACAAAAAGTTCACCCTATAAAATGTAAGAATTTCTTTTATGTGATTGCTGATATATACATACTCTTTAAATTTTCTCAGCTACCTCTGGTGATATGGAGTTTAACCATGTTATAATTGAACAATTAGTATCATTAGAAATTTCCATTTTGTTAATTGAAATTTATTTATTTTATACTTTAATACAAAATTGAAAAAAAAGGAAAAATAGCAAATAGGAAAAGAAAAAAGGCAGAAAAAAATTGCTATGTGCACAGTAGAACATGAGAGAATTCAGAATATGAAATATGTTCATTTCAAGAACTTATATAAATGCTACACATTGTTTTCAGAACTGGCCATCTTTTTTTTTTTTTTTTTTTTTTTTTTTTATGTTTTTCCCCTTTCCTCCCATCCACATCCTCTAAGAAGGCTACAATTAAGTAAAAATATTATATATATATATATATATATATATACAAATAGATATATATATTCACATATATATACATGTACATACACAGAGAAGTCTAATCATAGACATATATAAAATATATATGTTCCTGTACATCTGTGTAAGGTCGTACTACACTTGTTTCAATTTTGTTTTATTGAAGGTGGATATCACAGTCATATGTTCAAGCCTTCATTTCCTACACCACAGCAATATTCCAACTTTGTACTCTATAATTATTTTAAATAGTTTAAAACAATATTGTTTAATATGGATGTCATAGTATCCTTTCCCTGTTTTTCTCTTTTGATTATGTCTATTTTAGATTTAACTTTGAGATCAGTGATTACCACCCTTGCTTTTTTTTTTTTTTTTTTTCCTAATGAATTCTACTCCTGATCATTATTGTTATGGTTATGAGTATCTCTTATTTCCTGTTCCTGTTTCTGTCTTCCGGCCAAGGCTTCCTCCCTTTTTCCTTTCCCCTTACCCTTTCTCTGCCATTCCCATTAATCTACATACCTTATTCCATTTCCATTAATCAAAATATCCATTTATATTCCTCCTTATCCTGTTCCTTCCATCTCTTATTTCTTTATAAATTTATTCAACGTTTATATTCTTCTAGATAATACATTACAATACAATACAACAATTACCTCTTTAAGCCATTGTGAGTAGGATTCCAGAACTACCATCCCTCTTCCCCCCTCTGATTTTCTCTGTGTCAGTTCATCTTCTCATTCCTCATTCAAATAATTACTCTTTTCCTACATGGTTTTGCTTTTTAGAGTCACATCATACTCAGTTCTACTCTATTTTTCAAATTATCCAATTACTAATGACACTCTTAGACTTTATATTTCCACGTATAAAACAAACAATTTGTTGATTGATTCCCATGAAACTAGTCTTTCATGTTTACCTTACAATATTCTTGGATCTTATATGTCAAATTTTCTGTTAATTTTTTTCTTTTTGTAATAATCTAGGTGTGGCAATTCATTGATGACCCATTTTTTGTGTGTGTTCAGGATTATTCTTAACTATGCTGGGTATAATATTTTCAGCCTCAAGCCTAATGTTTTTCTTGTTGCTTGTAATATTTTTTCCCAGAATCTGTCAGCTTGAAATTTAGCTATGATGTGCCTGTAGGTTTTTGTAGGATCTCTTTCAGGTGCTAATCAGTGACTTTTTTCCCTATTTTTGCTTTCTTGAGAAGTGTTCTAACCTTTCAGGACAATTTTATTTAATCATTTTTCTATTTTTGTGTCAAAATTTTTTTTGATAGTAGCTTTCAGGTAATTTGATTGATTATTCTTATATTTTCTCTTCATTTGTTCTTCAGATGTGTCTCATACTCTCTTCTTTATCATTCTTCATATTTTTATTATTTCTTAGTCTTTTATAATTTTGCTAGCTTCCCCTTGGTCAATTCTAGTTTTTAGGGAGTCATTTTCTTCCTTAAGATTCTGGATCTCCTTTTCTAGTTGGTTGACTTTCTTTTTATAATCTTTGTTTTTTCTTGGATTGTTATTATTTTTAAAAGATTTTCTTCAGTCTTTCTCATTTGATTTTTAAAGTCTTTTTTTAGTTCTTTTATGAATTCTTTTTGGGGCACGTGACCATTTAATGTAACTCTTTGTGCTATAACAACCTTTTTGTGTTTATTAATCTTCCTATGAAGATGAATCCCAGTCTTGCTTATTCCTATAGTAAAATTTATATGTGGGTTATTTCTCCTTTGCCTAATGATTTTTTAAAACATTCATATTAGATCTTTATTCTAGTGTCTCTGGCCTCAAGCTCTCCTTTAATTCTCTCATGTGGTCTGGAACCCAAAACCAAGAACTCCACTCTCCTGTAAGTGCCCATAATAAATAGTAGAAACTTCCAACATTTAAACTCTGTCTCTGTATATAATGTCTGTACCAAACCTGTCTTCACCTTCAGTGGCATAAAAGCTTTTCAAAACATTAGCTAAGATTATCATGTTACTTTTTTTTCCTCCTTCAGGTTGAATATTTCCAATCAATTCTGTGTACAGTATGATTTCCAGAAGCCTAATCATTCTACTTCCTCTCTTTTTGCCATCCTATTTTTACCAGAGTATTCCCCAAACTATAGTGAACAAAATTTACCATAATAATTAGATAGGATCTTTTCGTGTAGCAGTCCAGTTGAATTTTCTAAATATCTACAAATTGAGAGAATACTTAGAAAAACGAAGAAGTCTCCTGTCACTTCTTTATAAATATATATTTGTACCATTATTGGTTCTTGTTTCTTTTATATTAAATCACTGCTTCCCAAAGACCTTAAGAAAAGATATTAAGTAGAACCTACTGACAAAAGAGCTACATCTAGTTGTTTATTAAATGTCAGTTCCAAGTATTAGAAGTTAATTTATTTAATACTTTATACAATTTTTAGATGGACTTTTTTCCCCTTAACATGGTGGATCTTATGTCCTGTTATGAAATGTAAGGATGTAAGATTTGTGAAATTAACACATACTTGTATGATGAAAATAACATTTGGATTACTTGATAAATATGAATTTTTAATGAACTGTAATCAAGGAAGAACCTGTATGGTTCTAATTGTGGTTAAGAAAGACAACTTACAAATTTTCACATTTTTCATTTCATTTTCATTCATAAGAATGTCTTCCTTATATTCTGTTGACAATCACAGCACTGGAAATATTTTTTAAAACAAGTAAACAGTTTTCACCATCTAGGCAATTAGATGTCATTGTGGTATGTGGCACATGAATTTCATAAAGAATTGAAGACTCAAATGAAGTGCAGACTGGATTGGCAAAATAACAAAAAAAGTGACTGTGTGATTTTGAACATATATACCTATGACCAATATTGTAAACTGAATGAAGCTGGAATATTGCTTGCTCTTTTTACATTCTTCCCAGAGAAAACATGAAAGTACTTTAGGAAACACTTTGTTTTTCCAAATGTAATGTTATCCTTTCAGAAGTCTTAAAGATAGTTTTGAAAAAAAAATTTAAAAAATAAATAAAATAAAACATACATTTGATCTGCTTGATGCCTATTGAGAAGTGTCTGGAGGAGCTCATATTTGATTTTTAAGGCTAGTTGTGCCTTCTGTAGTAATATCCACTTTGATATGTGGCCATGTCCTTGTAATTTAGTGACATGAGAATTTAGATAGTCAATTGATGATCATATAAAATAGACTGGAATACATAGACTGAAGTCAGCAAAAGAATATGTCTACCAAAGCAGGTCAGCTGTCTGTAGGTCTGCTGAAAGAAGAGCAATTTCCACAAATGGCAAAGCAGAGGCTTACTTTAAAAAAAAAAATACAGATACAATTCTCCTTACACAAGGGAGTCGGCTCCAGATCTACTGAATTATTGACACTGGCTTTCTTTTTTTTTCCTTTTTTTAAATGCTGACTTGTCTACTCAGATCAAATAATGCCATCATCATATAGTGCTGTGTCAAACCAATCTGAATTCAAATTTGTCCAGTCATGCTTCATTGAAATGTTTTAAAATCATCTAGCTTAAGCTTTTTAAAGGACCAAGAAAAAGGTATTTTAATCATATATGTGTGTGTATTTTTATAATATATATATATATATATATATATATATACACATATATATACACATATATACGTATATATATGTATACGTATATATGTGTATATATATATGTGTGTGTGTATATATATATATATATGTGTGTATATATATATATATATATATATATATATATATATATATATATATATATGTATAATTTTTTTTCCTGAAGAGAGCAATCCATGCATTATAAACAAATGCAGATATCACATATTAGAATCAGGGTAGAACAAACAGTTGCATTTTGCTTAAATTTACTTTTTCTCCTAAAAGATACATCTTTTTTTTTTAAGTAATTATTTTTTTATTCTAATGCTTCACATTTAAATGTGTCTTCCTTTCCATACGGTGTGTTAGAATGTTCCCAAAGTATTAGATTTCACTCTGGGTTCAGTGATTCAGTGAATATTTTTGTTTATAAGGACTATAATCATGATAAAAAGGTTATTAGGTAAATGCTTACTTTTGTAAAGATGAGTGTTTAATTTTTCTTTTCTTTCAGATATGTTATATTCTTTACTATCCCTGTGCCATTTGCATTGTCTGAATGAGGACCTGATAATTAAGATATAAAAAGGAAAAGTTGTTTTCGAATTTCTTTTTTGGAGGAGGGAATTAATAATTAAAAAAAAAAAAAACAAATATATAATGAAAGGAAAAGATATGTGAGAGGAACAAAATTGGAAACCATGGAGATAGGGCAAATTCTTTCCAATGGAGGAAATTCTACAATAGGACAAAATTATTTTCTTTTCAATTAAATTCAACTATTTACTTACTGAGGACCTGTTATGAATTGTGAGGAGGTACTAAAGAGTATAAAATATAGTCCCTTACCTCACATACTTACAATTCCATCAGCAAAATAATGCTTTGAAAAAGAAAATAAAACCCATGTTCTGCAGGTAAATATCAAGTGCAGTTGAGCAATGATATAGGAACTTCTAAGTCTTGCCCTGCCTGGCCATTGTAGAAGGAGGAACAACCAGGTAACAGTAGGAATGGAATTAAAAACAGTCAATCTTAAATAGAAGGTAAATAGAAAGATTATAAAACAGAACAAGTGTTTTCATGGTGGTAGAAAAACAGCAGAAATACAAGGACATTCTCATTCTCAAAAGAATATTCCTTCCCACCCAAAAAGCTTGTAGCCCATAGCTCTCCTCCCATTGTGAACATGTTTGCTTCCTTATGTGTGTGTGTGCGTGTGTGTGTGTGTGTGTGTGAGAAAGAGAGAGAGAGAGAGAGAGAGAGAGAGAGAGAGAGAGAGAGAGAGAGAGAGAGAGAGAGAGAGAGAGAGAGAGAGAGAGAGAGATGTGTGGGCTGAAGTATTTAGGGAAAAGTGAAGGGGTACAACTTAAACAGGCAATGGTAGTTATTCTGAAGATATGAAGCACTTCTATATTATGAACCCAGCCTATTTAGATAATATAATATTCAGAGAAAAAATAAAAATAGTTCTAATTGTTCTGCCATCATTACATCTTACTTCAGAGCCCCTAAATAACAGCTGGAATGATTATCAGACTCAAGGAAAAAATTTATTTGTGTAGTTTAAGTGTATATTGTAAGCAGGGATGATTCCCATTTAATTCATAATGGCTTTACTCTAGACATGAGTCTTTCTTCTAAAACTTTTGATATAAGCAATACTTAGCTTACAAATTATGCTTTTGGAATGTTTGTCAAAAATATAAGGTTTAAATGATTATTACAGAGAGAATAGAAAAGCTACCTTTTTGTGACAAAGTCACTATTTGAAAGGTAGACCAATGCTTAGGAAAAAGCCTCCAATCTTTGTGTATAATATGCAGCTCTCAGTAAATATTCTTTTTAGCTCTCAGGATGGATATAGCTTTATCTGTTCATAAGTAAACAAGATCAAACCATGGACTATTTCAGTGAAGATAAAATCCTAATTTGTTTGCAATTCCAGTGAAACACAAGGAGGGAAATTTTTTTTAAAAAATAATTTACAATACAAATGGATGTTTGAACTACAAAAGTAAATTTGAAGTGATGATGTATAGTGTTTTGGAGATTGAAATGCTATTTGATATACCAAATACATTTTTCACCATTGAGAATAGAATGAATGTAGCCCTTGACTTGCTTCTACCACTGACTTTTCTTTTCCTAATTATATATTTCACTGTTCTTTTTTCCCCCCATGATGCTCTATTACATTGTTATTTTTCCTCTCCACATTTCTTTTTAGTCTAGGTTTTTTTTAATGATAACTTCATGACCAAGAGATGTTTCTAGGAAATAACATCAAAAGACTTTATCTCTTATGAAAGATGGAAGAATGAATCAATGAATTCACCTTAACTAAGTGAATACTGTTATCATTTAGATTGGGAGGGTTGAAACAAGCTAGATTGATTTTTCTGTTTCTTTTTTTAGCATATGTAGATTTACAAGAATTTAAATTACCTTTTTTGGGGGGGGAACTCTAACTTTCTACTTTAAAAGGTTAAAACATAAACAAGTTAGATTGATTTTTTCTGTTTGTTTATTATATGTAGATTTCCAAGAGTTTACTTTTTTTTAGAACTCTAACTTTCTACTTTAAAAGGTTAAAACATATTTCTTATGTGTGAATTAAAAAAAAACTATCCTTTAAAAATACCATATTGATTGGGTTCAATTAAGTGATGCATTACTATTTATAGGTATAGTGATATATCTGTACATCATTAATTGGTTCCAGAAAGCAAGTGTCAGAAATAGCAAGTACCCTATGAATATTTCCCATAAGTAGCATACCTTCAGCCCATAGTTTAACTATTCCTTCCCACTCAATTCTCCAGAGGGTCAAGTGGGACATCCAGTTGTAGAGAAACAAACCAGGCCAGCCCAGCCAGTCTCCTTCCTTCTTGACCCAACTCCCTTTCTGAGAGACACCATAACCTTTATACTCTCCCCCTATCCCATGCTGTACAAGCTTTCCTTGTTGGGGCAGGGGCGGGTTGAGGGCCTAGATCTGGAGTCAGAGTATGCTCAGGTTCTCGCTTGGGCAGTCTTGGCTCTGAGCTGGCACCTCTGCTGCTTGTGCTAATACCACTGCTGCTTCTGCTGCTGTTGCTTCTTTTCCTACTTAGCACACTGCCTGCTTCATGACCTTTCCAGTACTACTGTTTTGGGAACTGGAAGACTATATCTTAAGCTATATCATCCTGCAGGAACTGTCTGGTGACCTGCATTGTCAATCCTGACTGTTGCTGTTGTGCTGCACTGTTGGCCATTGTGTCTTGTATCTCCCTCTTTCTGATATGTCTTGTATGCCTTGCTGTTGTGCCTCATTGTGGTTCGATTCTTGGTTTAGTCACAAATATATAAATCAAGGTTAGCTACCTCAAAGGAGGGTCTCCCCTTTAAGGGCAGAATATCAGCACCTGTATCTAATCTGTCTCTTTATTTACAAGTCATTTCCCTCACTTAGAAATTGAACTTCTGTGTGATTCCCGACTCTTCTTTCTCTTGCCTGCTCTATTTGGTTCCAGCCACCCACAGGTCAGAGGTTGGTTTGTCCAGCTGACATTAATTAGTGTCAGATGTGGGATTGGGCATGGAACTGACTATTGGATTCTCTTGTCCCAGTGGGAATGGAGTAGGTGCCACTGGATTTTTATTTCCCTGGAGTTCAACTCTGCCTTATTCTAGTGAGTCTTTTGCTTTTCTCACTGCTCCAATCCTCCAAGCTCCTGCTTTTGGTTCAGCATGGTATTCTTTATGAAGAAAACTCCAATGACCAGTTTATCTCAGATCATGCTGGTAAAGATAATCTTTCCGAAAATGTATACCTCTGTTAACTAATCACTCTGCATGCCTCAGCTTTTCTTAAACTGTATGACTCTTAAGTGTGTGCCTTTGTAAAATTAGATTATAATTGTTAGAATTATTTGTGTATATATGTCTTGTCATTTTGTCTGTCATTGTAAAATGTCTGCCATATTTGGTTGTAGATTCTGTTACCTAAAGATATTTAAAATAAGCCAGCAAGGGGGGGGGGGAGAAACTACTAAAGGAAGTAGCCAAAAAATTTAGAACACTAAGAAAAAACTAAGGAACTTTATTTCTTGAAGCATTTGTCCCAGTAAGAAGAGTGAACTCCCACTTTAGGCTTTTGTGGAATAATACTATATATATATATATATATATATATATATATATATATATATATATATATATATATATATATATATATTTTTTTTTTTTTTTAAAGTCAGATAATCAAAGTTTGTAGAATACTAAAAGCATCTTAGAAGATTAAGAAGTTTGAAAATTTATCATTTTAAGATTGCAAGGAAGAACTGCTGAGATTTTTGGCAATCCCTTGAATTCTTTTGAAATATTCTGAAACGTCTTACTAAGTGTGAGGTACTTCTCAATTGAATTGTTTTAAGGAAAAATAAGTATTAAATTTTAGAAAAGTTGAAAGCAAAGGGCTTATTTCCTTGAAGATTGATAGCTTCATTATTCTAGGAGAATGAAATAAGGCAGCTAGTTTGGAAGTAATCCTAAATTGAAGAAATAAAAAAAAAAAAGGTTTTCAACTGATAACCACCTTTTGGTAACTTTTCCTAGATCATCTTATATCAAGTTTCTAATAAAAGGTGTTGAAAAAAATGCTGGAAAAAATGTAGGGAAACTTGAATTGCAATCTAGTAGCAGAAATTTATTAGCCGAGTAATCTTGCAAATTTTAAAATATTGTTTCCTCATCTATAAAGAAAAAAATAATTATGGTACTGACCTACCAGGATTGTTATAAAGATCAAATTGAGAAAAGGATTGTAGAGTGTTTAGCACAGTGTCTGACATATGCTAAGCACTACATTATTATTTCTTTAATTGAAGTTAATTGTTCCATACCTGATAATTCTAAAAATGTTTTTAAAATGTCAAGGGGGTGGGGCATGGCAGAGACAGGATGGTGGAGAGCAGACAGCTCTTTCTGGCTTTCCTCAGAATTAGCACTAGATAAAAGTTTCTGAATGGATTTTGGAATGACAGAACCCCAAAATATTTGGAGTATAATAATTTAAAATTTTTCAGCATAAGATATCTTGGAAGGACCTCAAGAAAACTTTGCTTCATTTGGACAGGGGAGGGAAATGCACCTTAGAATAGGCATAGTAGGAGATGCCCTGAGAAAAGCCCAATACAGGGAATCTAGCTTAAGGCTCTTAGCCAAAATATAGCAGCTTTGGCTACTCTGTTCTGGTTCAGAAGACCAGTTGATTAGGAGACCTCCACTACAACTACAGAAAACAAATAATGAAGCCCTGAACCCCAGTATAACAGGACAAAGTTTGCCAAACTCACCCAGTACAGTTGGGGTACCTGCAGCCCCATCAACCCCACCATGGGCAGTGAGAAAGAAGCCCCTATCACCCTGTAGAAGAAGCTCTGGGCAATCTCTTCTGTACCTTAGGAGCAGAGCTCAAATGAACAAAAAAGCAAAAAGAACTCTTGACTATAGAGGACTTCTGTGAAGACAGGGAAGAACAGAACTCAAACTTAAGCCACAAAAGGCAAAACACCTCCAGGTGAACTTTCAAAGGGGGATATATGAATTGGTCTCAAGTGCAGAAGGCTCTCATATAACAGTTCTAAAAGGACCTTAAAAGAGAGCTAGAAGAAAAATGGGGAAAATAGAGGTTTGCAAGAGATTTTGGAAAAGGAAAAAGTGACTGAAGAAAACAACTTTCACTAAAATTGATGAAATGGAAAAAGAGAACAACTCCTCAAAAAGTAGAATTGTTGAAATGGAAAAAAATTCCAATGAGCAAAAATACAATTGCACAATTGCAAATGGAGGTTAAAAAAAGTAACCAAAGAAAATAATTCACTAAAAATTGGAATTGGACAAATAGAAGTGAATGATCCAAGGAGACATCAAGAACCAGTCAAACAAAACCAAAAACAAAAACTGAAAGAATAGAAGATGTAAAATACCTCATTGGCAAAACAACTGACATGGAAAATTGATCCAGAAGATACAACATAAGAATTATTGTACTCCCTAAAAGCCACAATAAAAAAAGAGCTTGGACATCTTTCAAGAAATCATCAAGGAAAATTGACCTGGCTTCTTGGAAGCAGAGGATAAAATAGGATAAAAATAATTCATCAATAACCTCCTGAAAGAGACCTCAAAATAAAAACTCCAAGGAATATTGTAGCTAAATTCTAGAATTATCAGATCAAGGAGAAGGCACTGCAAATAGTCAGAAAGGAACAATTTGAATATTAAGGAACCACAACCAGGATTACCCAGGACCTAGTATCTTCCACTTTAAAGAATGTAAGGTCCTGGAATACAATATTCTGGAAGGCAAAGGAGCTTGGACTGCTACCAAGATTCAATTACTCAGTAAAACTAAGCATTAACTTTCAGGAGAAAAGATTGACATTCAAGGAAATAGGAAATTTTCATTTATTTTTGATGAAAAGAGATCTAAGTAGAAAATATGATCTTCAAATACAAAACCAAAGAGATGCATAAAAAGGCAAAAAGGGAAAAAAACTTTTTTTCCTCATTGCTAATATTTTATTTAAAATTTTACAGTATCAGGAGAAAAATAAGATCTATAGGGAAAATCCATTGGAGAGAGGAAAACACACACACACATACACACACACAAAAAAAAGAAGTGAACATTGCATGTGTTGACCTATAGTCCAATCTCCATATTTCTTTTTCTAGTACAGATGGCATTTTCTGTTCAAAGTCTATTGGGATTACTTTGGATCACTGAACCCCTGAGAAAAACCAAGACTTTTATAGTTGATTGCCTTTTCTTGCTGTTATTGTGTACAATATATTCCTGGATCCTCTTGTTTCACTCAGCATCAATTGTTAAATCTTTCCAGGGCTTTCTAAAATCAACTTGTTCATCATTTTTCATAGAACTTCATATACCACAACTTATTCAGCCATTCCCTACTTGTTGATTATCTACTCATTTTCCAATTCTTTGCTTCCACAAAAAGCTGCTACAAACATTTTTGCACATGTGAGTCCCTGTTCCATCATTATGAGTTCCTTGGGATACAGACTCAGTAATGGTACTCCTGAGTCAAAGTGTACATACAATTTTATAGCCCTTTGGGTATAGTTCCGAATTGCTCTCTAGAATAGTTAGATCATTTCACAGTATCATCACCAATGTGGTATTATTGCTCCAGTTTGCCCCAATAATGCATCACTTTTCCTATTTACTCTTTATTTTTTCCTGTCATTTTAGCCAATTTGAGGGATGTGAGGTTATACTTGCAGAATTGTTTTAATTTACATTTTTCTAATCTAATTTCTAAAATTACTCTAATTTAGAGTATGTTATATGACTATAGATGGCTTTAATTTTGTCTTCTGAAAATTGTCTGACAATTTTGACCTTTGATTTTGACCTTTGACTATTTACCAAGCATTTATAAATGACTTCTGTTCTTATAAATTTGATACAGTTCTTATATTTTAGAAATGAGACCTTTATCAGAAATACTGGTTATAAAGATTTTCACCAGCTTTTTATTTTCCTTTTAATCTTGTTTCTGTTGGTTTTGTTTATGCAATAACTTTTAATTGAATGTAGTCAAAGTTGTCTATTTTGCCCTTCATAATGTTCTCTAATTTTTCTTTGGTAATAAATCCCTCCCTTCTCCAAAAGTCTGAAAGATATATCATCCCTTGTTCTCCTAATTTGTTTATGGTATCATCCTTTATGACCAAATCATATACCCATTTTGACCTTATTTTGGTATGGGGTGTGAGATGTAGGTATCTGCCTAGTTTCTGAAGTATCATTTTCTAGTTTTTCCAGCAATTTTTGTCAAAAAGTGAGTTCTCATTCCAGAAGCTGGAATTTGGGAGTTTATCAAATATTAGATAACTACAGGCTTTAATTATTATGTTGTATATATCAAATATATGTTCCACTGACCTACCGCTCTATTTCTTAGCCAGTACCAAATGGTTTTGATGACTTTATAATATAGTTTTAGGTTTGATACTGCTAAGCAACCATCCTTGTCCTTTTTTTTTTTTCATTAATTCCCATAATATATAAACTTTTGTTCTTCCAGAAGAATTTTGTTATTTTTGCTAGTTTGATAAAATAATGTTTTGGCTGTTTTATTGGTATGATACTGAATAAGTAGACCAATTTAGGCAGAATTGTCATTTTTATTATATTACCTATTATATTTTTATATTACCCATACTACTATCCATGAGCAGTACATATTTTTCCACTTGTTTAGAGCTCACTTTATTTCTGTGAGAAGTGTTTTATAATTGTGTGCTTATAATTCTTGGATTTGCCTTAGCAGGTAAATCCCCAAGTATTTTATTTTGTTTACAGATATTTTAAATGCAATTTCTTTATCTCTTGTTGATGAGCTTTGTCAATAATATATAGAAATGCTGATTTGTGTGGGTTTCTTATATATCCTACAACTTTGCTAAAACTGTGAATTGTTTCAAGTAGTTTTTGGAAGATTTTCTAGGATTCCCTAAGTATATATCATCTGCAAAGAGTGATAGTTTTATTTCCTTAATAATGATGATAATAATAATAATAATAGGCATCTTTGTTTCACCCCTGTTCTTCTTGGGAAGGGATCCAACTCCTCTCCATTACAAATGATGCTTGCTATTGGTTTTAGATAGATTCTGCTTATTATTCTAAAGAAAGCTTCCTTTATTCTATGCTCTTTAGGCTTTTTAATAGGAATGGATGCTGTATTTTATCAAAAGTTTTTTTTTATGAATTTATTAAAATTATATTATTTCAGTTAGTTTTGTTATCAATATAGTTGATTATGGTAATATTTTTGTCTTTTGGGTATAAATCCTACTTAGTCATAGTATATTCTTGCTTATGTTACTGTAGTTTCTTTACTAATATTTTATTTAAAAATTTTGAATCAATATTCATTAGGGAAATTGCTCTGTAATTTTCTTGCTCTGCTCTGGCTCTTCTTTGTTTAGTTATCAATACCATGTTTGCATCATAGAAGTAATTTAGCAGTACTCTTTTACTTATTTTTCCAAATAGTTTACATAGTATTGGAATTAATTATTTTTTTAAATGTTTGTTAGAATTCAGTCCCTCCTCCCTTCTTTACATTCTTCTTTAGTGTTTCTGCCCTTCCTTCTATCCTGCCCCTTCCTTCTCTTTCCTCTTTCTCTTCTGAATTTTTTATTTAATTAATTTAATTTTTTAATTTAAATGGTTGTTATTTCTGTCAGAGCCAAAACTGATGAGATCAAGCTTCAGACAATGCTCATCCCCTTCCCTTTTTCCCCTCCATTGTAATAGGTCTTTTAAACCTCTTCTTGAGATCTAATTGTATCATTATGTCTCCCTTTTCCTTTTTTTAAGCAAAGACCTTTTTTCACCCCTTAATGTTTTTCTTTGACATCATCACATCAGATTCCATTTACAATCCCACTATTAGCCTAGGTGATGTTACCTTTGTCTGCCCCAATGACATTATTTCTCAAGAGTTACAGATATAATTTTCTCTTGTAGAGGTGTCAGCAGCCTAACTTTCAAATTTATTCATTAATTTATTTGTTTAAAATTTCTTTGTTTACTTTTCTGTGCTTCCTTTGAGTCCTATATTTGCATATAAAATTTTTTTTTTTGTTTAGTTCTGTTTTTTTTTTTTTTTTTTTTTAATAGAAATGATTGAAAGTCTCTTACTTCTTTGAAGGTCCATCATCTCCCTTGAAACATGACACGGTGTCTTTCTAGGTAGTTAATTCATAGCTGTAACCTGAGGTCCTTCTGGAATATGGTATTTCAGGTCCTTTGATCCTTTATTGTAATAGCTGCCAGATACTGGGTAATCCTGGCTGTTGCTTCTTGATATCTGAATTGTTTTTTTTCTGTCAGTTTTCAGTATTTTTTTTCCTAGAGATTGTAGTTCTAGAGTTTCACAACAGTATTCCTTAGGGTTTTCCTTGTGGGATATCTTTGCAAAGGTGGGAATCTCTGGGGGAATCTAGTTGATGACTTGTAGGCAAAATACAGCAGCTTTGGCTACTCTTTCCTGGTTCAGAAGCCAATGGGTCCACAGACTAGCTGAGAGAACTCCAAAACAGCTACCAAGGGAAAATAGTGAGCCCTGAACCCCATCATAATGTGGAACTTGGTCTTGCCCACCCAGCATGGGAAAGATGTCAGCAGCCCCAGCCCCAGCACAGCATGAAGCCACTGTCATCTGTAGAAACTGTAATTAGGAAATTTGTCCTATGAATCTGATAAAAATGCATAGTAGGTCTTGACCAAACTTCATTGAAACTAATTATCTCAACTTTTTTATGGTGCTCTTCTCCTAAAGTATTGAATTGTGACTCCATGGACTATTATCTATGACCACACTGATTCAGTAAATGCTTGCTACCACATAGTCACTTGGGGAACTTGACAAAGGTCTTAAGCTGTCATCTATTTCAATTTATTATCTGCAAAGAAGAAAATATGGCTTCTAGGTGTTTTGGAGTATTGATTAGATAATTTCATTGAGCTTCTTGACTTTAATTAAAATGCAATTAAGTTTATTGCAGATAGAAATAAGGACTTCTCTGTGAAAAGCTGAGTTGAGTCACTGGTTATCCCTATAATGCTTCTTTCACTGCACAGGTATATACTTAATGATTTTAGTTTCCTTTAGTGGTAAGGAGAAAATAAATGTTCTCTCCTTTGAGACAGGGGAACTCTGGCTCTGAGTTCTTAAAGGCGAGGTTAAATGGAATGCCTATTTGAATTGGTTTTACAACCTGAAAAAATTTAACCTACACTATACATGAAGGAGGAATATTTGTCAGCCATTTGAAGGCCTGTGAATAGACTTATCATCAGAATGTTGGCCATCACATGATTAGTTTTGGGAATATGGGAACTAGAATACCATTTGCAAAAACCTTGACAGGCTGTGATTGGCACTGGTAGTCTGAGTATCATAAAGCTTTGGAAGCATTGACATATTCAATGGCAAAAATTATATAGAATAACACTAGTATTATTAATAAAGCAATCTTTTGTGGTAGGCCCTTAAAAGAGTTTAAATATAAAGGAGACATTAAATATTTATCTCAGGAGAACTTCAGGGAAGCTGGAGGAGATTCAGAGCCAGGATTCAGGAAGAGGAGGATTCGAGATTCTACTGTGGTGCTGACTGGGAACAGTTGGACAAGAGCAGATTCACAAGAACTAACGGATAAGCCTGCTCATGGAGATTCACATCTAGGATTGACTTCTGGGAAACCCACAATCCCACACTCTTGGAGGCGGAGTCTGATTCATTCACATGTCTACCTTCTCTCTGGCTGGAGGATTCAGAAGCCTCCCAAGAAACCTATTCCCAGAGAAAAGGATTGACAGAAAAGAAACCTCCTCCCAGAGAAGGATTATAATTGAGAGACAACAGAACACAACATTTAACCAAATGTTCAATTTTGTAATACTTGCAATTTTGTTTCTATCTCTCTATTACTTTTTTGCTTATTTTTATTATTATTATTCTATATTACTTTGCCTACTGATATTGCCTACTTTTCTGCTCCCAAAGATTATCCCTTATAACAGAGAGGAAAAAGTAAAAAAAAAAAAAAAAGTTTTCTATATTCATGGTTTCCTACTTTTGCAAAAAAAGGTAAGCGAATACTTTCTTCTTTGCTTTGAGACTAAGCTACAGTATTATAATTTCACATCTTTCAGTTTTGATTGATGTTTTGTTATCCTTTCCATATACATTGTTGCTGTAATTGTGTATCCTGTTTCCCTGGTTCTATTTACTTTACTTTGCATCAGTTCTTAGACTCTTCTTAATAACTCATTTCTCCAATATACGCTATATATTCTCCTCTTCTTCCTTTACCTGGAATACCTCCCTTCATTCAACATATCTATCTTCTTGAGGAACTGCTTCAGCTTTCATGGGCTTTTTCAGGCCCAGCTCAGCTACTTCATCTATCTTAGACAACTAAGAGTGAACTTCCCCTTTTCTGGGTGCTTATGGTACTTTATATTTTTCATATGGCATATATCCTATTATAGTTTACCTTATCATTTATCTGTGTACGTCTCTTGTTTTTAAGGTTAATTTCCTTAATGTCAGGAGTTATCTTTTTCTTTATTTTAAAATAAAGAACCTTGCAAAGTATTTTGAATATAGGAACCTCTCAATAAATATTTGTTGAATAATTGAATTCTCATTAGTAATTTGAATATAGGAACCTCTCAATAAATATTTGTTGAATAATTGAATTCTCATTAGTAATTTAAAGTTTTGGAACATTTTCAATGTTCACAGATTTTTTTCAAAGCAGAAATTTAAAAATGGGAATATTAGGGTAAGAAAAATAGAGAACAGATAAAACAACTTTTGGTATAGAAAGGTTCACACTTAGTAACTAGTTTCATGCTGTTCCCTGTCCATCTTCCCTTCTACCATCCTTGATCTATTCTTGGTAAAGGATTTATCTTGAATGCATACATACATATACATATATGTGTATGTGTCTATATACATGTAAATAAATATATGCATGTATATGTGTGTGCATATATATGTATATATGTGTATATATACACACTTAAATGTTTACAAAAACTGAACTTTTCTAAAATTTTGTTAAAATAATGTACCTAAAATTGTGAGAATTGCTACTAGAAATATAAGGAAGACAATTACTTTCTTTGAGGATATTTCATTTTCATTTCATTATTTGAGCCCAAATTGAGTCTTTAAAAACAGAGTTGGAGTTTAAGCCAATGCTGAACTTTTTTCAACTAAATAAAAAACATATTTTTGGAGGAAATTACTGAATAGTAAATCTGTAGGGGGAGTAATAGGAAGATTTTTATTTGGTTGAAAAAACATCTAGTTCTTTTAGTTTTTGTTTTATTTTGTTGAGGAGTAGTTCTCAGTGCTATATGATTTTATGTTGAATGTTTTGTATACAGGAAAAACTTTTTATCACACCTTTCAGCCATAAATTCCTGTTAATTAACTTGTTTTCCCCAAGATTCCTGGCATCAGGGTATTATACTGTGTCCATCCCAGTCTGAGGGATGATGGGCAAGATTGGTTGACTTGTTGGACATGTGCTGCCCCCTGTCTCTCTGTCAGAGTGTCTCAATACTGTGGTTAAACTGATTTGCCTGTCCTGGGGGTGGCAGTTGGTTGGCAGTTGGTTGCAACTGTCATAATTACATAGTGAGTGCATTATAATGTCTTTTGCAAAAGTTGTATTAAAAATAGTGTTTTGTACCCCATCCAGAAATTCATAGAACCATGCTTGATAACATATTTGACTGCATTATAATTTTTCATACAACCTTAATCTATTTTATCATGAAGTGTTTGTTCCAAAATTTCGTGAGCACAGACTTCCATCAGCTGGAATCCAAATATGTCATTTTTTTTTCTAAGTGAACTCAGTTAAAATAATATTATCTATCAAAGGATTTCATCTCTAATAAAAATAATTGCTACTTATATGACTTTTTGAAGTTATCAAAGTTTTTATATCTATTGTTTTGGTGTTTGTTGACAATACAGTGCTACACACAGTGCAAAAATGTCATGGCTCACTGCTCTTCATAAGTAAAATAACAGATAGTAAATGAACTATTTATTTAAAAATACTTGGAAAAATGAATTGTGTCATAATATAATTTTAATTTGAGCTTGTCCATTTTAATGGGATCAAGTCGTTTATGCATTAAAATTATTTTATTGAATTTATACAATCCTGTAAAAACATATACACAATATATACATATCAGACTAAGGTACTGTGCTTTATGTATTAAGTGTGATTTTGCAAAGTTACATATGAATACATTCTTTGACTGTTGAGTGTGGTCATACTTTAAATGTATTGGATGAACTTTGTACAACATTTGGATTTTAGAGGGGGCACCACTCAACTTTTTTATCAGAAAAAGTATGTGAAAGTAAAAATGCTCAAAAAGCACTGACAGCAATAAGATGCATAGAAAAGAAATGTCATTCTCCTTGGAATTATGCTCTTATTAATTTATTTTATTAGCATATTATATTAATTTAACTTAAAATGTTGTCAGTATTAAATATTTATCACATGCCTACTATAGTGTTAAGTTTTGTGGGTCACACGAGA
The DNA here is from genome assembly GCF_048593235.1 of Sminthopsis crassicaudata. Taxonomy (NCBI): domain Eukaryota; kingdom Metazoa; phylum Chordata; class Mammalia; order Dasyuromorphia; family Dasyuridae; genus Sminthopsis; species Sminthopsis crassicaudata. The sequence goes on along the minus strand of NC_133620.1, from coordinate 235,722,705 downwards.
GGTAGAACTTTTTATAGTTCCTTCCCTTAAGGTTATAATCCTGTTGATATATATGAAAGAATATGAGAATATGCAGGGTAGCATAACCAAATGTTCAATCTTGTAATACTAACTCTAAATGATAAAGGAATTTAGATAAAGTTTTTAAAAATCCTGTGGGCTAGGATAGTTTGGAAGGGAAAAAAAAACAAAAACAAAACAAAACAAACAAACAAACAAACAAAAAAACCTTGCATTTGTATGTTACCTACCCATGTGCCAGATGTTCTGCTTAAATGTATTGCAAATATCTCATGTGATCTCAGCAGCTCTGGGAAGTACATGTTATTATCCCCATTTTATAGTTGGAAAAAATGGAAGCAGAAGTTAATTAACTTTCTCAGTGTCATATATCTAATAAGTATCTGAGGTCACATTTGAACTTAGGTTTTTGACCCTGTGCCCAACACTATCCACTGAGCTGCTCCAAATTTATTAGTGTGGGAAGGTTTTATAGAGGAAGTGGGATCTGAGATGGACTTTGTAAGGATGGATAAAATTTAGAGAGTGATATAAAAAGTGGTAGGAATAGGGTGAGAAAATATAAGGTGACAAACATTCTTGCTTAGTATCTGAGAGAGGAGACAAAGAGGGATATTACAAAAAAGTAAGGTGGGTTATAGGAAAAATTAAGTGGAACATTGAGTTTATTTAAAAATCCATTGGAATAGGGCCTCAAATGATATGCTGGAAATGAAGAACATAATTAATAGGTAGTGCAGATCCACTGCATATGCTAAAGAAGGGGGAAAACATATAAAAATGAGAAAGGAATATTTTTGAAGTTGGAAATTATATGAAAGATGGACTGGAAGAGGCAAAGAACACAACAAAGAAATCAGTTAAGACAATATTATGAAGCTGGACTAATTTCAGAATGAAGAAGAGAACTATATGAAATATTATAAAGAGAGAATCAACAGATTTAGTTGGTTATAATGTTGGATGAAGGGATCAAGTTTGCATTAACTATTTAATTTTATGTTTTTTCCTAAAATTAGTATAAGTAAGCTTTTGTACTTGACTTCCTAATTGTGAAATTTCAAATCCATTAAATAAGGTTATTAGATATTTATCTAGAATAGTTTTCTCCTGTTTTGCTAACTTATAACAATTTTTCAGTATTAATCTGTTAATTGAATCTAGAACACTTAAAATGTGCATTAATTAAATGAATAAATTATTTAAATAAGCAGACTATTTTGTAATTTTAAAAGAAAGTTAATGTGATTTCTGTTCTTTTCTTTTTCTTTCTTTCTTTTTTTTTTTTTTTTTTTTAAACTAAACGATAGGGATTAAAGACAGGATGGAAGTTCAGACGTGGTATTTGAAAATATCAAAATTAGCTCTGGCATTAGCAATTATCCACTCAAAACCACCAAACAGAAACAGTAGAGAATATACAGAGTATCTTGCTAAAATGCTTTCGGATCAATTTGGACACTGGAGATCAAAAGTTGAAGCTTTGGAAACTGAAGTTCTGCGATTACGTCAAAAACTTCTTTTGAGTGAGATCTGTCCAAAATCTAATGTAAAGAATGGTAAGTAAGTGAAGTTTTTTTTTTTTGTTTGTTTTTGTTTTTTGTGTAATATATCAACTTAATTTATTGGGGCAATGGAGATAAACTTCATGACATTTCCAAAACACGAAGTTGAGTTTTTAATATTTGGACAATAGAAAAACCAACTGAATAATCAGATAAGAACTACTATTTTTTGGAGCCGTCACTTCTTATAAAGTATATAACCTGTGTGAACAGTATTTTAAGAATTCCAGAGTAATTCATTGAAAAGAAATTTTAAAAAATATAAAAAAAGAACAAATTCTCACAGCTTAAGACAATGTTTTACTTAGGTATTTTTAAGGAATAATTTGAAAAATAGTCCTTATAGTCCTTGGAAGTAATCATTTGAAAGCTGAATGACCCTTTGTTGGGGATATATTAAAGAGATTCTTGATTCAGACTATAGACATTGGACTAGTTTGATCTCTTAAGATTTCTTTCAGCTACAAGATACTATGGCTTTAGTTTCAGTTTTATGAATTTATGAAATTCGCGCCTATGCTTTACCTTTTATCTAAAGAGAACCTGAAGATGTGGAAGTATATCAGGTGTCATAGAAAATGTGAGGTGAAATGCCTGACAAGTAATACAACACAGAAAGATAGGATGGCTTGTTAAAACCAGCAGCTAATGCCTACAAAGCAAAGGTGAATTTCTGTTCTCCTTCCCCTACTCTCTGACCCTCACAAATAGTGTAGGGAAAGAATGACATGATTTGCTGGCCATATATATTTTTTTTCAACCACATTTTCATACATTGCTAAAAAACCTCATCTCTGAAAGCTTAATACTTTTTCTATCTTAATTAAGTGTGTGCTATTGTCAAAAATTATATCTTCAGAATAAAGGCATATGCTATATTGTGGTTATTTTAGTCTAAATTCTGAAGGGAAATGGTTCAGTTGGGTACTTATTGCAATTAGATTATGAAATACCTCTGACATTATTACAAATAATAACTAACAATTATAGGCCTTTAAGGTTTGGAAATTAAATCACTTGTGTCTTACTACATACAAAGGATTGTCCTCAACTACATACTTTGATTACTAAGATAAACAATTATATCATATACCATTACTTATTAACTAAACATGACACTAGAGTGTAGTCTTATGTTCTCCACAATAGGAGATGGGAGCTACAGTTTAATAAAAGAGCTTGTTCAGAGCCCAAAGGGACTTGCACCTTAGTAGCGAGATATGATTAATGCTTATGAAACAATGAACTCTAAACTTATGTTTTTAACTAAGTGCTAAAAATGAGCTAATATGGGATAATTGCTGCTTTTTCTTAATGTCTCCCTGTTTTTTGTTTACTATATTGAGTTAAACCTTTGGTCTTAAGAGCCATAAATGACAACAGTAGGCAAGCCATTAAAAAAAAAAAAAAAGTAGTCCAGTAATTAGATGTCAGTGCAGACATCTTTTACTAATTATACAATCATTGTTATACATTAACTATGTCACTTACATTTGTTCTAACTAAATATTAAATGTTGCTCTCATTTCAATATCAGAAAGCAAGTATGAAAAAAATAATTTTCACTTTTTTTGATCGATTATTTTAACTAAGTATGATGTTTTTACTTCTAGGCACCGATACCTGTATAGAAATATAATGTTTTAATTTCATAAATATAAGCATGAATTTCGTTTTTGTATTACATAAAAATGTATTGTTTCAAATAACAAAATTAGACATATATCTATTATTGGCTCAAAGGAAACAAGATATTATTCATAGCATACTCTGCTGGGCACTATCTTCTGTACTGAGAATATAGAGAAAGACAAAAATAGTCATAATCTAAGGAGTAGGGGGAACCAACAAGCAAACAACTATGTGGAACTATGACATATAATGAATTAGACGTAACTAAAGGTTATCTCTACTAAAGGATAAATTACAATATAGTTAGGATCATTATGATTTTTCTTAAGGTTATTCTTAGATGTTAGAATATTCTAATAAGGATAATTTAGAGACAATTCAAGAGGGAAGGCACTACCATTAAGGAAGATCTGGAAAGATAAAAAGTCTTATTGAAGCTAACATCTGCTAAACTTTGATAACAGAAATATAAATAGAATGTTGATTCATTCCACTTGCTGAGGACATATACTGCTCTTCAATCTTGGTTATATCAGCTTAAGATCTTCCATCTCTATACTATAATCACAACTTGAAGATGTAATATAATATACCATCTAAGAGGATTAAGTGTTCCAGTATGGTTCATTATAAACCTGAAAAGAGTGTCATAATGTAGTTATTGTATAAGACCCACTACATATGTATATAATCATGTATAATATACAAAGAGATTTAGTAATAACATCATTTCTATTTTAACTCTACCTATGAAAAGATACTTAAGAAAATGTTAGAGTGAAATCCTATGTGTTCAGGAGGTTGCTTGCAAATTCTACCTTGATCTCCTGATATTTTCTATTCTTTTCATTCATACTGCCTAAACCATGTGTATGAATACTCATACATACACTGTGGGGAACGGTAGTCATTTGTTTTAAGAATTATCAGAAGAATCCTGCTAACTTAATATCTATATTTTTACTATAACTCCATTACAATGTGAGTCAAAAATAGTATTATGGGATTTATGACCAAAACTCTAATCTCTCCAGAGCCTTTAATGTTGTAGATAATGGATTATTTGAATATGTCAGGGAGCCCTTTTCTAAAATTCTTTACTTTATTTTGGGAACAATGATATTTATGTAAAATGTTTCTGCAGACTTAAAAAAGTGTTATAGTGTTGATAATTATTGGTTACAGTTATGAAGCTATTTAATAACATTAATACTTTATGATAGAATATATTTGTTTAGAACATAACAGCTTTAACCATAAGAGTTTGGGTGGTAATAGGTTTTTCTATTGAAGTCTTTTATTTACAGTGCCTATGAGAGATATTTACCAATATCACATAATTAAAATCAATTTTCTTAACAGCAGGAACTAAAGGTAAAGTTTTAGTTCAAGTTGAGATATTTGGTGGTAATTTAACTTGCCAAAAGCTAACTTAAATTTCATATGTAAGGAAGGAATGGCCAAATTTAGACAGTTATGTTAAAAAAAAAAAGATTAACTGAACATATAAGCATTAAAAATGTCAAATAATTCTATCAATTTTTTAAAGAGAGAAAATAGTAATAGTTGATATCTATTCTCCATCAAGTCAGATGCCTTCCCCAAATCCTTATCCTTTTCAGCTTCTTTATGTTATCTTCCTTTAAAAGACTGTATCCCCAGTACTTAACATGGTAAGCACTTAATAAATATTTGTGGATTGACAATGCACTAATCATAGTGTTTTGTGATTTTTTAAACTACTATATGTGTGTATAGTTACACATATTAATGTATAAGCATGTGTGTATAAATACATATGTATGTGTCAATGTATGCATATATATATATATACACACATACATATACACACATACATAAATGTTTTTGATATTCACAACATATATCAAGGAAAAGAGAATATAGTACATTTGAATCAGTTATTCCAAGAAGCAGAAGGAAAATTGAAACCCAGATCACAAGTCACAAAATTTGTGAGTTAGAATGGAGCTTAGTCATCATCTTATCCAGCTAAGTATACAAATGGAATCTCCAGTATACCATACTTCTCAAGTGATCTTCTAGCCTCTGCTTGAAGGCCCTTAATGACAGGGAATTAATTTTTTCTTCAAGTAGCCTTTTCTATTTTTGAATAGCTCTAATTTGAGAGAAGTTTTTTGTTGCCTCAAGTCTAAATAGGCCTTTTTGTATTTCCACCTTTTACTTTTCAGTTGATCTTTTTGGGGCCTAACACAACAATTGTAATCTCATTGATATATAATTGCCCTTCACATACTTGAAGACAGCTTTCATGTGTTTTCTTTTCCTCATGCTAAATGTAACAAGTTCCTATATGTTATGAAATCAAGGCCTTTTAACCATCCTGGTTCCTTTCTTAAGGACACTTTTTGAGTTTATCATTGTCTATCTTAATCTGTGGTACCAAGAACTAAACAATAGTATGTTCCAGATGAGGTATGATGAGACCAAAAATATGTTAGACTATCACCTCTCTATTTCAAGAAGATATGCTATCTAAAGCAACTTAAGTTCATGTTATATTATATTTTCTAACCATCATATGACATGTTGAACTTGCAGGTGAATTTTTTTTTTAGAATAACTGTCATTTCTCCATGCATTCCCTATCTTTTACATATAAAGTTGATGTTTATACCTAATTACAAGAGTTTATTTTTAGCTCTATTGAATTTCATTTTATTAAGAAGATTCTGTTTAGTGTTCTAGCCTAGGAATGGGCCTGTGGTCCAAATCTGATGTTGCCAGCTTTTGTATGGCTTGAGGGTTAAGTATAGATTTTACATTTTAAAATAAAGATTAATTGTATTTAAAGATATAAAAAAAATTCTTAGCTCATCAGAAATACAAAAAGAATTTAGCTCTCAAGTTTGCCAATCATTGCTCTAGCTTGTTAAAATTATTTTGATCCATGTGTTGTTGTTGTGTTAGCTATCTTTTTTTCATCAAAAGAAATTATGGGCATACAATGTAAATCTTGGATAGCAATGTGAAAGAATAAAAGACCAAGCATAGATCCCTGGTATACTTCAGTGAATACCTCCTATGAGATTGACATGAGGCCATTACCATTTGCTCTTTGATTCTAGCGATCTAAAACAGTTTTTAATTCATCTGCTCCTTTTTATTATCCAGTCCACGTGTTGCCACCTTTTTCATAAGACTAGAATGAGATATTGTGTGGAAAGATTCATTAAAATCTAAATAAACTTCTACAGCATGCCTGCATTCTATTAGTAGTCAAGGTTAGTTTGCTAAGATTTATTTGTCATGAGACCATGCTAACTTGGTATTCATATTTTCCTCTGCATAGTGGTTAAGGCATTGGATCTGAAATCAGAAAGACCTGAGTTCAAATCCTGCTGTAGACATTTACTACCTTTAAGATATTGGGCAAGTTTTTCAGGCTTTGTCTGTGTCAGTTTCCTCATCTGTAAAATGCAAATATATTAATAATAGCACTTACTTCCTAGGGAGATTGTGAGAATTAAATAATATTTGTAGGGTTCTTCAGAAATATATATATGCTTGATATTATTATTATTATTATTATTATTATTATTATTATTATTATTATTATTATTATTATTAAATGTTTTCTAGTCATCTCCTTAATCATCCAGTTTAGAATTTTCCCTAGGGATAGGGAGAGAAACAAAGAGAAACTAATCTTCCTAAAGTTTTCCGACTATTCTCTTTGTCTATTTTGAAAAATGGAAGAATAGTTATCCTTCTGCATTGGAAGGGGTTTTACCTCTTCCATTTTCAGTGGTTTTTCAAATATCATTTACATTTAGCTAGTTATCATGTCTTTCAGTTTTTTCAGTATTTGAAAGTGGAATTCATCTGGGCAAGAAGACTTGAAATCATCAAGAGTGGTAACTAATTTAGTAATTTTTGTTTTGTCATTTCTAGTGCAAAGGTGATGATAACATTGTGAAGCATGACAATTTTCAGGCGATAGTTTATGAGTTATTTATAATCAATTTATTAATATTGCTAGCAGATAATTAATAAATTGAAGTCACTTGATCCTCCCAGAAACCAAAAGACAATTCCTGAATAATATTTAATATTTAAAGAGTTCCTTATGCAACCCCACTGGTTTCTCAGGAAAATCCAAGGTCTTATTCTAAATACATTCTGCTTGAAAAACAGCTAAGAAGGGGGCAGAGCCAAGATGGTGGAGAAGATACACGAGAATCTGTAAGCTCCCTTCTTCCCTTATTACTAATTAGTTAAACCAGCCTCAAAAATAACGCTGGACTGATAGAAACCACAAGGACTAGAAGCATGACTTACCAGCTGAAGAGAATCTGGAGTTTCAACAGAAAAGGTCAGTTCCCAGGGGAGGAAGAAAAAAAGCCAGCACAGACAGGGTTAGGTGCTAGCACAGTGTGCTGATCAAGCTGGGGAGAACTCTGGAATCAGAGAAGCCACTGAGATAGAGGAATCTGGCACAGGCTGTTAGCTCTTCTCTGCTTATAAAACAGCAGTTCAGAAGAGAAATCAAGCCACTTTAAAATATAAAGCCAGATACTAGAAGCACCCCAATCCAGAAGTGACCTAACAGATCTCGGCAAGGCTGTGCAGCCGCTTTCTGCTGTCCGGTTTCACCTTGGGGTTGTTAAGAGCTTGAACAGCGGGGACACAGCCCAAGGCAACATCTAATTCGCATAGTACCTGGCTTGACTGGAGGCTGTGGAACTCAGTGGGGGGAAGTCCCAGAGAAGCAGAACCTTTGAAATAGGGACCATGGTTTCTGGGCAGACACTTCCAGTTTGAGTGCAGGGACTTTTCACATCAGCTGCTGATATCCATGCCCCACGGGATGCATTGGCTGGGCTTTGTGTCGCCTTTACTGTTCAGTCTTAAACCTGAGGGAAGTCTCTAGGACACACAGCAGGGTCCTTCACTGGGCAACCCTCACAGCCCAGTCGTACTAATCACATCTGAGGCACTTCCAGGGAAGGGGAGGGGAACTCTCTCCCAGAGCTCTCTCTTAGCTCAGGAACAGGAGCCGCTGCATCCATCCAGTCTGGGAGGAAGCTGGTAAAGAAATAAATAAATAAACTTCTTACCCCAAGGGCAGACCCCCAAAGATTTTTTAACCATGAGTGAAAAGATAAAGAGATCTATTGATTACTTCTACACAGAGAAAGAGCGGGTATCCAACCCTGAGGAAGCTAATAGAAGAGAGTCAGCAGATAACAGCCTAAAGGGGAATGATACCTGCCGCCTATCACATAACTCTCTCCTAGAAGAGACTATTAAAAACTTAAGAGAGTTTGAAGAAAAATGGGGAAAGGAAAGAGAAGCTATGATAGAGAATAACAACATTCTGAAATTTGATTTGGAAAAAAATAAAGAATTCACAGAAGATTCAGGGAAACAAATTTTGTGAATTAGAAAAGGTTAAAAAATCACAGGAAAGTAGGATTTCTGAATTGGAAAAGATAAAAAATTCTCAACAAAGTAGGATTTCTGAATTGGAAAAAGAAAATAATTCTCTAAAAAAATTAGGGAAATGGGAAAAAATTCAATAGAGCAAAATAATTCATTTAAAAACTCAATTGGGCATATACAAAAAGAACTAAAAAATGTGAATGAAGAAAATAACTCCTTAAAAATCAGGATGGAACAAATAGAAATGAATGATTCATTGAGAGCCCAAGAAGCAGTCAAACAAAACAAACAAAAAAAAAAAAAAAAAAAAGAAAAGAAAAGCTGGAGAAAAACATCAAATACTTACTGGGAAAATCTATAGACCTGGAAAATAGATCTAGGAGAGAATCTGAGGATCATTGGACTTCCCGAAAACTATGACCAAAAAAAGAGCCTAGATTCTATTTTACAGGAAATCATCAAAGAGAACTGTCCAGAGATAATAGAAACAGAAGGGAAAGTAGGCGTTGAAAGAAATTATTGAACACCTTCTGAAAAAGACCCTAAAAAAAGAACTTCATGGAATATTGTGTCTAAGCTGCAGAATTACCACACAAAGGAAAAAATATTGCAAACAGCTAGAAAAAAGCAATTCAAATATCAAGGGGCCACAATAAGAGTCACTCAAGATCTAGCTGCCTCCACATTAAAAGATCGAAGGGCCTGGAACCTGATATTCCTAAAGGCAAAAAATCAAGTATTGCAACCAAGAGTAAACTACCCAGCTAAGTTTAGCATTTTCTTCCATGGAAGAAGATGGTCATTCAATGAAACAGAGTAATTCCATTTGTTTCTAAGAAAAAAACCAGACTTAAACAAAAAATTTAATCTACATCCACAAGACTGAAGAGAAACAGAAAAAGGTAAAAAGAACTCTTGAGAACTGTATCTCTGTTCTAGATATATAGAAAGTCTGCTTGGATAATTTGATTTTACTGATATAAAAAAGGGGGGAGTAGTAAAGTGAAGGGGGTAGTATCAGAAAGAGGGGAAGGAGTGATAAGAGGGAAACTACATTCCAGGAAGAGGCATAGAAAATATACCATATCTGAGGGAATTTAGAGAGGGGGAGAAACATTGTGTGAGTCTTACTCTTATCAGAAGAGGCTCAAAGAGTAAATAATTGACATATTTGTTTTTCAGAGAATTCTCTCTCACCTCATTAAAAGGAGGGAGAGGAAAAGGGAAAAGGAAAAGGGGAATAAGGGAAGGGAATTGGAAGGAGGGGGGAGGGTTACTAAAAAAGGGAGGGCTGCGCATCACAAGTGGGGTCTATAAATTAAATATTGGGAAAGGAGTTCAGGGGGGTGAAGGGAAAAAGCATAATCTGGGGATAATATGATGGCAGGAAATACAGAATTAGTAATTTTAACTGTAAATGTAAATGGGATGAACTCTCCCATCAAACGGACATGGATAGTAGACTGAATCAAAAGTCAGAATCCTACAATATGTTGCTTACAGGAAACACACTTAAAGTAGGGAGATACATACAGACTAAAGGTAAAAGGTTGGAGCAGAATCTATTATGCTTCAGGTAAAGCCAATAAACCAGGGGTAGCCATCCTTATCTCAGATCAAGCAAAAGCAGAAGTTGATCTAATTAAAAGAGATAAGGAAGGGAAACTATATCCTGCTAAAAGGTAGCATAAACAATGAAGCCATATCAATACTAAACATATATGCACCAAGTGGTATAGCATCTAACTTTATAAAGGAAAAGTTAAGAGAGTTACAAGAAGAAAGAGACACTAAAACTATAATAGTGGGAGATCTCAACGTTGCACTCTCAGATTTAGACAAATCAAACCACAAAACAAATAAGAAAGAAATTTAAAAAGTAAATAGAACAATAGAAAAACTAGGTATGATAGACCTTTGGAGAAAACTGAATGGCGATAGAAAGGAATATACTTTCTTCTCAGCAGTTCGTGGATCTTATACAAAAATTGACCATATATTAGGACATAAAGATCTCAAAATTAAATGTAGGAAGGCAGAAATAATGCCTTCTTCTCAGATCACAATGCAATAAAAGCTACATTCAGTAAGAAGTTATGGGTAAATAAACCAAAAAGTAATTGGAAACTGAATAAACTGAACTTAAAAAATGACCTGGTGAAACAGCAAATTATGGAAACAATAAATTCACCCAAGATAATGACAATGATGAGACATCATACCAAAATCTGTGGGATGCAGCTTAAGTGATAATAAGGGGAAATTTTATATCTTTAGAGGCTTGACAACATAGAGAAAGAGAAGATTAATGAATTGGGCCTGCAGCTTAAAAAGCTAAAAAAAAGACCAAATTAAAAACCCCCAACCAAAAGTCAAACTTGAAATACAAAAATTAAAAGGAGAAATTAAAAATAATATTGAAAGTAAAAAAACTCTTGAATTAATAAATAAAACCAAGAGTTGGTTTTCTGAATAAGCCAATAAAATAGGTAAACCTTTGGTAAATCTGAACAGAAAAAGGAAAGAAGAAAATCAAATTGTTAGTTTTACAAATGAAAAGGGGGATCTTTCCACCAATGAAGAGGAAATTATAGAAATAATGAGTTACTTTGCCCAACTTTATGCCAATAAATTTGATAACTTAATGAAATGGATGACTTTCTCCAAAAATATAGGCTTCCTAGATTAACAGAGGAGGAGATAAATTGCTTAAATAGTCCCATTTCAGAAAAAGAAATAGAACAAGCTATTAATCAACTCCACAGGAAAAAATCCCCAGGACCAGATGGATTTACATGTGAATTCTACCAAGCATTTAAAGAACAATTAGCCCCAATGTTATATAAACTATTTGAAAAAATAGGGGATGAAGGAGTCCTACCAAACTCCTTTTATGACACAGACATGGTACTGATACCTAAACCAGGTCGATCGAAAACTGAGAAAGAAAATTATAGACCAATTTCCTTAATGAATATTGATGCTAAATTTTTAAATAAGATATTATCAAAAAGATTTCAGAAAATCATCCCCAGGATAATACACTATGATCAAGTAGGATTTATACCAGGAATGCAGGGCTGGTTTAATATTATGAAAAGTATTAGTATAATTGACCATATTAATAATCAAATTAATAAAAACCATATGATCATCTCAATAGATGCAGAAAAAGTATTTGATAAAATCCAACATCCATTTCTGCTAAAAATGCTTGAGAGTATAGGAATAAATGGACTATTCCTTAGAATAATAAGGAGCATATATTTATGACTGTCAGTAAGGATAATATGCAAATGAGATAAACTGCAACCTTTCCCAGTAAGATCAGGAGTGAAACAAGGTTGCCCACTATCACCATTACTATTCAATATAGTACTAGAAACGCTAGCCTCGGCAATAAGAGCCGAGAAAGAGATTCAAGGAATTAGAGTAGGAAATGAGGAAATCAAATTATCACTCTTTGCAGATGACATGATGGTATATATACTTAGAGAACCCCAAAGACTCTGCTAAAAAGCTATTAGAAATAATTCAGAATTTCGGCAAAGTGGCAGGATACAAAATAAATCCACATAAATGCTCAGCATTTTTATATATCACCAACAAAATGCAACAGCAAGCGATACAAAGAGAAATTCCATTCCAAACAAATGTTGAGAGTATAAAGTAATTGGGAATATATCTACCAAAAAAAAGTCAGGAATTTTATGAAAAAAATTACAAAACACTTATCACAAACATAAAGTCAGATTTAAATAATTGCAAAGACATTCAGTGCTCTTGGATAGGCCAAGCAAATATAATAAAGTTGACAATACTCCCCAAACTAATCTATTTATTTAGTGCTATACCAATCAGACTCCAAGAACCTATTTTAATGACCTAGAAAAAAATAACAACAGAAGTCATATGGAAGAATAAAAGGTCGAGAATTGCAAGGGAACTAATGAAAAAAAAGTCAGATGAAGGTGTTCTAGGTGTACCTGATCTAAAGCTATATTATATAGCAGCAGTCACCAAAACCATTTGGTATTGGCTAAGAAATAGACCAATCAGTGGAACAGATTAGGTACAAAGGACAAAAAAGGGTACATCTATAGCAATCTAATCTTTGAAAAACCCAAAGATACCAACATTAGGGATAAAAATTCATTATTTGAAAAAAAACTGTTGGGAAAACTGGAAAATAATATGGCAGAAATTAGATATGGATCCACACTTAACACCATATACCAAGATAAGATCAAAATGGGTCCATGATTTAGGCATAATGAATGAGATCATAAATAGATTAGAGGAACAGAGAATGGTCTACCTCTCAGACCTGTGGAGGAAGGAATTTATGACCAGAGGAGAACTGGAGAACATTATTGATCACAAAATAGAAGATTTTGATTACAGCAAACTAAAAAGTTTCTGTACAAACAATACTAATGTAAATAAGATTAGAAGGGAAGTAACAAATTCGGAAAATACTTTTAAAGTTAAAGGTTCTGATAAAGGTCTCATTTCCAAAATATATAGAGAACTGACCCTAATTTATAAGAAATCAAACCGTTCTCCAATTGTTAAATGGTCAAAGGATATGAACAGACAATTCTCAGATGATGAAATTGTAATTCTATCCACTGATATGAGTGTTCCAAATCACTACTGATCAGAGAAATGCAAATTAAGACAACTTTGAGATACCACTACACACCTGTCAAATTGGCTAAGATGACAGGAACAAATAATGATGAATGTTGGAGGGGATGTGGGAAAACTAGGACACTGATACATTGTTGGTGGAGTTGTGAAAGAATCCAACCATTCTGGAGACAAGTTGGAACTATGCCCAGAAAGTTATCATACTGTGCATACCCTTTGATCCAGCTTTGCTGATATTGGGCTTATATCCCAAAGAAATACTAAAGAGGGGAAAGGGACCTGTGTGTGCCAAAATGTTTGTGGCAGCTCTTTTTGTTGTAGCTAGAAACTGGAAGTTGAATGGATGTCCATCAATTGGAGAATGGTTGGGTAAATTATGGTATATGAAGGTTATGGAATATTATTGCTCTTTAAGAAATGACCAGCAGGAGGAATACAGAGAGGCTTGGAGAGACTTTCATGAACTGATGCTGAGTGAAATGAATAGAACCAGAAGATCGCTGAACAAAGTGTTGTATGAAGATGTATTCTGATGGAAGTGGATATCTTCAACATAAAGAAGATCCAACTCACTTCCAGTTGATCAATGCTGGACAGAAATAACTACACCCAGAGAAGGAACACTGGGAAGCAAATGTAAGTTGTTAACACTACTCCCTATCTACCCAGATTACTTACACCTTCGGAATCTAATACTTAATGTGCAACAAGAAAATGGTATTTACACACATATATTGTATCTAGGTTATATTGTAACATATGTAAAATGTATGAGATTGCCTGTCATCAAGGGGAGGGAGTAGAGGGAGGGAGGGGATAATTTGGAAAAATGAATCCAAGGGATAATGTTATTAAAAAATACTCATTCATATGTACTGTCAAAAAATTATAAACAAAATAAAAAAAGAAAACTTCATTCTAAAAAAGAAGAAAAACAGCTAGGAAAACATAATAGAAAAGTATTATATTTATTATATTATAACTTTGTTGAATGGAGATAAAACTACTTATAAATTGAAACCTCTTTTTGCTTTGATGTATATGTTTTTATACCATCATCTTGAGAGAGGGCAAGCAAGAGAATTGTAAACATTTAGGCTACATCACTATTAGAATCATTTCAGAATTACAGTGATGATTTCATTACAATTCAGTAGTGCAAATGAAAATTATCCAGGCCTTTTCATCTTCTGTAATCTTTGCCTATATTTTCACCCTAAAATTATTCATTTAGAAGCTGTTCTGTATAGTGCAAGATTTCCTCTAAATCTTTTAAATTCAGCACACATTTATTTATTTTCTACTTATATTCAAAACATAATGATACATGTAAGTGATATAAAAAGGAAGCAGTTCTCATTCACTGAGGGATTACAACATGAACACAGATCAATATATGCAAGATAATTTGAGAAGGGAGAGGAGATTAAAGAGATAAGATTTTGAGAGATGGGAAATATGGAAGCAGTAAATTTCAGGAAAGGAGGATAGTTTGTGCAAATGTACAAAGATAGAAAATGATAAAATGATGAGTATGAACAACTGCTAATAGTCCAATTTGGCTCCAAAGTACATTTTGTTTTATTTATTTAATAGTGAAACAAGTGAAGAACCATAAACATTCTAAAGCGATTATAATAGATTACTATTATACATGCAGGAATACATGATATTTAATGGTTTTTAAACTACATTGAGTATCTCATTTAATCCTCACAATAATCTTTAATAATATTATACCTCAAAAGTATAATGATTTACATTTTATAGCTTAAAAAACTTAGAAACATTTGATCCACATAACATGCTCTTAAGTAACAGAAGCAAGATTGAAACCTAGCTCAACAAAATCACAGAATTTGGGAGTTGAAAGAGACCTCTGTTGTCATCTTTGCCAACTCATACATTAAAAAAAAAAAAAATTTAACATATTGCCGTCTTCTTTTTTTCCCTTTCTGCCACCATAGATTTAGGTATTATAATTATGCCAGAGAATCGGAGATTTCTGTATCCATTTTCAGTCCTTCCCTTGAGCTCTACTGAAAGATCCTAGATTGTAGGTAATGCTCTTTTTTTTTTTTTTAAGCTCATCTTATGCTCCAGCTCAGCTAGACTTTTAAAATTATGATGCTTGCTATCTTTTTCAAAAACAGTTATGGGAACCCTTGGTATTCTAGTGAATCATTAAAAATGTCACTCATAATCCATTAAAGTATTTTTCATATATTCTAATTACATTTGCACCAATATTGACACATTAATTACTTTCATTTATCTATTTTGGGCTACTTTGAAAGTTCTAGTGACTCTTAAATAATAAAGTTAATAATAATGTGACCTAAACTGGAAGTATATATGCAGAATTTCCTATATATGCTACCCAGAAAGGAAAGAAAGAAATATCTGGTTTTTTTTCTAGTTAAGAAAACAAAGTTCTCTGAAATAAATATGCATATTCAAGAAAAACAAATTTATTATAATATTGATGTTATAACATCATTTATATTATAATATAAACTATCCTTCCAGTTCTGGTTACTTCATTCTACATCAGTGCAAATATATATTTCCATATATTTTAAAAATCACTTAGCAGTATAAGAACTAAAAATGTATTCTAAAGTGGCAATCATCTAAACCATTTGGTGCTGGCTAGGAAATAGAGTGGTAGATCAGTGGAAGATAGTAGGTACACAAGACACATTAATAATGATTATAATAATCTACTATTTCATAAATCCAAAGACTTTAGCTTTTGGGATAAGTACGCAGAATTTGATAAAAATTTGCTGGGGACACTGGAAAACAGCATGTCAAAAAATACGCATAGACCAACATCTCAATACTCTATACCAAGAAAATGTGGAAATGGATACATTATTTAGACATAAAGGGTGATACTATAAGCAAACAAAGAGAGGAATGGATAGTTTCTCTGCTGGATCTCTGGAGAAGCAAGAAATTTATAACCAAACAAGGACTAGAGAACATTATGAAATGTAAAATGGATAATTTTGATTCCATTAAATTAGAAAGTTTTTTCACAAGCAAAACTAAAATGCAACCAAGATTAGAAGGGAAGCAGAAAGCTGGAAAACAGGTTTTTTTCTAATGTTTCTGATAAAGGCTGTCTTTCTAAAATGTATAGAGAACCGAGTCAATTTTATAAGAATACACAAGCCTTTTACCAACTAATAAGTGGTCAAAGGATGTGAACAATTTTCAGATGAACAAATTAAAGCCACCTATGTCATATAAAAATGCTCAACTACTGAATAAAATGTAAATTAAAAGAACTCTGAGGTGCTACCTCATGCCTATCAGATTGCCTAAGATGATAGAAAAAGATAATGATAAATGTTGAAGGGGATGTGTGAAAGCTGGGACACTAATGCATTGTTGGCAGAGTTCTGAATTGATCTAGTGATTTTGGAGAGTAATTTGGAATCATGTCAAGAGGATTATAAAACTGTGCATACTCTTTGATTCACCAAGTCTAGATTAAGTCTGCATCCTAGAGAGATCATAAAGAAGGGAAAAGGACTCACATATGTAAAAATGTTTGTAGAAATTCTATTTTTGGTGACAAAGAATTGGAAAATGAGTAGGTGTCTATCAATTGGGGAATGGCTGAATAACTTTTGATATATGAAAGTAATAGAATGTTATTGTTCTATAAGAAATGATAAGCTGATATCAGAAAAGCCTGGAAAGACTTACATGTGCTAAGTGGATTGAGCATAACTAGAAAAATATTGTACACAGCATAGCAGCTTTGTGTGATGATCAACTACAATAGACTTAGTTAGCTCTTTTCAACAATTCAATGATCCAAAGCAATTCCAATAAATTTTGGATGGAAAATGTCATCCATCAAAGAACTATGGAGATTGAATTTGGATAAAATCATAGTTTCCAATGTATGCTTTTTTTTTTCTTTTTTATAATTTTTCTTTTTTATTCTGAAATTTCTCTCCCAGAATGACTTACATGAACATATATAAAAATAAATGCATGTGTATAACCTTAAATTTTTAAAAAAGAATTTACTCATTTCCTATAGCAAAATAGTATTCTGTCCCATTCAAATGCTGCAAGTTATTTCTCCTTAACTCAATTAATACACACATCCTTAGTTCTCAGTTTTATTTATTTTTGCTGCCACAAAAGAGTTGCTATAAATATTTTATACATATAGTACCTTTTCCTCTTTCTTTGATGTCTTTGATTATAGATGTAGAATTGTTATATCTATGTCAAAAGACATGTATTGTTTATGATTGTTTTGTATATAAATTCATATTGCTCTCCAAAGAGTTGTATTCATTTTATATTATATAGAACATCGAAATTCCTAGTTAAGTTAAGAGAACTGCAAGAAGAAACAACCAGAATAACTATACTGGATAATCTCAAGGTTGTTCTTTTAGAACTCGACAAATCAAACCACAAAATAAATAAAAAAGCAGTTAAGGGGACAGCTAGATGGCACAGTGGATAGAGCACCAGCACTGAAGTCAGCAGGACCTGAGTTCAAATATGGCCTCAGACTTTAACACTTAATAGCTGTGTGACTCTGGGCAAGCCACTTAACCCCAATTGCCTCAGCCAAAAAAAATAGAATTTTAGAAAACTTAAGTATGATAAACCTTTGGAGAAATTTGAAGGGGGACAGAAAGGAACATATATTTTTCTCAGCTGTACATAGTACCTTCACAAAAATTGAACCTGTATTAGGGGATAAACCCCTCAAAATCAAATGCAGAAAGACAAAAATAGTAAATGCATCTTTTTAAAGTTATGGTGCAATAAAAATTACATGTAATAAAGGACCAGGGAAAAATAGACCAAAAGTTAATTGCAAACTAAATAATCTAATTCTAAAGAATGAGTGAGTTAACAGATCATAGACATAATTGATAATTTCATCAAAGGGAATGACAATAATGAGACAACATACCAAAATTTATTGAATGCAGACAAAGAAGTACATTATGAAATGTAAAATGGATAATTTTGATTAAATTATTAATTTTTAATTAATTGACTGATTGATTAATTAACATTAAGTTGAAAACTTTGTGGGTAGAGCTCCAGGCCTGAAGTCAGGAAGATCTGAGTTTATGTTTGGCTTCATACATTAGCTATATGACCTTGGTTAGGTAACTTAACCCTGTTTGCTTCAGTTTCCTTATCTGGAAATGGGAGCTAGTGAAGGAAATGGCAAACTACTGCAATATCTTTGTGAAGAAACTGTAAAATAGGGTCAACTAAAAGTCAGACATGACTGAACAATGAAAACAAAACTGTGCTAATGACATGACAATGTCTTGTTTTATTTTGTTTTTATTTTCTGTCTTTCTATTCTGTTTTTTTCTTATCTATTTATTTCAATTAAAAGAAGAGAAAAGGGGAGGGGTAAAATATGATAAATTACATCCCATGAAGAGGCAAAAAAGACCTATTACAATTGAAGGAAAGAAGGGAGAGAGATGAGCACTGTGTGAACCTTAATCTCACTGAATTTGGCTCAAAGAGAGAATATCAAGCATATTTAGTTTAACTGAGAAACCAGTCTCATCCTTTAAAAAAGTAGGAGGAGAATGGGAAAAGAAAAGGGGATAAATCACACATTAATTAATTTAGTCTTCTATATTTTTGTGAATTTTTAACATAAACCAAGATATGTAGTATGCATGTATATCATGCATACAATGGAGAGTTGCCAGGGAAAATGAATAAGCTCTCAGTTAATTTATTTATTTTTCCAGGTCATTGTCCTGAAATTGAAAATGAATAAGCTCTCAGTTAAATTTATTTTTATTTTTCCCAGGTATATATATATACATATATGTATATATATATGTATATATGTATGTGTATATATATATATATATATTGTCCTGAAATTGAATAGTTCTAGATTTTAGTGAATTTTTTTTATTCATTTAGATTTTTTTTTTACCTCCTTTTGCATTTTGGCCAATTGAAGTTTTAAATAAGTTGTTTTGTTTATTGCATTTTCCCCCCATTATACCAATTTTATTTTTTAGGGAGTTGATCTCTTTTTCCATTTCACCAATTCTGTTTTTCAGGCATTGTTTTCTTTATCCATTTCACCAATTTTTTTTTTTTCTTTTTTTTCTTTTTTGAGGCTGGCGTTAAGTGACTTGCCCAGGGTCACACAGCTAGGAAGTGTTAAGTGTCTGAGACCAGATTTGAACTCGGGTCCTCCTGAATTCAAGGCTGGTGCTCTATCTACTGCACCACCTAGCTGCCCCCCCAAATTTGTTTTTTATTATTTATTTATTTATTTGTTTTCCTGAGGCTGGGGTTAAGTGAATTGCCCAGGGACACACAGCTAGGAAGTGTTAAGTGTCTGAGACCAGATTTGAACTCGGGTCCTCCTGAATTCAAGGCTAGTGCTCTATCCACTGTGCCACCTAGCTGCTCCCCCAAATTTATTTTTTAAAGAATTTTCTTCAGATAATTTCTGTTTCCTTTTCCAAACTCTTCTTCAAAGCTCTCATTTCCTTTCCCCATTTTTCTTGTAACTCTCTTTTACTATTATTTTGCATTCTTCAAAGAGAGCCTTTTGAGCTGGAGACCAACTCATATCATTCATTGAGGCTTCTTCTGGAGATATTTTGCTTTTATTGTTCTTAGGATTTCAGGTCTGCTCTTCCCTGTCTCCATAACAGTTATCTAGTGTCAGAGCTATTTTTGATTTTTTGTTCATTTTTAAAAATTGAGGTTTGCTCTTAGGGAAAAGGGGAGATTGTTCCAATTTTCCTCTCCAGATGACAATGGCTTCACACAGCCCTGGGGGCAATGCTTCCTGCTCCCTTCTCAAGTGGAATGGATGTGGCCAAGTTCAATGTTATGCTGGATTTCAGGGGCTCACTATCTGTCTTCTGTAGTTGCTTTGGAGATCTCACAGGTAGTTTGCTCTTTCACTAATTCCTAAACCAGGACAGAATAGCCAACTACTGTATTTTGGTGAAGAACTTTCTAGTATATTCCCAGAGGCAGTGATAGCTGTTCCCCCAGGTGAACTTCTTTAGTACTGGGCCTGTGCTGAGTCATTTCTCCCAACCTGATTAAGACAGATCTTTCCTGAAGTTCTTCTAAAATATTTGAAAATTTGTTATACTCCAAATATTTGTGGGTTCTTTCAGAGGCTTGATATGGTGTTAATCTGAATAAAGGTAGGAGGAGCTCAAAACCTTTCTACATTCCCCATCTTGGCTCCAACATTCCCCATCCCCATCCTATTATAATTTTCAAGGAATTATTTTCTTCTTTAAGACTCTATCTCCTTTTCTAGTTGGTTAACTTTCCTTCCCTATCTCACAATCTTCTTGATTTTCTTGAATTGTTCTTTTCTTTTCTTTTTTTTCCCCTTTTTTCCTTCAATCTCTTTCATTTCATTTTTCTAGTAAAATTATTTATATTTAATACATGTTACTTTATGAGTCATGTCAGAAGAGAAAAATCAGAGCAAAAAGGAAAAATGGGAAAAGAAAAAATGGAAAAAAGGAAGTGAACATAGCATGTGTTGATTGACATTCAGTCAATTTAAGTTTTCTGGATTCAGATGGCATTTTCTGTCTAAAGTCTATTGGTATTGCCTTGGATCCCTGAAGCACTTGGAAGAGCCAAGTCTTTCATAGTTTATCATCACACGTGCTTGGTGTTACTGTGTACAATGTATTCCTGGTTCTACTTGTTTTGCTCAGCATCAATTAATGTAAATCTTTTCAGATCTTTCTTAAATCAGCCTGTACATCATTTACATTACCTTTAATGTACCACAACTTGTTCAGCCAATTTGCAATTGATGGTGCCACTCCTTATTTAATTCTTTGCTACCACAAACTACAAACATTTTTTGTACAGGACCCACAGGTCATTTTCCCTCCTTTAAGTTATCTTGGGATACAGATTCATTAATGGCACTGCTGGATCAAAGGATATGCATAGTTTGACAGTCCTTTGGACATAATTCCAGATTGCTCTCCAGAATGGTCGGATTATTTCACAACTCCACCGACAATGCATCAGTGTCCCAGTTTTTCCACATCCTCTCCAACATTTATCATTTTCTTTTCCTGTCATCTTAGCCAATCTCCCAGAGGTCTGATGTGGCCCCTGAGAGTAGTTTAATTTGCATTTCTGTAATCAATAGTGATTTAGGCTGTTTTTTTCATATAACTAAGGATAGCTTTAATTTTGTCTTCTCAAAATTGTCTCTTCATATCCTTTGACTATCAATTAGGGAATGACTTGTATTTTTATAAATTTGACAGAATTATTTATATATTTCAGAGATGAGAACTTTATCAGAAACACTGGTTGTGAAGATTTTTTCCTTTTAATCTTGTTTCTATTGGTTTTGTTTCTGCAAAAACTTTTTAACCTAATGCAATCAAACTTGTCCTTTTTGTCTTTCACAATGTTCCTTCCTTCTCCAAAGATCTGATATGTAAATTATCCCTTGCTCTCCTAATTTGTTTATGATTTCATCCTTTATGCCT
Organism: Sminthopsis crassicaudata; assembly: GCF_048593235.1. Taxonomy (NCBI): domain Eukaryota; kingdom Metazoa; phylum Chordata; class Mammalia; order Dasyuromorphia; family Dasyuridae; genus Sminthopsis; species Sminthopsis crassicaudata. The sequence continues at coordinate 235,700,873 of NC_133620.1, read as the reverse complement.
ATATAATGTACTCAATTTGGATTTATTTTTGTATGGGATGTGAGATGTAGGTCTATGCCAAATTTCTGACATATCATTTTCCAATTTTCCCAAAAAATTTTGTCAAATAATAAGTTCTTATTCCAAAAGCTGGAGTTTGAGGTTTATCAAATACATTGCTCTGTAGCAGTGGTCCTCAAACTTTTTAAAATAGGGGCCAGTTCACTGTCTCTCAGACTGTTGGAGGGCCGGACTATAGTAAAAACAAAAACTCACACTCTGTCTCTGCCCCTCAGCCCATTTGCCATAACCCAGCAGGCTGCATAAATGTCCTCAGTGGGCAGCATCTGGCCTGCAGGCTGTAATTTGAGAACCCCTGCTCTATAATAATAGTCTTGCTTATTGTGTCATGTATATCTAATCTCATGTGATTTTTAAAGTCTTTTTTGTATTCTATAAATTCTTTCTAAGCAGATAAGCATTTAACCCTACTCTTTGGGGTAGAAGTTTTTTTTTTTTTTTTTTTTTTTTTTAACTTCACTGTCCTCCCCAAAGTAAGTTTCTACGATTGGGTTATTTCTTTTTTGCCAATTCATTTTTTTAATGAGAAATATTAGTGCATCTCTACTTCTAAGTTTAGGGGGATAGTGCCACTAGCTTTACTTCATTTCTCCCCTCTTCCTGAAATCTAAAATCAAGAGCTCCCTGCTCTTGCAGATGCCTGCAGCCAGCAGCATTCTTGCCTCACTGCTTCTGCACTCACCAGTTTTTCTGGTTTCTTCTCACCAAAGGTTACATACATGTCTGCCAGCAGAGCTAGGCTTGTCATTCCTAATCAGCAGGGGTTTCTTCAGTCTTCCCAAACTCAGACCTCTACTCTCCCAACTGATTGGGAGGCAAAAGTTCCTGTGATTTGAGCTGAGGTTCTATCCAAACCCAGATAGTCCTAGGTTCCTCCTTGGTTGTTTCTGTGGTGGGAGCATTGAAGTGTTTGCACTTTACACTGATTAGACCCCTTCTTAATATCTTTCTTCTTAGTTGTCCCACAAGGACCTCTATTCTGACTCAAATCTTTTTTGTGTTTTTCATAAGTCTTATGTTCACCCAGAGGGGTAAATTTCTTTTGTTTGTAGGGAAATCTAGAAAGCTTGAAATTTTTTGACCTACCCTATCATCTTACCAGAATCTTCCCCTTTATTGGTCTTTTTACTATTATTTTATTTACAATTCTTACATCTATTTTGTTGGTAGGTTTTTTCTTTTCCTTTCTTCCTTTTTTTTTTTTTTTTTAAAAAACAAGCTCCCCTTTATCTGTGATTTGTTTTGTTTTGACTTTTCAGTGGCATTTTATTTTTGAATGGCATATAAATAAAGATTTAAACATTTATTTCTGAGTTTTGAGTTCCAGAACTTTTCTTCTTCTCTCCCTTCCTTCTCCACTCCCTAATAAAGTAAGCCAACTGATATAAGTTATACATGTATAATCATTTCAGACACATGTCCATGTTTGTCATGTTGTAAAAGAAAAATCTGAACAAAAGGGAAAAACCACAAGAAAGAAAAAGCAAGCAAAACAAAACTAAAAGTTGAAAATACTCTTTCCATAGTTTTCTTTATTGATTCAGATGGCATTTTTCATTTCAAGTCTATTGGAATTATCTTGGATCATTGTAGAGCTAAGTCTGTTGTAGTAGATGATAACATAATTTTCTTATTGCTGTGTAAAAGGTTCTCCTGGTTTTATTCACTTCAACTTGGCATCAGTTCATGTAAATCTTTTCAGGCTTTTCTGAAATCAGCTCATCATTTCATATAGAATAATAATAACCCATTACATTCATATAACCATAACTTATTCAGCCATTTCCCACCTGATGGGCATCTATTCAATATCCAATCTTTGCTACCACAAATAGATGCTATAACATTTTTTGCACATGTGAGTCTTTTTATCTCTGTTATAATCCCTTTGTAACCTAGACCCAGTAATGACACTACTGAATCAAAGAGCAAGTTTTTTAGTCCTCTGGGCATCTTTCTCTCCAGAATGGTTAGATCAGATGCCAACCCACTAACAATCTCCAACATTTAGTATCTTTTCCTAGCATCTTCTCCAACATTTATCAGTTTTTCCTATCATCTTAACCATTCTGATGGGCATGTTGGCATTTCAGAATTCTCAGTTTGCATTTCTCTAATCAGTTATTTAGAGCATTTTTATATGACTATAAATGACTTTAATTAATTCATCTGAAAATTGTCACTTTATATCCTTTGACCATTTATCAATTGGGAAATTATTCATATTATTATAAATTTGACTTAGTTCTTAGTTTAGTTCTTAGTCCTTTAATAGAAATGCTAGCAGCAAAAACTGTTTCCCAGCTTTCTGCTTCCATTCTAATCTTGCCTGCATTAAGTGTTTTGTGCAAAAACTTGCCAAATTAATGGGGAAAAAATTACTCTTATTGCTAAAGCTAACATTTCTAGTGCAATATTGAATAACAGGCATTATTGGGCATCCTTATTTCACCCATGATCTTTTAAGGGAAATGCTTCTAGTTTATTTCCATAACATAGAATGTTTGCTGATGGGCTTAGATAAGATACTACTTATCATTTTAAGGAAAACTCTATTTATCCGTATATTCTTTCTAGTGTTATTAGGAATGAGTGCCACATTTGTTAAATGCTTCTTCTGCATCCTTTAAGATAATCACATGCTTTTTGTTAGTTTTGTTTTTGATATGGCCAGTGATGCTGATAGTTGTTTCCTCATATTGTACCAGCCCTGAATTCCTGGTATAAATCCTTTTTTAATTAATTTTTATAATTATAACATTTTGACAGTACATATACATGGGTAATTTTTTTTACAAGACTATCCCTTGTATTCACTTTTCCAAATTTTCCCCTCCCTCCCTCTACTCCCTCCCCTAGATGACAGACTATCCCAAACATATTAAATGTGTTATAGTATATCCTTAATACAATTATAAATCCTTTTTAATCATACTGTATGTATCTTTCCTAAATTTTTAAAAAGATTTTTGCATATCATAAAAAGAATTTAGTAGGACTCCTTTTTCACGACTATTTTGGAATTAATTGTATGTGTTTGGTAATTCACTCATAAATTTATCTGTCCCAGGAATTTTTTATTCTTTTTTAAAAATTATTTCTTTTTTCCTATTTATATGTAATTTTTTTCATTTATTTTTTAAAAATTTAAGTTCTAGATTTTCTTCCTTCCTTCTCTCCCCTCCCCCACTGAAAAGACACATGTGGAGTCATGCAAAATATTTCTATAAAAGTCATGTTGTAAAATTCCCCTGGCCCTCAAAAATTAAATTCCTAAAGAAAAATAAAGCAAAAGAAGTATGCTTCATTCTGCATTCCAACACAATTCTTTCTCTGCATAGCATTTTTTCATAAATCATTTCTGAATTAATTGTCAGATCATTGTATTGCTGAGAATAGTAAAGCCATTCACAACTGATCATCCTAAAACATTGCAATTAATTTGTACACAATACATTTCACTTTGTATAGCTCATGAAGGACTTTCTAGATTTTTATGGGAGCATCCTCCTCCTCACTGCCCACAGAAGCATAATATTCCATCAGAATCACATACCACAATTTATTCAGGTATTCCCCAACTGATAAACATCCTCTCATTCTTTGCCCTAAGAAAAGAGGTATTTTAAATTTGTTCATACTCCAATTTTTAAAAGTCTCTTTTGGGGTATTTGCTTAATAGTAGTATTTTAGGTCAAAAGTTATGCATGTTTTTTAGACCTTTGGACATAGATCATATTTTTATTCATTTATCAGTCAAGGAATGGTCTTTAAAAAAACTGTCCTATTCTCTATACATTTGAGAAATGAGGCCATCTATCAGAGAGATTTGCTTCAAAATTCTTTTCATAGTTGCATGAAAAATACTATTGCTACCTATTTTTCACACGTTTATCCTCTCTCTTCTTTTCACTCTGATCCTCCCTAAAAGTATTTTATTTCTGACTATTACTTTCCCAAAATATACACTCTTTCTTTCTCTCTCCCCCTTTTCTCCTTAAGAATTTTACTCACTTTTCTTGGATGGGAGATTCTTTGTTGTAATTTGTGCTCTACTGCTCTCAGGAATATCATATTCCAAGCCCTCTTATCTTTTAATTTAGAAGATGCTAAATCTTGTGTTATCCTTACTGTGGCTCCATCATCCTTGAGTTTTTTCTTTCTCAGTACTTGCAATATTTCCCCCTTGACCTGGAAGTTCTTGTATTTGACGATAATATTACCAGGAATTTTTGGGATGGATCTTTTTCAGGAGATGATCAGTAGATTCTTTCAATTTCTCTTTTACCCTTAGGTTCTAGAATATCAGAACAGCTTTCTTTGGTTATTTCTTGAAAGATGAGGTCTAAGCTTTTTTTCTTACCTTTTAGGTAATCTAATAATTTTAAATTTATATATGCTGGAATTATTTTCCAAGTAAGTTGTGTTTTTTTTTTTAGTGAGATATTTCACATTATTTCCTACTTTTTCATCTTTTAGTTTTGTTTTAATGTTTCTTGATTTCTCATAAAATTAGCTTCTATTTACTAAATCCTAACTTTTAAGGAATTCTTTTTCTCAGTGAGTTTTTGTGCCACCTTTTTCCATTTGGGCAATTTTGATTTTTAAGTTATTCTTCTCATTAGCTTTTGGGACTTTTGCATCACTCTTATTTTTCTTCCCAATTTTTCCTGTACCCTTTTAATTGCTTTTCAAAATCTCTTTTGAGCTTTTCCATAGCCTGAAGAAATTCTTATTTTTCTTGTACGATTTCAATGTAAGAACTTTTACTTTGTATCTTGTTTTTAAATGTGTCTTTTGATCTTCTTTGTTACCACAATAACTTTCTGTGGTCAGAAACTTTTTCTATTGCTTGTTTGTTTTCTCAGCCTCCATTATTTGGACTTTTTAAGTCTTTGTTAAAGTAAGATTTTGTTTCCAATTTGGACAGTTCATTGTCTCAAGTCTCAGGGATTTTTTTGTAGCTATTTTCAGAGACCCTAAGGATTATTATGAATGCAATTCTTCCAAGGTGGTATAATCCAAGGAGAAGTGTGTTTATTGCTTTCCTGACCTATTTCACAATTTCAAATTTGGTATTTAATTGGGGGGGTTAATTTTTTTCCCTTAGCTTTTATAGTTACATGTGTAATTCATTGATATTCTCTTTCTCAATTTTATTCAAGTAAGCATCTAGAGATATAAAACTTCCCCTATGAACTGCTTTGGCTGCATCCCATAAATTTTCGTATGTTGTTTAATTATTGTCATTCTCTTGGATGAAATTATCAATTATATATTATTTGTTTCATCCACTCATTTTTAGAATTAGATTATTTAGTTTCCAATTAATTTTGGGTCTTTTTTTCTGGCCCTTTATTACATATAATTTTTATTGCACCATTATCTGAAAAAGATATTTACTTTTTTCTGCCTTTCTGCATTTGATTTTGTGATTTTTATGCTCTAATACACAGTCACTTTTTGTGTAGGTTCCATGTCTAACAGAAAAAAAAAAAATTCCTTTCTGATCCCATAGAATTTTCTCCAAAGGTCTATGATACCTAAATTTCCTAAAATTCTCTTTACTTCTTTAACTTCTTTCTTGTTTATTTTTTGTTTGAATTTATTTAATTCTGAGAGAGCTAGGTTGAGATCCCCAACTAGTATAGTTTTGCTGTTTATATCTTCTTGCTATTCTCTTAACTTTTTAAGGAATTTGAATACTATACCACTTGGTGCCTATATGTTCAGTATTGATATTACTTCATTATCTTAGGAATTCTTTAGCAAATTGTAATTTCCTTCCTTAACTCTTAAATAGATCTGTTTTGCTTTGGTTTGTTCTGAGATCAGGATCACTATCCCTGCTTTATTTTATTTCAGCTAAAGCATAATAGATTCTGCTCTACCTTTTACCTTTTACTCTGTATTCATCTCTGTTCCAAATATGTTTCTTATAAACAACATGTTGTAGAATTCTGGATTTTTAATTCATTCTGCTATTTGCTTCCATTTTTGCCAGAGTTCCCATTTACATTCATAGTTAAAATTACTAACTCTGTATTTCCCTCCATCCTAGTTTTACCAAGTTATACTTTTCTCTCTCCTTTTTCCCTTTCCCTCCTCCCCAGTGATTTGGTTTTGACCAGTACTTCCCTCAATCTATCCCTCCTTTTTTTCAGCCCCTATTCCTTTCTTATCCCTTTCCTCTTCTATTTATGTTCTCCCTTCTCTTAGTCTCCCCTTTCCATTACTCTTTCCACTCCTACTTCCCTGTAGGAATGACAATTTTCTATGTTAAACTCAATATGCATGATATTCCCTTTTTGGGCCAATTTGATGAGATTAAGGTTAAAACAATGATCATCTCCCTCCCTTCTTTCAACTATAATTGGTCTTTTTACCTCATTTTTACCTCATTCTACCTCTCTTTTCCTCCAGTACAATCATTTTCCCACCCGTTTCTTTTTTTATATCATCACAATAAAGTCAACTTAAATCTATACCCTCTAAGTTTACTCTTGATAAAGATAGCAGTTCTCAAGAGTTACACACAGTCATCTTCCTATGTAGAGATGCTAACTTTTTAACTTTTAAAATAACATTTTTCCTTTCTTTTACATTTTTAAGCTTCTAGAGTTCTCTATTTGAAGATCAAATTTTCTTTTCAGCTCTGATCTTTTCATCAAAAATAATTGAAAATCTCCTATTTCAATGAATGTCCATTTCCCCCCCTAAAAATAAAGCTTAGTTTTACTGGGCAATTGATTCTTGCCTGTAGTCCAAGCTTCTTTGCCCTTCAGAATATTATATTGCAGATCCTTTGTTCCTTTAAAGTGGAAGCTGGGTAATACCAATTGTGGTTTCTAGATGTTTGAATTGTTTCTGGCTCCTTGCAGTATATTCTCCTTGATCTGATAATTCTGGAACTTTCCTGCAACATTCATTTTCAGATCCTTTTCAGGACATAATGAATGGATTCTTTCAATGGCTATTTTACCTTCTGGTTTTAGAATATCAGTTTTCCTTGATAATTTCCTGAAAGATGTCATGCAGGTTCTTTTTTTTCAGGTATCAGATAGTTCAGTAATTCTTCCAAGAGAGCTTTTTGAGTTGGAGACCAGCTCATATCTCTCCAATTGAGACAGATTTTTCCTGAAGTCCTTCCAAGATATCTTCTGCTGGAAATTTGTTACAAGCCCAATGCTTTTGGATTCTGTCAATCCAAATAACATTCAGAAACTTGATCCTGGTGTTGATTCTGAGGGAAGCCAGGAAGAGCTCAGGCAAAATTCATTCTATTCTCTGCCATCTTGGTTCCCTTATCTTCACCCAAGGATTTTTTTTTTTTTTTCATTCTTAGGAAGGGAAGGGCATTTAGATGAGAGAAAATATATTCTTTGATGATATAGACCTGATTCAGCTGAACAAAGTTCTCCTTTTAAGTTGTTGACTAGACTGCAGATATGACCAAAGCCTGAACCTTAATTGCTTGATCTAACTGTGGAGGGAAATTTCAATATTTTCTAAAAACTAACCTAAATCTTTATTGGATAGGGTTTTAAAATATTGATCCACCACATCTTTGTTTCAAAATAATTCTCTTCCCTTTCTGCTCTCTGTTGTTGTCATTATTGTTTTTTGTCCTTTATTCTGAAGAAGATTACAATATGAAGAAGGTGATGCCATGATTTGCAAGTAAATTAGACTTAAATGAGGCAAGGATGTGTAGTCACAACCTCATTCTGTCCCCCGGAGTTATCTTAGTCCAGTGACCTTTGCAAAAAGGAATAAAATGAGGGAGGGAGGGAGGGAAGGATAAGGTGATAGAAGGAAGAAAGGGAAGTAAATAATCATTTCAGCAAAATAAACAAATATGTCAATTGTTACAATTTATGCAATGAACTCTGCTCATATTTCATCAGTTCTGTTAATGAGGGAAGAAATACATTTTCCCATTTCTTCTTCAAAGCTGAGTTTGGTCATTATAATCAGTGTTTCATTCTGTCTGTTTTGTTCTTTCCATTATTGTTGTCACTCTGTAAATTATTTTCTATTCTGTATATTTTTGTATATCAGGTTTTTGGTTGCTACCATATGGTTAAACCAAATTATGCTTTTCCACTAAAATTTTAATTTTTTCATAGAAATTACTTATGGAAACTTTTTTTTCCCAGTCACATATCTGTAAATGTGATTTTTTTGAAACTCAAATATAGAACATTACATTTACCTCTATTAAATTTAATCTTTTTAATTTGGTTCAATATCCTAACTGATCTGAACATTTTTGGATCCAAATTGTTTTTGTAATCTTTTTAGTATTTTATATCTTGAGCAAAACTGTTAACTATTTATACCTTTATCTTATTAATTGATTGAAAAATGTTAAATGGCATGGCCTAAACATAAATATCTCGGGTTCTTCACTAGAGACCACTTTTTAAGTATGTCTTGGAAAATTAATGACTACCCTCTTTGGGTCACCCATTCAACACAATTCACTGTACCATCATCTAAATTCTCCCTATTTTCCACAAGTAATAGCCCCAGAGATTTTTAACTCTCTTCTCTTCCTATCAGTCATAAGTGAGGTGAATCTAGCATTACCTGATCTTTATGATCTCTGTTTCCTTTTTCAATATTCATTTAACCACAATGTTAAAAATATGTTTTAAAATTTTACCAGAAATGGAATCTAAATGTTTTAGTATTCTTTATTTTTTTTATTTTTCTAAATTTTTTTATAAGAATTATTGGCCAATTATCAAGTGCTTAGCCTCCATCCTGTGCAGAGGACGAAAAAGTCTGTGGATTGAATGGTTGAATTGCTGGTGCTTATGTTCTTGACTGGAACCATTCCTATTGAAAATATGAATGATTTCATCATACCAATGTAACAACAGTTATTATAGATAATTCAATTTCACTTGTAATCAAAAGGCCAGGATTTATGTCTAGGGATAACTCTTAACTTACTGAATTATGGTAGGAGAGAACTATCCCTCTAAGCCTCAGTTTTATTATTTATAAAATGGGAATAAATGTAATCATTTATAAAATAATTTGATGTTTCAAGTATCCATGTTGTTGTTGTTGTTGCTGTTTTTTGTTTGTTTGTTTATAGGAAACTATTTCTATTTGGCATTTATCTTAATCTCTCTCCTACTTATATGGTTTTTGAAAGCTATAGTAGACAAGAATTTTACCACCACATGGTCAAACTGGTGTTTAACCTCTGAGTTTAGCTTGACTGCATCTTCTGCTTTACATAATCTGTCGCCAGTCCCATACTTGTAACCTTTCCTGTTCAAAATAATGTATTTGTTACAGCTATTTTCAAAGCTATTGTCAACTCTGGCTTACACCTGCATTATGAAGAGGCACTCTGGAAAGTGCCTAGTAAGCACTAAGCTAAGTGCTAGGGACACAAAGAAAGTAAAAAACTAATCTCTGTGCTGAAAAAAAAAAAAAGCTCACAAATTTTAGCAAATAAGATATGCATAAATATTTGAACTCCTTTTTATCAGTTTCCTATTCTACCTAAGGCTGTTTGTAAAAACCTGACATTATTTCATAAGGGGATCCAGCCATATTTCATATCATTCAGAATATGATTCTCTAACCTTCTCATCCTTCTCACCATATGTCTTTCTTTTTTTTTAATTAATAATTTTTTATTATATATATATTTTTATAATATTATCCCTTGTATTCATTTTTCCAAATTGTCCCCCCCTCCCTCTATTCCCTCCCCCCAATGACAGGCAATCCCATACATTTTACATGTATTACAATATAGCCTAGATACAATACATGTGTGTGAATATCATTTTCTTGTTGCACAATAAGCATTAGATTCCGAAAGTACATGCAACCTGGGCAGACAGATATTAGTGCTAACAATTTACATTCACTTCCCAGTGTTTCTTCTCTGGGTGTAGCTACCTCTGTCCGTCATTGATCAACTGGAAGTGAGTTGGCTTTTCTTTATGTTGAAGATTTCCACTTCCATCAGAATACATCTTCATACAGTGTTGTTGTTGAAGTGTATAGTGATCTTCTGGTTCTGCTCATTTCACTCAGCATCAGTTGATTTAAGTCTCTCCAAGCCTCTCTGTTTCCTCCTGCTGGTCATTTCTTACAGAACAATAATATTCCATAACATTCATATACCATAATTTACCCAATCATTCTCCAACTGATGGACATCCATTCATCTTCTAGTTTCTAGCTACAACAAAAAGAGCTGCCACAAACATTTTGGCACATATATGTCTCTTTCCGCTCTTTAGTATTTCTTTGGGATATAAGCCCAGTAGTAGCGCTGCTAGGTCAAAGGGTATGCACAGTTTGATAGCTTTTGGGGCATAATTCCAGATTGCTCTCCAGAATGGCTGGATTCTTTCGCAACTCCACCAGCAATGTATTAGTGTCCCAGTTTCCCCACATCCCCTCCAACATTCATCATTATTTGTTCCTGTCATCTTAGCCAATCTGACAGGTGTGTAGTGGTATCTCAGAGTTGTCTTAATTTGCATTTCTCTGATCAGTAGTGATTTGGAACACTCTTTCATGTGAGTGGATATAGTTTCAATTTCTTCATCTGAGAATTGTCTGTTCATATCCTTTGACCATTTATCAATTGGAGAATGGTTTGGTTTCTTATAAATTAGGGTCAGTTCTCTATATATTTTGGAAATGAGACCTTTGTCAGAACCTTTGTTTTAAAAAATATTTTCCCAATTTGTTACTTCCCTTCTAATCTTGTTTGCATTAGTATTATTTGTACAGAAACTTTTTAGTTTGATGTAATCAAAATCTTCTATTTTGTGATCAATAATGATCTCTAGTTCTCCTCTGGTCATAAATTCCTTCCTCCTCCACAAGTCTGAGAGGTAGATTATCCTCTGTTCCTCTAATCTATTTATTATCTCCCTCTTTATGCCTAAATCATGGACCCATTTTGATCTTATCTTGGTATATGGTGTTAAGTGTGGATCCATATCTAATTTCTACCATATTAATTTCCAGTTTTCCCAACAGTTTTTCCGAATAATGAATTTTTATCCCTAATGTTGGTATCTTTGGGTTTGTCAAAGATTAGGTTGCTATAGATGTACCCTTTTTTGTCCTTTGTATCTAATCTGTTCCACTGATCTACCGGTCTATTTCTTAGCCAATACCAAATGGTTTTGGTGACTGCTGCTATATAATATAGCTTTAGATCAGGTACGACTTAGATCACCTTCCTCGTTTTTTTTCATTAGTTCCCTTGCAATTCTCGATCTTTTATTCTTCCATATGAATTTTGTTGTTATTTTTTCTAGGTCATTGAAATAGTTTCTTGGGAGTCTGATTGGTATAGCACTAAATAAATAGATTAGTTTGGGGAGTATTGTCATCTTGATTATATTCGCTCGGCCTATCCAAGAGCACTGAATGTCTTTCCAATTATTTAAATCTGATTTTATTTTTGTGGCAAGTGTTTTGTAATTTATATAATTCCTGACTTTTCTTTGGTAGATGGATTCCCAAATACTTTATACTCTCAACATTTGTTTGGAATGGAATTTCTCTTTGTATCTCTTGCTGTTGCATTTTGTTAGTGATATATAAAAATGCCAAGGATTTATGTGGATTTATTTTGTATCCTGCCACTTTGCTGAAATTTTGAATTATTTCCAGTAGCTTTTTAGCAGAGTCTTTGGGGTTCTCTAAGTATACCATCATGTCATCTGCAAAAAGTGATAGTTTGATTTCCTCATTTCCTACTCTAATTTCTTGAATCTCTTTCTCGGCTCTTATTGCCGAGCCTAGCGGTTCTAGTACTATATTGAATAGTAATGGTGATAGTGGGCAACCTTGTTTCACTCCTGATCTTACTGGGAAAGGTTGCAGTTTATTTCTATTGCATATTATGCTTACTGAACGGTCTTAAATATATGCTCCTGATTATTCTAAGGAATAGTCCATTTATTCCTATACTCTCAAGAGTTTTTAGTAGGAATGGATGTTGGATTTTGTCAAATGTTTTTTCTGCATCTATTGAGATGATCATATGGTTCTTATTAATTTGATTATTAATATGGTCAATTATATTAATAGTTTTCCTAATATTAAACCAGCCCTGCATTCCTGGAATAAATCCTACTTGATCATAGTGTATTATCCTGGAGATGATTTTCTGAAGTCTTTTTGCTAATATCTTATTTAAGATTTTAGCATCAATATTCATTAAGGAGATTGGTCTATAATTTTCTTTCTCAGTTTTCGATCTACCTGGTTTAGGTATCAGTACCATGTCTGTGTCATAAAAGGAGTTTGGTAGGACTCCTTCATCCCCTATTTTTTCAAATAATTTATAAAACATTGGGGCTAATTGTTCTTTAAATGTTTGGTAGAATTCACATGTGAATCCATCTGGCCCTGGGGATTTTTTCCTGGGGAGTTGATTAATAGCTTGTTCTATTTCTTTTTCTGAAATGGGACTATTTATGCAATTTATCTCCTCCTCTGTTAATCTAGGGAGCCTATATTTTTGGAGGAAGTCATCCGTTTCACTTAAATTATCAAATTTATTGGCATAAAGTTGGGCAAAGTAACTCATTATTTCTCTAATTTCCTCTTCATTGGTGGAAAGATCCCCCTTTTCATTTGTAAGACTAACAATTTGATTTTCCTCTTTCTTTTTTCTGATCAAATTTACCAAAGGTTTATCTATTTTATTGGCTTTTTCATAAAACTAACTCTTGGTTTTATTTATTAATTCAATAGTTTTTTTACTTTCAATATTATTGATTTCTCCTTTTAATTTTTGTATTTCAAGTTTAATTTTTGGTTGGGGATTTATAATTTGGTCTTTTTCTAGCCTTTTAAGTTGTAAGCCCAATTTGTTAATCTTCTCTTTCTCTATTTTCTTCAAATAAGCCTCTAAAGATATAAAATTTCCCCTTATTACTGCTTTAGCTGCATCCCAAAGATTTTGATATGATGTCTCATCATTGTCATTATCTTGGGTGAAATTGTTAATTGTTTCTATAATTTGCTCTTTCACCCAGTCATTCTTTAAGATGAGATTATTCAGTTTCCAATTACTTTTTGGTCTATTTACCCCTAACTTCTTACTGAATGTAGCTTTTATTGCATTGTGATCTGACAAGAAGGCATTTATTATTTCTGCCTTCCTACATTTAATTTTGAGATCTTTATGTCCTAATATATGGTCTATTTTTGTATAGGATCCATGAACTGCTGAGAAAAAGTATATTCCTTTCTATTGCCATTCAGTTTTCTCCAAAGGTCTATCATACCTAGTTTTTCTAATGTTCTATTTACTTTTTTAATTTCTTTCTTGTTTGTTTTGTGGTTTGATTTGTCTAAATCTGAGAGTGCAAGGTTGAGATTTCCCACTATTATAGTTTTACTGTCTATTTCTTCTTTCAATTCTCTTAACTTTTCCTTTAGAAAGTTAGATGTTATACCACTTGGTGCATATATGTTTAGTATTGATATGGCTTCATAATTTATGCTACCTTTCAGCAGGATATAGTTTCCTTCCTTATCTTTTTTAACAAGATCTACTTCTGCTTTTGCTTGATCTGAGATAAGGATAGCTACCCCTGCTTTTTTGGCTTTACCTGAAGCATAATAGGCTCTGTTCCAACCTTTTACCTTTACTCTGTATGTATCTCCCTGCTTTAAGTGTGTTTCCTGCAGACAACATATTGTAGGGTTCTGATTTTTGATCCAATCTGCTCTCCGTCTCCGTTTGATGGGATCTTCATCCCATTTACATTTACAGTTAAAATTACTAATTCTGTATTTCCTGCCATCCTATTATCCCTAGATTATGCTTTTTCCCTTGACCCCCCTGATCCCCCTCCCCGATATTTAATTTACAGACCCTGCTTGTGACGCGCAACCCTCCCTTTTTTTTTAAGTATCTCTCCCCCTTCCCTCCAAGTCCCTTCACTTATTCTCCTTTTCCTTTTCCCTTTTCCTCTCCCCCCTTTTAATGAGGTGAGAGAAAATTCTCTGAAAAGCAAATATGTTAATTATTTACTCTTTGAGCCTCTCCTGATGAGAGTAAGATTCACACAATGATTCTCCCCCTCACTAAATTCCCTCAGATATGGTGTATTTTCTATGCTTCTTCCTGGGCTGTAGTTTCCCTCTTTTTATCATTCCTTCCCCTTTTTCTGAAACGACCTCCTTCCCTTTACTACACCCCCTCTTTTTTTTTTCTTTTATATTAGTAAAATCAAATTATCCTTGTGTACTTTTTATATACCCACAACAGAGTTACAGTTCTCAAGGGTTCTGTGTACCTTTTTCTGTTTCTCTTCAGTCTTGTGGATGTAGATCAAATTTTTTGTTTAAGTCTAGTTTTTTTCTTAGAAACATATAGAATTCCTCTATTTCATTGAATGACCATCTTCTTCCATGGAAAAAGTTGCTAAACTTAGCTGGGTAGTTCATTCTTGGTTGCAGTCCTTGATCTTTTGCCTTACGGAATATCAGTTTCCAGGCCCTTCTATCTTTTAATGTGGAGGCAGCCAGATCTTGAGTGACCCTTATTGTGGCACCTTGGTATTTAAATTGTTTTTTTATAGCTGCTTGCAGGATTTTCTCCTTTGTGTGGTAATTCTGCAGCTTAGCCACTATATTCCGTGGTGTTCTTTTTTTAGGGTCTATTTCAGAAGGAGTTCTATGAATTCTTTCCACATCTACTTTCCCTTCTGTTTCTATTATCTCTGGACAGTTCTCTTTGATAATTTCCTGTAAAATAGAATCTAGGCTCTTTTTTTTGGTCATAATTTTCTGGAAGTCCAATGATCTGCAGATTATCTCTCCTAGATCTATTTTCCAGGTCTATAGATTTTCCCAGTAAATATTTGACGTTGTTCTCCAGCTTCTCATTTTTTTTTATTTTTTTTTTTGTTTGACTGGTTCTTGGGTTCTCTGTGAATCATTCATTTCTATTTGTTCCATCCTGACTTTTAAGGAGTTATTTTCTTCTTTCACAGTTTTTAGTTCTTTTTGTAAATGCCCAATTTTGTTTTTAAATGAGTTATTTTGCTCTATTCAATTTTTTTCCATTTCCCTAATTTTTTTTGAGAATTATTTTCTTTTTCTAATTCAGAAATTCTATTTTCTTGAGACTTTTTTTATCTTTTCCAATTCAGAAATCCTACTTTCCTGTGTTTTTTTAACCTTTTCTAATTCACAAATTTTGTTTCCCTGCATCTCCTGTGAATTCTTTATTTTTTCCAACTTCAATTTCAGGACGTTGTTATTCTCTATCATAGCTTCCCTTTCCTTTCCCCATTTTTCTTCAAACTCCCTTAACTTTTTAATAGTCTCTTCAAGGAGAGAGTTATGTGATGGGGGGCAGGAATAGGTCCCCTTTAGGTTATCTGCTGTCTCTCTGCTGTTAACTTCCTCGGGGTTGGATACCCGCTCTTTCTCTGTATAGAAGGAATCTATGGTTTTTCTTGGCTTTTTGCTCATACTTAAAAAATCTTTGGGGGTCTGTCCCTGGGGTAGGAAATTATTTATTTACTTCTTTACCAGCTTCCTCCCAGACCGGATGGATGCAGCGGCTCCTGTGCCTGAGCTAAGATAGAGCTCTGGGAGAGTTCCCCACCCCCTCCCTGGAAGTGCCTCAGAGGTGATCAGCACTGCTGTGCTTTGAGGGCGCTGTGTTCTAGCGGCTTCCCTGAAGTTTGAGATTGAACAGTAAAGGCGACACAAAGCCCAGCGTATGCATCCCAGTGGGGCGTGGATGTCTGCAGCAGATGACGTGAAAAGCCCCTGTGCTCAAACTGAAAGTGTCTGCCAGAAACCGCGGTCCCTAGTTCAAAGGTTCCGCTTCTCTGGGACTTCCTGGAGCTGAGTTCCACTCCCTCCAGCTAAACTAGGCAGTGTGTGTTGCCTTGGGCCGTATCCACCCACTTGTCAATCTCTTAACTATTCTCAGGAGGGAGCTGAGGCCACACCCCTTGGTGCAGAGATCTGCTGAGTCACCCCCAGGGTCCTGGAAAATCTAATCTATCTGAATTTTTAAGGTATTTTAACTTTCTCTTCTGAACTGCTATATTATAAGCAGAGAAGAGCTAACAGCCTGTGCCAGATTCCTTTATCTCAGTGGCTTCTCTGATCCCAGAGCCCTCCCCAGCGCAATCGGCGCAGTATGCGAGCACCCAGCCGTCTGTGCTGGCCTCTCTTCTTCTTCCCCTGGGAACTGACCTTTTCTGTTGAAACTCCAGATTCTCTTCAGCTGGTAAGTCGTGCTTCCAGTCCTTGTGGTATCTATCAGTCCAGGGCAACTTCTGAGGCTGATTTATCTAATTGGTTGTGAGGAAGTGAGGACGTTCACAGAGTCGTGTGTTTCTTCTCCGCCATCTTGGCTCCGCCCCGTTTTAGTATTCTTTTATACTCTACTTTTAATTGGGGCATTTGCCTGCTTTGCTCTTGTGGCACTTCAGCCATTCTCCATGGGTTAACAGATATCCCTCCTGCAACTTGGAAAGCACATTTTCTATCCTTTTAAAAGCATATGTCATATTATGTATTGCTTTATATTTCTATGTCATAAATTTAATGTTGTGCAATCAATTTTTTTTCACAAAACTAGCTGTTCCTCTTTTTGTTTTTGTAATCTGTCAGTATTACTACTGTTTCTGCTTCAATTGATCTTCCCTTAAATTGTCTATGCCATCTATCTCTCCCATAGTTTCTAGATTTATTTGTATGCAGATATTTTCTTAATATAATGCTTTATGTATGAATAGTATCCATTTTGTCACTTTAGAGTGAATTACATTCTACTTGAGCCATCTTCTTAAGTCTCAGCCTGCCAAATTTCAGGTAATGAAATTGACTTTTTTGTATTAGGATTTCTAGTTTATTTAACTCACTACCCAACTGTGTATAGATATCTAAGAATTTCTATATTGTCTTTCTTACCTGTTTATTTTTTGTGGTTTTCTGAGTATTTCTACTCTTCTTCCATTTCCATCACTTTATAAATGAAGCAACTAAAGCCAAGAAGTTACATGCCCAAGGTCACATAGAAAGTAAGCAGTAGAGCTCACATTTACTCCCAGATCTCCTGAGTGCACTTCACCATTAGTACTTCTCAATTCCTAGATTCAGCATTTGCTACCTATAGTATATAGGGATTTTCTTCTAAAGGTCTTATCAGTTTTTAAATTACTTTTCAAAAAGGCAATCCATGGTAAAAATACACTTCTTTCTACTTTCTTTGTGATAAAAGGAGTTTCTATAATGCTTTAAAATGCATCTCAGACATCTTTTCCATTAAATCTTTCTTGCCCTCCCTCCTATAGTGTGTATTCCCTTGAGTGAATTAAAACCCATTCAGTTTCAATACTTTGTATTTGAGTACTGTGTAACTGTCAATCTAGCTTCACATTTGCCAGAGTTAAAGTAAAAACTATGAAGAAACAAGCTACATTTAAACTTAATGGGAGAGTTCATCCCATTCACATTTACAGTTAAAATTAATAATTCTTTATTCCTGCCATCACATTATCCCAAGATTATGCTTTTTTTCCTTTGTACCCCCTGAACCCCTTCCCCAGTATTAAACTTATGGGCTCCACTTGTGTCACACAGCCTTCCTTTTTTAGTATCCTTCCTACTCTCTTAAAATCCCTTCCCCTTTCTTGTACCCTTCCCTTATTACTCTTTTCCTTTTCTCTTTCCCTCTCCCCCTTTTTAATGAGGTGAGAGAGAATTCTCTATAAAACAAATATGTCAATTATTTTCTCTATGAGCCAATTCTGATGAGTACAATTCACACAATGTTCCTCCCCCTCTCTAAATTCCCTCAGATATGATAAGTTTTCTTTGCCTCTTCCTGGGATGGAGTTTCCCTCTTTTTATCTCCCTTTTCCCGTTTTCTGACACTCCCCCTTTCCATTACTTCTTTCCTTTTTTTATGTTATATCAGTAAAATCAGATTATACGTGTGGACTTTCTGTATATCCACAACAGAAATACAGGTCTCAAGAGTTACTTTTACCTTTTTCTGTTTCTCTTGAGCCCTGTGGTTGGAGATCAATTTTTTTTTTTTTTTTTTTTTTTTTTAGATCTGGTTTTTTCCTTAGAAACAAATGGAATTTATCTGTTTCATTAAATGTCCATCTTCTTTTATGGAAGAAAATGCTCAACTTAGCTGGGTAGTTTATTCTTGGCTGCATTCCAAGTTCTTTTGCCTTTCAGAATACCAGATTCCAAGTTCTTTGATTCTTTAATGTGGAGGCAGTCAGATCTTGAATGACTCTTATTGTGGCACCTCAATATTTGAATTGTTTTTTATTGGCTGCTTGTAATATTTTTTCCTTAGTCTGATAGTCCTGAAGTTTGGTCACAATTTTCCGTGGAGTTTTCTTTTTCTTTTTCTTTTTCTTTTTTTTTTTGCTTTTTGTTTTTTGTTTTTTTAAGAGTCTTTTTCAAAAGGTTTCTGATGAATTCTTTCAATACTTATTTTCCCTTCTGTTTCTATTATCTCTGGACAGTTCTCTTTGATGATTTCCTATAAAATAGAATCTAGGCTCTTTTTTTTTTCATCATAATTTTCGAGAAGTCCAATAATCCTCAGATTATCTCTCCTAGATATATTTTCTAGGTCTGTCAATTTTCCAAGTAAATGTTTGACGTTTTTCTCCAGCTTTTCATTTTTTTGGTTTTGCTTTACTGATTCTTAGTGTCTCAATGAATCATTCATTTCTATTTGTTGACTTCTGATTTTTAATGAATTATTTTCTTCATTAGCTTTTTTTTAACTTCTTTTTGTATATGTTAAATTGAGTTTTTAAATGAATTGTTTTTCTCTATGGACTTTTTTTCCATGTCATTAATTTTTTTAAAGTGAGTTATTTTCTTTTTCCAATTCACAAAACCTACTTTCTTGGGAATTCTTTATCTTTTCCAATTCACAAATCACACTTTCCAGAGATTTTTTTTAACCTTCTCCAGTTCAAAAATTCTGTTTCCCTGAACTTCCTTTGAATTCTTTATCTTTTTCCAATTCATCTTTCAGGACATTGTTACTCTTTTGCATAGCTTCTCTTTCCTTTCCCCATTTTTCTTCCAACTCTCTTTTGAAGTTTTTAATAGTCTCTTCTAGGAGAGAGTTATGTGATGGGGCCAGGTAACATTCCCCTTCAGGATATTATCTGGAGACTGTTTGCTATTAGTCTCCTTGGGGTTGCAGACCTGCTCTCTTTCTGTATAGAAGCTATCAATCATCCTTTTAATTTTTTTTACTCATTTTAAAAAACCTGTAGCGTCTACCTTCAGTGCAAGGAGGTTATCAGCTTCCTCTGCAGAGCAGGGATAGGTATATGGATGGCAGCTGTCTTGTGAACGGTCTGCAAAGGTATAAAGGTGCTCTGGGAGAAAGTTTCCCCCCCCCACTGGAACTGATTCAGAGCTTGTAAGCATGGGCCCGGCTGCAGAAGTGCCCAATGAAGAGCCCCCACTGTGTGGCCTAGTGACTGCCTTGAAGCTAGAAGCTGAACAGTGAAAGTGTCACAACCCCAGGCCGAGGCCCCCACTGTGCAGATTAGAGGCTGCCCCAGACTATGTCCCACTGCCTTGTAGGTTCTTAACTGCCCCAAGGAAAAGCCCCATAAATCAGAATGGGGCTGCACAGCCGTGCTGTGATCTGTGCTGAATCACTTCTGGTTTTCGGTGGCTATAGGCAGACTATAGTTTCTGGCATTTTTTAAAGTGGCTTTGATTTCTCTGCTGATCTGCTGTTTTGCAAGCAGAGTAGACCTATTAACCTATGCCAGAGTTGTCTGTCTCTGTAGCTTTTCTAACCCCAGAGTCCTCCCCAGCCCGATCGGCACAATATGCTAGCCTAGTTCTATCACTGTCTGCACAGGCCTTTTCTGACAAAATTCCAGATTCTCTTTAGTTGGTAAGTTGTTGTACTTCTAATCTTTGTGAGTTTTACCAGTCAAGTGCTATTTTTGAGGATGAATTAAATAATTGGTAGTGAGGAAATGAGAGAGCTTAGAAAGTTGCATGTGGCTTTTCCACCATCTTGGCTCTGCCCCTTAGTAGTTATTTTACATTTTCGTCATTTTTTTCATTATTTTTATTTTATTATTGACTGGATCTTAATGTCTCATAGAGTCACTAGCTTTCATTTGCCCTGTTCTAATTTTTAATATGATTTTTTTCAGTTAGGTTTTGTCTTTCTTTTTTCTATTTGATTAGTACAACTTTTCAAGATGTTTTATTCAGTGTACTTTTTTTTTTTTTTCAATTTGGAAAATTGTATTTTTTCAGGAGTTGCCTTTCTTTTCCTTCCTATTGATTTTCTCTTGCATATCTCTCATTTCTTTTCTTATTTTCTCTGTTACCTTTATTATTTGCTTTTTAAAGTTTTATGAGCACTTCCAAGAATGGGCTTGAAACTATCTCATACTACTTTGAAATTTCTGTGGACATTTTTTCCTCATCTGAGTTGATGTTTTGATCTTCCCTATCACCATAGTAGCTTCTCATGATCAAGGTTCTTTTCTGTTTCTTGCTCGTTTTCTTTCTTTTTCTTTTGATATACTTCCTCTTTTTTTTTTTTTTTTTTTTTTTTAATTTTACTTTTATAGTCAAACATCACTCCTGGGATAAATGGGGAAGCTGCCCCAAGCATACTGTGCAGTTCTGAGCCTTGACTTTGAGCACAGGGGTCCCTTTTGTTTGGCATTTTGCTCCCAGCAGGGGATAGCTTTAGCTACTCTTTCCAGGAAACAGCCTGGTTTTCCAGAATTTGCCTTCTGAGTTGATACTGGGGCTGCTCCACTGATTTGCTCCACTACTTAGCAGGAATGAGGGTCATAGTCGCAGTTTTCCTGTGATCAAGATCCTATCAGACTCTATCTGAGCTGGACTAAACAAACACCCCTTTCACTCCAGTGAGATTGATCTTTCTTAAAGTCCTTCTAATCTACCTTGAACTGCAAAGTGGTTTCATTCCATCAGACTATTCTAAGGCTTGGTTTCATGTGGTGTTCATTTTGTTTAGGGTTTTTGCTTGTAAACAATGTTTTGTTGTTTTCAAAATATATGCAAAAATAGTTTTCACTCTTCCAAAATCCCTTCCCTCCATACCTTCTCCTAGATAGCAAGCAATCCAATATGTTTTAAATATGTGCGATTCTCGTATACATATTCACTGTTAAAATGCTGCACAAGAAATATGAGATCAAAAAGGAAAAAAAAAATGAAAACAAGAACAAAAAACAGCAAACAACAACAAAAAAGTGAAAGTACTTTGTCATGATCTACATTCAGTCACCAGTCTTCTCTCTGGGTACAAGTTGCTCTCTCCATCCAGCTTGAATCATCTCATTGTTGAAAAGAGTATTGTCCATCAGAGTTGATCATCATATAATCTTCTTGTTGCTTTGTACCATGTTCTTTTGATACTACTCACTTCACTAAGTGTCAGTTCATATAAGTCTCTCCAGGTCTTTTTTGAAATTATCATGCTAATTGTTTCTCTTAGAACAATAATATCCCATTACTTTCATATGTCATAACTTATTCAACCATTCCCCAACTGATGGACATTCACTTAGCCTCCAGTTCCTTGCCAGGACAAAAAAGGCTGCTACAAACATTTTTTGTATATGTGAGTCCTTTACCCTTTTTTATGATCTTTTTTGGGATACAGACCCAGTAGAAACATTGCTGGGTCAAAGGATATGCACATTTTGATATGCCTTTGAGCATAGTTACAAATTGCTCTTCATAATGGTTGGATAAGTTCCCAACTTCACCAACAATGTATTAGTGTCCCAGTTTTTCCCCATCTTTTCCAACATTTATCATCATTTTTTCCCATCATCTTATCCAATCTGAGAGTTTTGTAGTAGTACCTCAGAGTCATCTTAAATTACATTTATTTGATCAGTAGTGATTTAGAACATTTTTTCATGTTCTAAATTTTAATTTCTTCATCTGAAAAATTATCTGTTTATGTTCTTTGACTATTAATTGAAGAATGCCTTATATTTCTGCAAATTTGAGTCAATTCTATATATATTTTAAAAATGAGGCTTTATCAGAATCCTTGGATATAAAAATTTTTCCCAGTTTTTTGCTTCCCTTCTAATCTTGTTTGCATTGGTTTTGTTTGTACAAAAACTTTTTAATTTAATATAATCAAAATTATCTATTTAGCATTTCATATTATTCTCTAGTTATTCTTTTTTCTCTATTTCTTCCTTCTCCATAGATCTGAGAGCTAGTCTATCCTGTGTTCTTCTAATTTGCTTATACTGTCATGCTTTATGTTTAAGTCAGGTTTCATGTGGTTTTCAAGGGAAACTGGGAGAACTGGTTCAGCTTCCTGGCTTTGCTCTTCCATCTTGGCTCCACCCCCTGAACTCCAATAGATTTTTGAATGCCTTTGAAGCCAATCTGAAAGCTTCCTATTCAATATGGAGTTAGCAGACCAGAACCTGCTATGAATTCTTTATACTCGCCTCTCCAATGCATTTCTCATATACACCATCACAATTCTTCTAGCAGCTTCTTGAGGAGATTACATTAATTGAGTAAGCTGATGTGTGCATGTGACACAAATATATTATGAAATATATCAGTGATCATAAAAGAAAATTTTAGGCAGGACTATAGAAAGATTTTTTTAATAGACCATATTTTTAGAGACCTACAATGACCCATGATATTTGTTTGTTGAGTATTAAAAAAAAAAAAATTCACCCTAGAGCAAAACATATTACAGAATCTCCTCCAACAAGATATTTTTTATGTATTTGTTATAATCTGGTAAAATTGCACAACAGACATAACCAAAAAGATAACTGTCGAATAGGCCGAGGCCTCTTATTGTTAATATTAAATTACAAAACTTTTAAAATGTGTTTTCTGATGGTATATTATATGTAATAAGCACTCAGAATTATTAAATTAATATTGAAATGAATTTATTTCATGGAAAAGAACTGATCACTGTTTTTACAAAAAGCAAAAAAAAAAAAAATAGAATGCCTTTTGTCATCACACATGTACACACACATAGAAAATATTGATTTACATTTTAAATTAATGCTTGGGCTAATTAATATATTTGAATATATTTTTAAAAATAAAGGTAAAACAATAATGATTTCTTAATTAATTTTCAGTTACCAAAACTTTTCAGTAAACATTATAAATAAGTATTGGTTTACCAAAAAGCATTTTGCTAAGGATCAAAAACAAGCACTTTAATATTAATTTATCTTCCTTTTTTAAATATTTTTCTGTCTACATTAAATGATTTTTGAAAGTAGTTGGTTATGAATCTATACTCCATACATATGCTAACAAATACTTGTGTGTTTACATATATATTGTATACATAGATTTTTAATATTTATACCTAATGTACATAGAGAGCAGCAGCTTGTGCCTCAGTAGATAGAGCACTGGGCCTAGAATTATGAATACCTTACTTCAAATCTAACCTCAGACACTTACTGGCTGTATGGTCCTGAGCAAGTCATTTAACTTGTTTGCTTCAGTTTCTTCAGCTATAAAGTGAATGTAACAACAATAATAATTGCCTCATAGGATTGTTGTGAGGATTAAATGATATATTTGTAGAGAATGCTTACAGTGCCAATTGGATAATGGTATTTGTACTTTTTAGATATCTTAGGTGGCATTTGAGGTACTTTAATTACAGAGACAGCCCACAACTGGCTTATATTTTGCAAAGTGATTTTTAAAGGAATATCAGTGAATATCAGGGTGAAAAAGAGAATATTAGGGCAAGTTTGTGGCTCCATGAATTAAGTGCCCAGCTTGTCATCAGGAAGATTTTTCTGTGTTCAAATCTGGCCCTGAATCCTTATTAGCTATATCACCCTAGAAAAGTCACTTAATCCTGTTTATTGAAGTTACTCATCTGTAACATAATCTGGAGGAAGAAATAACAAACCACTCATCTTTGCCAAGAAAATAAAACTAGAATCATGAAGAACTGGATACAACTGAAAAATTACTGAACAACAAATAAATATATGATAGCTTTTTTAAAGACTTCATTATTCCTACTGCTCATTAAAAGATGTTTATCCTGAAGCTCTTAGACAACTTCTTCGAGTTATATGAGTTCACATTGCTTATAGCATGTTGGATACACTACTCTGACTCTATCTTTATGACTACTAATTGATTTCAATGTCAACACTAGTAGTCAGTGTAGTGCTACACCTTTTTTAAGAGTTCTCATGAAAGAGTAGAATGGCAGACCAATAGGGTTTTTGTTTTTATTTTTGGTAAAATCCATGAAAAATAAAAGTATTTATGTTTAACATCTCACTGTTAGAATCAGATTCCACGGACTGTTTCCCTTTTGTCTGTCTTTGTCTTACATATTCATTGATTTATTATTTATTTATTTATTTATCTATTTAAAAAAATTAATTCTGTTGACATTTTAAAAGATCTACCATGTAAAGAACATTGTATAAAGTGCAATTTTATTTACCACCTTGTTTTTATCTTGGTTATTTATTATTTCCTCTTATAAACCTTTCTGTTTTGCCAAAATAACCTGTCCTTTCTATTAGACTAAGAATAAATTTAAGTAGATTATAATTGAATATTGCTCTTTATCTTGTCTTCCTTTCATGAAATGTGAAACATTGTATAATTGAAACAATTATTCTAAAGATACTTTTGCTTCCTTATGATGCTTTCTGATATTAAAATGCATATAGTGAGAGAGGGGCTTATTAGTTACCCAAATTAGTGGCCAATAGAAATTCTAATGGATCAATTTAATATGTTCTTTTTCACCACCAGATGGCATAACCATTATTTTAAATAGTGTATGCACATCAACAAATGTGTTTCAACTTTATAAACATAATTGGCAATATCATAGTAAAAAAGTATTTTAATGGTAAATGATTATTCCAGAAATGTCCAATTTTATCTACATAAATTTTTCCAGAATATTTATAAAAATATTATGTGATGTGATCTGCAATCTGTATAGTTCTATGTCTATGTAATATACATACACATGAGTATATATACATATATATGAATATTTCTAAGTTAAATATAATAGTTCTAGTAATTATGATTATTGTTATTTACACTGTAAAATGTTTTTCAGTTTTCAAAATTCTTTCATATCTTGTTATTTGATTATAAACTGCTATTGGTACATTAAATGGGATTTTATCCCTCTAAGCAACATAAGTCCTAGACTTGATCAAGAGAAATGATTCTCTTAATCCTTATGTCACCTAATGTCCTTTAGAGACATGAATATTCAGGAGAAATACTGCAGAATGTTTTCATTACCATTAGTCTTACTGAAGGAATTGTTGATAATATTTTGAGAAGTGAATTGTGGAATGTTGTCACGATTACTAATATTCATTATAACTTTTATAAGTTAAAGAATGAGAATCTTTTATGTACTTCATAAGTAAAGAATTACTAATGTCAATAATCACAAATCTCTTAAAAGCATTTTATTATTCCAATGTCTTTCCAATGCTGTTATTTTATTGGTATCTATCTTTGATAATTAAAATCTTATAAATATATTCATAATTCATCAAGATTTTTTTGTCTAGCTACATGAATTCATGGGAAAGGGAACTCTTAATGAAGAATCTTCCTTATCAATGTAGATCAGCAGTTGCCATAGCACTCATAGTCAGTACTCAGGATCTTAAAAAGTTAAAAGACTTATTAAGGATACATAGCACCTGTATCACAGGGAGAATTTGAACTCTGGCTCTTGGAGGCATCCTTTGAGTTACAATACTATATTGCTGCTAAATCAGGAAATATACAAGATTAATTCCTAAGTGGTCAAAAACCTAACAGGGCATTACTAACAATAGTTGCACCTAGTTACAATCATTAATTGATCAAATGAGAATATTTTACAATAGAACAATGAAATAAGAATATTCCCATGGAATGATATAATATTCACATTCTCTTTTGTTGAGAATAAGTAAAAAAGGAAGTCAGCTATGTTAAAAACCATGGGGTAACAATGTCCCTAAGGAAAATTAAGTGTATGGATACTACTTTTGTATAAAACAAAACTATCTACTACTATTACTATTACTACTAACCAGCCAACTAGCATTTATAAAGCACATTCACATATTACAAAATGTTTTGCAGATATTTTTTAATTATATCCTCACAGCAACCCTAGAAATAGGTAATATTTTCACCACTATTTTATAAATGCTTTTGGAAACTGAGGCTGAGAGAGGTTAAGTGAACTGCTCAGCATTATAGATCTAGCAAGATTAGAATTCAGGTCTTGTTGATTCCCAAGGCCAACACTTGATCCACTGTTCAATTCATTTTATGATTTTAATATTAGAAGCATGTAAGTTTATTATGAGTAGCTTAAAGTTTTCATTGAAGTCAATACATTATATCTCTGGATTTAAAAAAAAAACAAACTTAAAACAATATCAGTTTATTATTCAAGCATTTATTAAGCTGCCACTGTGTGTCAAGAACTCTGCTAGGCATTTTTTTTTCCATGGAAGAAGATGGTCATTCAATGAAACAGAGGAATTCTATATGTTTCTAAGAAAAAAACCATACTTAAACAAAAAATTTGATCTACATCCACAAGACTGAAGAGAAACAGAAACTGGTACACAGAACCCTTGAGAACTGTATCTCTGTTGTGGATATATAGAAAGTCTTCATGGATAATTTGATTTTACTGATATAAAAAAAGGGGGGAGTAGTAAAGGGAAGGGGGTAGTATCAGAAAAAGGGGAAGGAGTGATAAAAAGAGGGAAACTACATCCCAGGAAGAGGCATAGAAAATATACCATATCTGAGGGAATTTAGAGAGGGGGAGAAATATTGTGTGAATCTTACTCTCATCAGGAGAGGCTCAAAGAGTAAATAATTTACATATTTGTTTTTCAGAGAATTCTCTCTCATCTCATTAAAATGGGGGAGAGGAAAGGGGAAAAGGAAAAGGGGAATAAGGGAAGGGACTTGGAAGGAGGGGGGAGGGATACTAAAAAAAAGGGAGGGCTGCACGTCACAAGTGGGGTCTATAAATTAAATATTAGGGAAGGGGTTCAGGGGATAATATGATGGCAGGAAATACAGAATTAGTAATTTTAACTGTAAATGTGAATGGGATGAACGCTCCCATCAAATGGAGACAGATAGCAGTCTGGATCAAAAGTCAGAATCCTACAATATGTTGTTTACAGGAAACACACTTAAAGCAGGGAGATACATAGAGAGTAAAGGTAAAAGGTTGGAGCAGAATCTATTATGCTTCAGGTAAAGCCAAAAAAGCAGGGGTAGCCATCCTTATCTCAGATCAAGTAAAAGCAGAAATTGATCTAATTAAAAGAGATAAGGAAGGAAACTATATCCTGCTAAAAGGTAGCATAAACAATGAAGCCATATCAATACTAAGCATATGCACCAAGTGGTATAGCATCTAACTTTTTAAAGGAAAAGTTAAGAGAGTTGCAAGAAGAAATAGACAGTACCACTATAATAGCAGGAGATCTCAAGCTTGCACTCTCAGATTTAGACAAATCAAACCACAAAATAAATAGGAAAGAAATTAAAAAAGTAAATAGAACATTAGAAAAACTAGGTATGATAGACCTTTGGAGAAAACTGAATGGTGATAGAAAGGAATATACTTTCTTCTCAGCAATTCATGGATCCTATACAAAAATTGACCATATAATAGGACATAAAGATCTCAAAATTAAATGTAGGAAGGCAGAAATAATAAATGCCTTCTTTTCAGATCACAATGCAATAAAAGCTACATTCAGTAAGAAGTTAGGGGTAAATAGACCAAAAAGTAATTGGAAACTGAATAATCACATCTTAAAGAATGACTGGGTGAAACAGCAAATTATAGAAACAATAATTTCACCCAAGATAATGACAATGATGAGACATCATACCAAAATCTGTGGGATGCAGCTAAAGCAGTAATAAGGGGAAATTTTATACCTTTAGAGGCTTATTTGAACAACATAGAGAAAGAGAAGATTAATGAATTGGGCCTACAACTTAAAAAAGCTAGAAAAAGACCAAATTAAAAACCCCCAACCAAAAATCAAACTTGAAATACAAAAATTAAAAGGAGAAATTAATAATATTGAAAATAAAAATAAAAAAAAAACTATTGAATTAATAAATGAAACCAAGAGTTGGTTTTATGAAAAAGCCAATAAAATAGATAAATCTTTGGTGAATCTGATCAGAAAAAAGAAAGAGGAAAATCAAATTGTTAGTCTTACAAATGAAAAGGGGGATCTTTCCACCAATGAAGAGGAAATTAGAGAAATAATGAGTTACTTTGCCCAACTTTATGCCAATAAATTTGATAACTTAAGTGAAATGGATGACTTTCTCCAAAAATATAGGCTTCCTAGATTAACAGAGGAGGAGACAATTTGCTTAAATAGTCCCATTTCAGAAAAAAGAAATAGAACAAGCTATTAATCAACTCCCCAGGAAAAAAATCCCCAGGACCAGAGGGATTTACATGTGAATTCTACCAAACATTTAAAGAACAATTAGCCCCAATGCTATATAAACTTTTTGAAAAAATAAGGGATGAAGGAGTCCTACCAAACTCCTTTTATGACAGACATGGTACTGATACCTAAACCAGGTAGATCGAAAACTGAGAAAGAAAATTATAGACCAATTTCCTTAATGAATATTGATGCTAAATTTTTAAATAAGATATTATCAAAACGATTTCAGAAAATCATCCCCAGGATAATACACTATGATCAAGTAGGATTTATACCAGGAGTGCAGGGCTGGTTTAATATTAGGAAAAGTATTAGTATAATTGACCATATTAATAATCAAATTAATAAAAACCATATGATCATCTCAATAGATGCAGAAAAAGTATTTGATAAAATCCAACATCCATTTCTGCTAAAAATGCTTGAGAGTATAGGAATAAATGGACTATTCCTTAGAATAATCAGGAGCATATATTTATGACTGTCAGTAAGGATAATATGCAAATGAGATAAACTGGAACCTTTTCCAGTAAGATCAGGAGTGAAACAAGGTTGCCCACTATCACCATTACTATTCAATATAGTACTAGAAACGCTAGCCTCGGCAATAAGAGCCAAGAAAGAGATTCAAGGAATTAGAGTAGGAAATGAGGAAATCAAACTATCACTCTTTGCAGATGACATGATGGTATACTTAGAGAACCCCAAAGACTCTGCTAAAAAGCTATTAGAAATAATTCAGAATTTTAGCAAAGTGGCAGGATACAAAATAAATCCACATAAATGCTCAGCATTTTTATATATCACCAACAAAATGCAACAGCAAGAGATACAAAGAGAAATTCCATTCCAAACAAATGTTGAGAGTATAAAGTATTTGGGAATCCATCTACCAAAGAAAAGTCAGGAATTATATGAGAAAAATTACAAAACACTTGCCACAAAAATAAAGTCAGATTTAATTAATTGGAAAGACATTCAGTGCTCTTGGATAGAGCAAGCGAATATAATAAAGATGATAATACTCCCCAAACTAATCTATTTCTTTAGTGCTATACCAATCAGACTCCAAGAAACTATTTTAATGACCTAGAAAAAATAACAAAATTCATATGGAAGAATAAAAGGTCAAGAATTGAAAGGGAACTAATGAAAAAAAAACTCAGAGGAAGGTGGTCTAAGTGTACCTGATCTAAAGCTATATTATATAGCAGCAGTCACCAAAACCATTTGGTATTGGCTAAGAAATAGCCCAGTGGATCAGTGGAACAGATTAGATACAAAGGACAAAAAAGTGTACATCTATAGCAATCTAGTCTTTGACAAACCCAAAGATACCAACATTAGGGATAAAAATTCATTATTTGGAAAAAACTGTTGGAAAAACTGGAAATTAGTATGGCCGAAATTAGATATGGATCCACACTTAACACCATATACCAAGATAAGATCAAAATGGGTCCATGATTTAGGCATAAAGAATGAGATAATAAATAGATTAGAGGAACAGAGGATAGTCTACCTCTCAGACCTGTGGAGGAGGAAGGAATTTATGACCAGAGGAGAACTAGAGAACATTATTGATCACAAAATAGAAGATTTTGATTACATCAAACTAAAAAGTTTCTGTACAAACAATACTAATGCAAACAAGATTAGAAGGGAAGTAACAAATTGGGAAAATATTTTTAAAGTTAAAGGTTCTGATAAAGGTCTCATTTCCAAAATATATAGAGAATTGATCCTAATTTATAAGAAATCAAGCCATTCTCCAATTGCTAAATGGTCAAAGGATATGAACAGACAATTCTCAGATGATGAAATTGAAACTATATCCACTCATATGAGTGTTCCAAATCACTACTGATCAGAGAAATGCAAATTAAGACAACTCTGAGATACCACTACACACCTGTCAGATTGGCTAAGATGACAGGAACAAATAATGATGAATGTTGGAGGGGATATGGGGAAACTGGGACACTAATACATTGCTGGTGGAGTTATGAAAGAATTCAGCCATTCTGGAGAGCAATCTGGAACTATGCTCAAAAAGTTGTCAAACTGTGCATAACCTTTGATCCAGCAGTGCTGCTATTGGGCTTATATCCCAAAGAAATACTGAGGAGGGGAAAAGGACCTGTATGTGCCAAAATGTTTGTGGCAGCTCTTTTAATAGTGGCTAGAAACTGGAAGTTGAATGGATGTCCATCAATTGGAGAATGGTTGGGTAAATTATGGTATATGAATGTTATAGAATATTATTGCTCTGTAAGAAATGACCAGCAGGAGGAATACAGAGAGGCTTGGAGAGACTGGCATGAACTGATGCTGAGTGAAATGAATAGAACCAGAAGATCACTATACACTTCAATGTTGTATGAAGATGTGTTCTGATGGAAGTGGAAATCTTCAACATAAAGAAGATCCAACTCACTTCCAGTTGATCAATGATGGACAGAAACAACTATACCCAGAGAAGGAACACTGGGAATTTAATGTAAAATCTTAGCACTACTGTCTATCTACCCAGGTTACTTATACCTTCGGAATCTAATACTTAATGTGCAACAAGAAATGGTATTTACACACATATATTGTATCTAGGTTATATTGTAACATATGTAAAATGTATGAGATTGCCTGTCATCAAGGGGAGGGAGTAGAGGGAGGGAGGGGATAATTTGGAAAAATGAATACAAAAGATAATATTATAAAAAAATTACTCATGCATATATAATGTGAAAAAAATTATAAATAAATAATTTTTTTTTAAATTAAAAAAAAAAAAAGACCTCTGCTAGGCAGTGGGGATAAAGACAATTATATATATTTGCCCTTTAGGAACTTATAGCTGGTGAAGGAAAATAGCATGTACTTAAATATATGTATATAGAAAACAAGTATGAGCAATATATTTTGGTTTGGGACTTGAAGCTAGCTGGGCATTAAGAAAGGCTTTATGTAGAAGGAGTGTTTTAAAGGAAAAGTGGTTTAATGAATGGGGAGGGTGATATTAAGTGTTTACAAAGTGCAGAACACTGTGTTAAACACTGGTGATGGAAATAGGAAAACCCTCTATTCTGGAGTAGCTTACATTTTCAATGAGTCACATTTAGAAGGTCTCAATTACAAAGATCCTTTGGGTACAGCAAGGTAGATAATTTTTTAAAATATCTTTTTCATTAATAAAACAATATCTGTTTCTGAAATTAAACTGCTTTGTGCTACCAAAGATTTTGATAAGAACTTATTTCTATAGTCAGAGTATATATATAGTAACCATAGCTTTTTATTTTAAGAAGTGCATGGGAAATAAGTGTACATTCCAGTTATTGACACAGCCAGGGCAAAGACCTATAGATGGGAGATAGAGTATTGGGTGACTAATAGTAGAAAAGTTGGGCTGGAGACTATAAGATAGGAGTAATTTATAAAGTTGAAAATACAGATTGAGGTCCAGGATATAAAGAACTTTAAAAAAAAAAAAAAAAAAAAAACTACTTAATTTTAGGAGACAGTGGATTTTATTGAAGGAGAACAAGTTGTCAGACTTGAACTTTAGGAAAATCACTTGCTATTTAAACAATACATATACCCTAATGAGGTCTTCAATGTCAGGTATGGTTAACACAGAAATTGATAAAAATTAATCCCTGAGGCAGGCAGGGGAGAAAGCATTGATAGAGATTAGTTTAGCTGTATGGTCCCACCCTCTGGGAAGGTTATCCAATCTGAAATCCAAGTTATGTCAAATCCTGAGACCTATGTTTTACCGGGGTCTTGGACAGTCTCACCTCACAACACCTTGTCAGAAATCCCAGTCATGTGCTTGAGGTTAAATTTTCCCTATAAAATCTATTTATAAGCCCTATCATGAATGCTGCCTTCCTTTGGGTCAGTCTGCCATGGCAGGCATTTTGTCTCTTGGTGTGTTTCTCTTTCCCCTCCCCTTTCCCCCATGCCATATATCTCCCCTAATTCATTATGCTTCCCAACCCCGATTCTCCTCCTTACATTTGATTAATGTTTAGGGTGCTAAGTCAGTAACATGTTTCACATTACTAGATTATTGAGTCAGAGCTAGAGACTTAGGAAGACAAGTTCCTTCCTCTATAATGGAAATGCATTTTTTTTTCTAGACTAAAGGAAGTAACTTATCAGTAACAGCTTCTTTGTACTCTTGCTTTCTAGTAGTCTTTATTAAACATTCATACTGAAGTAAAATTACCACATTTACATGTAATTATTTTCAATCAAAAAACAAAATTTAACTTTCACATGTAAATAGGTCAATCAAGATTATCCTTCAAATTAGAAATTTAATCTTCCAAAAATATTTTCTAATACTTTTAAAATGTGTTTAGTTATGCTATTTATTAATATTACATAGCAATATCATAAAAGAAGCAGCCTGGTGAAGTGAAATCCTATCTGGGACAGTAAATATGTGTATTACCCTTAGAGGTGACATTTGACCTCTCTTTCTAAGGCAAATTTTAAGGATTTAATTACTAATTCAAAGGTAGATTTCTATCAGATATATAGGAGTTCCCACACATTTAGTTTGTTTCTTTGTTTGAGTAGGTGTAAGGGGTCATTCTTTGTTTCTTTGCAACCTAGCCCTAATTACCATAAAAAGGTAAGGTCTCCCTTTGCAAATAGGGCCATTTCTCTTTCTCCTTGTCTATACTTGACCACTTGATTCAGATAGGATAGCTATAGAGGGGAAAGTGAGGCATGACCCAGTACAGCCTCTCTTAAATCCAATTCATTTGTATGTCTTGGAGTTGCCTCCCTGATGTTATGATCCTCTTTCAGAATGAAAGACAAACAAGGAGATCCTTCCAGTCCTTCCAATATTGTCTGCATATGTTTTACCTTAGATTCCAAGTTGACAGAGTTAGACTAAATTCTCTTTCACTAATTTGTACAGTTGAAGTAAGTCCTCACTTTGTACTTAAAGACATTTCTCCCAGTTATTTTGTTGTTGTGGTGGTGGTGATTATTCAGTCATTTAGTCATGTTCAATTTTTCATGACCCCATGGACCATAAGTTCTTTATGCCCTCTATCCTCCAATATCTCTCAAAGTCTTTCCAAGTTTATATTCATTGTTTTCATGACACTATCTATCCATCTTTTCCTCTGCTATGCCCTTCTCCTTTACCATCAATCTTAACCAAAATTAAAATATTTTTTAGTGATTCTGCCTTCTCATTATGTGAACAAAGTATTTAAGTTTCAGCTTAGTATTTGACCTTCCAGTATATAGTCTGAATTACTTTCTTTAAATATTGACTTATTTGAATTATTTTTCTATCCAATGGATTTTCCAAAGCCTTTTCTACAACCTAACCACACCTTGAAAATGTCAGTTCCATAGAGCTCAATTCTCTTTATAATCTAACTCTCAACAACCATATGTTGCTAATGGAGAAACCAAAGTATTGACTATACAAATCTTTTTTTAGCAAGGTACTATCTCTGTTTTTAGTATGCTTTCCAGATCTTTCATGGCTTTTTTTTAAAGTATCTTTTAATATCATGAGTACAGTCACTGTCTACAGTGATTTTTTTGAGCTTAAGAGTATAAAATCTGACATCGCTTCCATTTCTTCTCCCTTTACTTTCCAGCAGCTAATGTGTTTAGTTGCAAAGGTTTATTTTTTCCTATGTTAAGCTTCAAGCCAGTATTTGCATTCTCTTCTTTATTGCTCATCAAGAAGATTCTTAGTTCTTCTTTACTTTGTGCCATCAGAATGGTATTATCTGCAAATTTGAGATTAAGGTTGCCAGAAGAAATATCAACAATTTCAATTTTTGATTTATCTAGCCTGACATTTTACATAATATACTTTGAATATGTTATATAAATGAGATAACTTTTTGGCCCTAAATGTAGTATTTTAATGTGTGTTCTTATTAAATTTTATGTTACTCAGGTGAATTCAACATTTATTAAGCATTGTGTGCAAAGTGCATCACTGTGCTATGTAATAAAGAACATACAAAAAGAAAAGAACTCCTGTCCTGAGGGAGATTTCATATAGTTAAGAATAAGATTTTGAGTTGTGTGTTGAGTACAGGAAAAAGTGTAGCATGAATATGAACAGGGATATATCAGAGAAGATAAACAGGAAAATATTTGAGAAGAAAGGGAGCACTAAAAAGGGGAATAAAGAAAAGCATTATGGAGAGGGTGGCATTTGGGCTCAGTTTGCAAAGAAGATAAAGTTCCCAAAAGAGCATATTGAGAAGGGCAAATTTTTTTAGGTATAAGGAAGGCCCAAAGAAATGCAAAGAGATGGGCAATGAAATGTTAAGTTTCAGGAAACAGCTAATGATCCATTTTGTCTGGAGACCAGAATATGCAAAGGGGAGCAATGTGAAGTATGTCTTTATAGGTAGATGACAGTCAAATTGTTTAAAGTTTTAAATGCCAAACTGAGTTTGTATTTTATATTTAAGGCAATAGGAAATCACTGAATTTTTTTAAACAAGTTCAGACCTGTAGCTTAGTAAGATTCTATTGAGACAGATTGCATTAGAAAAGGGAAAAAAAAAAAAAAAAAAAATATATATATATATATATATATATATATATATATATATATATATAAAACAATTATAGCAGAAGTATGGGAAAAAGTAAGTACCAGTTGTAGTAGTTCAATGTGAAGTAATGACTAAAATTAGGGTAGTTTCTATTTAATTGAAAGAAAGGGATAAATATAAAAGATGTTGTAGAAGTTGAATAAACAAGATTTGGCAACAGATTAAATATATAGGGTAAAGGAGAGAGAGAAGAACCCCAGATGTTTTGGTGGTTATGAACCTAATCAGAACAGAAGGATAAATGGTTTCCTCCACAAAGTTATAGAATAAGAACATGATAGGGAAGCTGACTGTAGTATAGGTTTTGTACAATATAGGGTGTGAGATGATTCTTAGTCAAATTAAAATTATAGACTCTAGGTAAAAAGCAAAAAAGGTTTTATTACTATCTCATGAGAAAGGGCAACTCCCAACTGACACAGTATCAGTAGAGGAATGCAAAGCACAAGCTGCAAACACAAGATTATATAGATCCTAATGCAGAAGCCCTTGCCCCACCTTCTGACTTTTTCTCCCATTGGCTGGCAAGTTCTAATTTACCATTAAATATGGACCCTAGAACACTCTTTACCATGTTAGGTACTTAAATGCTAATAAACAGATGTACATATGAGAAAGAGTTGGGGGGGGGTAGAATTCTGGGAAATATTTATCTAAGGTAATCGAACACCTGCAGCTTTCAGCTATAACTCAACTAGTTGGTGGAAAGTCTCAAGTTACAATTAGAGCATAGGTCAAGGCCACATCCTTATGAGAAGTTTCACTCAGCTTATTCCATTTAATCCCTCCTCTTATTTATTAACCTTTGAAAACCTCTCACACTATTCATGATACATTTCCTCAAACATGTTATACTCAGTAGCCAATCTCTCTGGATCTTGTTTGTCCTTTTTCTCTCTTGGAGTCCATCCTTTAATACTCAATAATCAATCTAGAGGGATGAAGCCAAGATGGCAGAGAGCAGGCACAATTCTCTGTGATCTTCTCTGATCTTTTAAACCAAAAGCAGATTAAGCCTCTAAGCTGTTTTTAGAATCGAAGAATCCACAAATATTTGGAGTACAACACATTCCCAGAAGAAGTTACCTTAGAAGAACTTCAGAACAGGTTGGTTTCAGATGGGCAGGGGGAACAGTCTGCCAAGCTCAGACCACAGCACAGGGAGACCAGGGCAAGGAGCTGGGACAGGGAGTCAGAGCATTGCAGAGTCCATACATCTGGGAATCTTCTGTGAGCCTTTTAGGCCACTCTGTCCTAATTGCAAGCAGGTGGTATGGCAGGTTTGCTTTTTGTAAAAGACAAATTGTAAACCACTGAGTCCTGGAAGAACACTGGACCTAGCTGCCATTACCCAGCACTGGAAATCAATCAGCAGAACTGCCCCCGGGCAAATTAAAGCAGCTGTCACTCCTTTGTATTGAACAGAACTCAAACTTATTTTTTTTTTTTTTAATGAATAAAAAAACAAAAAAAGAACTTTAACCATAGACAGCTTTTATGGAGAGAGAGAAGAACAGACCTTAAATCCTGAGGTGTTCCTAAAGGCAAAACAACTCCAGATGAAGCACCAAAAGGAGAGATGAGCTGGTCCACATTTCACAAGGCTTTCCTGGAAAACTGCATAAAGGATCTTAAAAGAGAGTTATAAGAAACATGGGTAAATGAAATGAGATCATTGTAAGAAGGAATGGAAAAAGCATATAGTGCCCTACAAAAGAGATATAAAAAAGATACCAATTCATAGAAAAACAAAATTTGTGAAATGGAAAAAGAATGCAATGAACAAAAAATTCATTTGACCAATTATAAAAGGAGCTTAAAAAACAGTAACTGAAGAAAATAATACACTACAAATTAGAATTGAACAAATGGAAGTAAATGACTCAAGAAGACTTCAAGAATCAATCAAACAAAACCAAAAAAATAAGAAAAATTGAAGAAAATATGAAATGCCTCCTAAGAAAAACAATTGACCTGGAAAATAGATCTAAGAGAGACAATCTAAGGATTATTGGGCCTCTTGAAAGACATGATGTAAAAAAAGAACCTAGACATTATCTTACAGAAAATCATAAAAGAAAACTGCCCTGATATTTTAGAAGCAAAAGGTAAAATAGCCATTGAAAGAATTCACTGATCACCTCTTGAAAGAGACCCCAAAATTAAGTCTCCAAGAAATATCATGGCTAAATTTCAGAACTATCACACCAAGGAAAAGATATTGCAGGCAGCCAGAAAGAAACAATTTAAATACCAAGGAACCACAATTAGGATTACCCTAGCAGCTTCCACATTGAAGGACCAGAGAGCCTGGAATCTAATATTCCAAGAGGCAAAGGAACTTGGATTATAGCCAAGAATAAGCTATCCAGCTAAAATGAGCATTATCTTTCAGAGAAGAAGATGGACATTCAATGATATAGATAAGTTTCAACTATTTCTAATGTAAAGACCAGAACAGAACAAAACATTTGATCTCCAAACACAGAATTCAAGAAACATAAAAAGGTTTAAAAAAAAATTTTTTTGAGAACTATATTTCTGTTATGAGTATACTTAGAAAATGTGGGTATAAAATTATTTTATTATGATAATATGAAAAAGGAACTAGAGGTGGAAAGGGGATCACACTGGAAAAAAAAGGGGAAAAAAAAGGTGGTAAAATAAGAGAAATTACATCTCACGAAGAGGCAAAGAAAACCTGTTATAATTGAGGGAAAGAAGGGAGGATGAATCCTACTCTCATCAGATTTGGCTCTAAGGGAGAATATCAGACATATTTGGTTTCACAGAGAAACTTATCTTACCTCATAGGGAAATGGGAGGGAAAAGGGGAAAAGAAGGGGAAAGACTGATAGAAGGGAAAACAGAAGTATTAGGGGAAAAGTGTAAAAACAAGGGAGTGGCTCTAAAGGGAGAGGCCTGTTTGAGGAAGGACATCATCAAAAGCAAAATACTGGGGAAGGGAGAAGGGGAAAAAAGAAAGAGAGAAGCATAACAGGGTAAATAGGATAGCAGGAAATACAATATTAATTATTTTAACTGTGAATGTGAATGGAAGCAGATAGCAGATTGGATTAAAATCCAGAATCCTACAACACCTTGTTTACAAGAAACACATTTAAAGCTTAGTGATACATACAGAATGAAGGTAAAGGGCTGGAGCAGAATCTGTTATGCTTCAGATGAAGTAAAAAAAGCAGAGGTAGCAGTTCTGATCTCAGATCAAGAAAAAGCAAATATAGATCTAATTAAAAGACATAAGTAAGGAAACTATATTTTACTAAATTAATTATCTATTACCATATATAATGAAGCAATATCAATACTAAACATATATATTTCAAGTGATATAGCATCCAGATTCCTAGAGGAGAAGTTAAGAGAGCTGCAAGAAAAAAATAGACAGCAAAACTATACTAGTGGGGGATCTCAACCTTGACTTCTCAGAACTAGATGAATTGAACCACAAAATAAATAAAAAAGAAGTTAAGGAGAGAAACAAAATATTAGAAAAGTTAGGTATGATAGATCTTTGGAGAAAATTGAATGCAGACAGAAAGGAGGGGTTTTGTTTGTTTGTTTGTTTGTTTGTTTTTTTCCTCAGCAGTTCATGGAACTTATACAAAAATTGACCATGTATTAGGGCATAAAATCCTCAAAATCAACTTCAGAAAGGCAGAAATAGTAAATGTATTTTTTTTCAGATCACAATCTAATAAAAATCACATACAATATAAGGGCAGGAGAACATAGACCAAGAGTTAATTGGAAATTAAATAATCTAATCCTAAAGAATGAATGGATGAAAAAGCAAATATTAGACACAATTT
This sequence comes from Sminthopsis crassicaudata, assembly GCF_048593235.1. Taxonomy (NCBI): domain Eukaryota; kingdom Metazoa; phylum Chordata; class Mammalia; order Dasyuromorphia; family Dasyuridae; genus Sminthopsis; species Sminthopsis crassicaudata. The sequence goes on along the minus strand of NC_133620.1, from coordinate 235,661,792 downwards.
CATTCAAGAAAATGACAATAATGAGACAACATATCTAAATTTATGGAATACAACCAAAGTGGTTGTAAGGGGAAATTTTATATCTCTAGCTGCTTACTTACATAAAATAAGAGAAAGAACAGATCAATGAATTGGGCTTACAACTTAAGAAGCCAGAAAAAGAACAAATTAAAAACCCTCAATCAAATACTAAACTTGAAATTCTAAAATTAAAAGGAGAAGTTAATAAAATTGAAAGTTAAAAAAAAAAAAACTATTGAATTAATAAATAAAACTAAGAGTTGGTTTTATGAAAAAACCAATGAAATAGATAAACCTTTAGTTAATTTGATTACGAAAAGGAAAGAGGAAAATCAAATTGTTAGCCTCGAAAATGAAAAGGAAAAACTTTCCATCAATGAAGAGGGAATTAGAGCAATAATTAGGATTATTTTGGCCAACTATATGCCAATAAATTTGATAATCAAAATGAAAATGGAGGAATATTTACAAAAATATAGATTGCCTAAGTCAACAGAGGAAAAATAAATTATTTAAATAGTCTTATTTTAGAAAAAGAAATACAACAAGCTTTTAATCAACTCCCTAAGAAAAAATCTCCTGGGCCAGATAAATTTACATGTGAATTCTACCATACATTCAAAAAACAATTAATTACAATACTATATAAATTATTTGAAAAAATAGGGTAACAAGGAGTCCTACCAAATTCTTTTTATTACACACATATGATGCTGATAGCTAAACCAGGTAGAGTGAAAACAGAGAAAGTAAATTCTAGACCAATTTTCCTAATGAATATTGATGCAAAAATCTTAAATAAATAAATAAAATATTAACAAAATCATCCCCAGCATAATACACTATGACTAAGTAGCATTTATACTGGGAATGCAGGGTTGGTTCAGTATTAGGAAAACTGTTAGCATAATCAACTATATCAGTAACCAACTAACAAAAATCATATGATTATCTCAATAGATACAGAAAAGGCATTTGATAAAGTCCAACCAACACCTATTGTTAGGATTCTTACAAGGTGCTAAATAACTGGAATTGATAGAGACAATAATTATTTTATTTAGCATAGTACTTAACAGTTCTCTAGTTCAGTAATGTACTTAGTACTTACTAGAGTTCCACAAGATTCACACCTTTAAGAGAGCATATATAAGCTTGGAGCCTCAACCAGGATTCACTGTGGGAGATTCACAAGCCAGAGAAGCAGCTTAAGCTCTGGGAACCAAGACTACAGAAGGCTTCTAAAACAAACTAGCTGAGTCTCAGGTGAAGAAGATAAGACTTTGAAGGAGACCATAAAGGATTTGGACTTTAATCCCTGGCTGCATTTGGGGTGATCACACTAAACTAAAAGGAAGGCTGCCTCCAGAAGTCCCTCAAGAAACCTGCTCCCAGACAACATTACACTTTAGAGAAGACAATTACAACCCATTCCTATTAAAAACACTATAAAGTATAGGAATAAATGGACTTTCCTTAAAATGATCAGTTGCATCTATTTAAAGCCACCAGGAACATCATGTGTAATGGGTAAAAACAAGAACCATTACCAGTAAGATCAGGAGTGAAACAAGGCTGCTCACTATCACCATTACTATTCACTGTTGTGTTAGAAATGTTAGCTTTGGCAATAAGAGAAGAAAAAGAAAATAAAGAATTTAGAGTAGGTGATGAGGAAATAAAATTATCACTTTTTGCATATGATATGATGGTATATTTAGAGAACCCTAGAGAATCAACTAAAAACCTACTAGAAACAGTTCACAACTTTAGCAAAGTTGCAGGACATAATAAATTCACATAAATCATCATTCTGGAGTCCAGAGTCTCCAGCCTCTCTCCTCCTCTTCCTGCTGCCAAGTGCCTTTGGCCTCTCTCCCTCTGCCCTCCAATCCTTGCCTATGATTATCTTAACACCTCTTATTTCCTAATGGGCAAATAGAGTGTGTTTTCCAGTCCTCATCTTTCATGAACAGTCTGATACATTTCACATTGCTGATTGCTTTCTTCTTCTCCTGGACTCTATTTAGCTTGTTGGAATACTGCTCTCTTCTGAATCTCCTTACATATATAGGACCACCTATTCTTAATTTAATTTCTTTAATCTTCTAGTAACTCTCACTAACCACATACATTCCCCAAGACATAGTGTTCCCTTTTCTCTTCATCATCTATACTATTTCACTTGGTAATCTCATAAGCTCTCATAGAGTCAATAGTCACCTCTATGCAGATTATTCTCAGATTTATTTTTCCATCTCTCACATGCATTGTTGCATTTCCATCTATCTACTACATATCTAAAACTATTTGATCTATATACTTATTAAACTCATGCCCAAAACTTTGTTCATAATTAGCCCCCTAACCTCTTCTGAACTTCTGTATTATAGTTCACAATACAATTATCCTTCCAGTCATTCAGGATCTCAATGTGTCATCTTTACTTTATCTTATCTATCCACATCCACCTCCAATCCAACCAGTTACCAAAACCTGTTGATTCTATGTTCACAGCTCTTTCATATATGTCCCCTCCTCTAACACTGCTACCACTTTGGTAGAAGTCATTAATACCTTACATTTGTACTTTTTCAGTAGCTTCCTTGTCTCAAATTTCTCCTTCCTTAGTACATCCTTTACTCAGCTCAGTTATATTCCTGAAATGTAGATCTGACAAAGTGCCTTTTTTAATCAATAAACTCCATTGCTTCTCCATTTGTTCCAGGTTCAAATATAATGTCCTATGGCATTTGTAGTCTTTCATAACTTTTATCCTTGCCTTTTAGTCTTAAACTTTATTCCTGTCCTTGCACTTTGCAATAGTGACATTCTCCTCCTTGGTGATTCTCATTGCCTGATTTTCTGTATTTTCTTGGTTATTTCACATGCCTAGCATTTGTTCCTTCTTTATGTGTGACTGTTGTATCCCTGGCTTCTTTCAGGTCTCAACTAATTTTCCATTTGGTGCAGTAAACTTTTCCTGATTCTCCTTAGTGTTAATAACTTTCCTATTCTTATTATATCCACCACAGATGTTCACATATGGACTTTTTGTACGCAAGCTATGGCAAACTTTCTTAGCTTGTATTGTTCTGATCAGCCACAGTCAGACATACTGTACCACAACTACAACATAATGTCATTTTGGTTCTCTTTAAGAACAAAAGGACAACCAATAACATTCCTTTGAGAGTATCTCCAGTTTATCCTTGTATATTTTGTTTTGTTGATAGAAGTTTGCATGTTGCTTTTTTTCCCATCAGTACTTTCTTTTGTCACCATTAGATTTTCTCTATGGAAATTGATAAATCAGCTACAACTAAATAGAAATATTTTCATGGTGATACCAAAGGATTATAGAAGGGTTAAGTGTCTTGTCCATGGCTATTCATGTGATCAGTACTTGAAACAGCACCTCTATTAGTCTTCATGGATTCTAAAACTACTCTCCCATTCATTAGATGTGAAATCTCTTTCTTTCTACCCTAAGGAATAACTGAGCAGAGGAACAGACCTTTCAGAATATTAATGCCTGTCTTTAAAAAGTAGGATAACTATATGAATGAAAGCCGAATATAATTTTCTACTTTCAGAGACATCTCAGGGATGTTTTTAGATTGCATTGGTGAAAATTCTGAGTATCACATTTCTAGACATTTAAGGGAAATACTGATTTTCCTTCTCTTATACCAATAAAATATCCTTGTTTCCTTCTTCCTTTGCTTTTTTATAAAGATCTCTTAATAAACTAGTATGGTCTAGGCGAAACTGAGAATTACCTGTAATGTAGTTCTGAAATTTTAAGTTGTGCTGAAGTTTAAATTGTGATGAAAATTGGAAAAGAATTAGAAATTATATAGATGATATCAATGGCTTAGAGTAAAAAAATGAAAGAAGGGATTAAGAAGCCACTGAGAATCATATTATCTTATTTGTGAGGAAATATCATGAGGAATCATCACAACCTTTTTGCAGTGAAGATAAGAGTTTTCATTGCTGTCATTGTTGTACTCACTTTTTTCATTAATTTACCTGAATATGTGTTTTACTCCCCTCCCCCATAATATTAAGGCCATTGCTTTTAGTGAGTCTTTCATTTTTCATTTTAGGTTTAAGAAACAAATGGTTTGATCTTAAATCAAGAAACTTTACTATATAAGTAAAGCATTGTTCAGTTAATGTATTTTTGTTCTGTTTCAGGAAACACAGCTGTTCCTCTGTCCTCTAAGGAGCTTGAAAGTCCTGAGAAAAAGTCCAGTCAGCTGGAAGACTCTGGGTGTGATGTGTTAAGTGAAAATAGAACTGACCCTTCAGAACTGTCCCAGAATGTTGAAGAAAATTTTACTTCATCTTCTGAAAATTCTGTATATCAACCACCCACTGTGAAAAGCCATTATGCTCTCCAAGAAAAAACTTTATCATCTCACCTGCAATTTTTGCAACATGTTCTTGAACTGAAGAACTTAACAGAGTCTGGTAATTTGAAAACAGATTTAAACAAGTTTGAAAGCAGCTATTCCACAGTATCTGATTCTGTATTTCGGTTGCTTGATGGCCTCATAAATTTTTACAGTCACCCTAAACTCCCTTTCTCAAACTTTTTGACAGAAGCAGTTTGTATTTTGACTAAGTTAATTGATGATTGTAATTTATCTAATCACATACTTAAAACATGTTTCAAGAAGTTGGAAGAATTTGAGAAAACTCTAGTGCAGGTTATTTTAAAGAACAGCAGTATTAATCGGGTAAGTAGTATATTCTTACATTCTATAGAGTTTAAATAAAATGTCAAGAATGAATTTAATTGATATCCTGTTATATAAATCTATTTTTTGAAATGGATCTGCCGTGTTAAAAAGTCCTTCCTTTACACCCCTCATTATATGCTGTTATACATTGTAGTCTAGAGCCTGCCAACTCCCTATCTTGACTATTTTTGTTACTTTCCCCAAAACTTCTAATATTCTTTGGTTTTGATTAACACACACACACACACACACACACACACACACACACACACACACACACACACACACACACACAGACAAATACACACAGAAGCCTGTGCTCTCTAGAACATTGCTTATTCTAATATTCTATTTATCATTTTGTTGTTTTCATTTGTTAGTCATGTCCAGTTCCTTGTGATCTCTTTTAGGGTTTTTTTGGCAAAGATACTAGAACAGTTTGCCCATTCCTTCTCCACTTACATATGAGACTTGGTCAGGGCCACACAGCTTATAAGTTTTTGAGGCCAGGTTTGAACTCATGTCTTCCTGACTCTAGGTCTAATGCCCTCTATGCCCTTCACCATTTAGTTGTCCATTCCTGTTACTGCCTAAAATAATTCTCAAATCCTAAAAATTTTAATGATTTCTTAATTTAATGACTCTGCAACACTGAAATTCCTTACTTTGTGCTGTCATATTGGGATTGATAACTTCTTGTATTTGTTCTTTCATTTTCATTTCATTAGATTGTAACCTGTTGAAGTAAGAGACTATTTCTTCATTTCCTTTGTTACTGCTCTAGTAATGAGTACTATGGTATATATAGTAGGTGTTCCACAAATAGACTGATAGACAGTAGGAAACAATCCATGCATAAAACATTGTATTTTTTTATTTATCATTGAGCATTACTTGGAGGTGCAGAAATAAGCAAGCCCTAAATTCTGTCCTGTTGTAATATTTATAATGAGGGAAAGGAAAAGGGGAACCCCATTTCTTGGCACATAGATAATCCCATGAGAAGCAGTGTCCCCTGTAAAATGAATTTACAGGCCCGAAAACCTAGATTGATAAATAAAAGGTTTATTGTAGGAATTTGGAAGTAAAGCTCAGTTAGAAAGACTCCAGGGCCAGAGGTGGCTGCTGGGCGGCCAGGAACCCTTACATGTCTGGAAAGATACCATGTGTTGGCAGGGAGGGCTCCTGTAAAGAGGGCTCCAGCTTGGCCCTTTTTATATATAGAAGATGATGGGTGGTACCCCTAAGTTCTTGGCAGGCTTTTCAGTTAGCTCAGATCAGGTGAGGGCTGAGGGAAACTGAGCTGAGGGTAGGGGCTGGGCCCGGATATTAAAAATCTCCACCCCCATCAGTTCCCCCCTTAAACAGTTGAGACTTAAATTCATTTAAGAAAAAAAAAATATGGGACAGTGTCCTTCATTTAAGAAAAGGTTGAAGATTTTCTCCAAAGATCTTCAGAGTAGAGGGGTCCCCTCGTCTTGTTCACCCCTCAAATCATCGCCTCCAGATGCATGTGGGAAAAGGGGTGTCAATCTTCGAGCTGACAAGGGTCGTAGAGATTTGGGGTTCCATGCCAGGAGGTGAGGTGTGAGATGTGGGGGATGGCAGGGCATCGAGGAGGTGTCCCGGTCAGTTGTCCCCGGTCAGTTGTCTTTGATAATGTTCTCCAGACTGAAAGGCCAGCTGAGAATTCAAAGTGTGAAGCCTAGAGAAAACAGATCTCAGGAACAGATTAAAAGTGGGGTGTCATCCAGGGTGGAGATGGTGACATTCAAGAGAATGGGGCCTTTAGCAAGAAATGCATCAGGTCCCTTCTGTGGGCTGCTTGTCTGATGGCCCATCTAATTATCAAAGAGAAATAGGAGAAAATGCTGAGAGAAAAAGATCATTTGTAGCCTAGCTCTTTCACCCTTAATTTCCAGGAAAGCTAATTTCTCCTAGGATTGGGATTAATGGGTGTGGACCAGAAGCGAGGGGAGGCAAGAAGCCTTGATATCTAGTAGATTTAATGAACCACTGCTCTTTTGTAAGGCAGGGTCTAGGGATGGGTATATATCCCCAGTTGTCAGAGCTGTAGATCAAGATAAGAATGTGGTTTAAGCTCTTGGAAATGTTGGAAAAACTGTGCTGTTCTTGAAGAGACTTAGTTATTCAATAAGCAAAGATCCTGAATCTTTTCCTTCCCAGTTTCCCCACTCTTTATGGGAGAGGGGTGAAAGGAGTCAGGTGCACAGTATCAGCATAGCCTACCCAGCTTACCAGCCCCTGGGGTGTTCAGGCTGTCTTGAAATAAAAGGGAAACAGGACCAGATCTCAAATTCCTACCAGGGGGCAGGATGCTGGGGGGCCAGGTGAATCCTTGTGGTGTTCTGTGGTGGTGAGAAGGCAGTTCCTCCTGTTCGGATTCAGGACAGAGACTGGAGTCTTCTAAGGCTTAAGTCTAGAAGAGATTTGCATTAAAAGGGCATCTCTGCTTCTTTCTGAGTGTCTAGAGGCAGGATTTGCCCTGAGAAGAGAACTGAGAGTCTCAGGTTAACGAGATAAAGGAAACCAGCAGGTGTTAGAAGTCAGTTTTGGTCTTACAGATCTCTATTAGTTGTTCAGTAGCAGACAGATGACCAGGCTAAATACTTATTTGGCCAAGCATTTAGGATACAATGATTGCATATAATCAGGCTACATATAAACAGCAAGGTATGACATAATTGAATTGCATTAACAATTTCTATTGACTATTACTCTGATCTTAAAATCATTTACATGAGGAAAAAAATGCAAGAACATAAATTCTCATAACCTTATATTGATAACAATAAGGAATTTGTCCCAATGAGTTCATATCCAAGTAGATGATATCCATACAAATTATTCATACAAATCAATTTGTTTTTAAAATATCCAATGCAAATACAATCATATACAGAATGTCTAATTCCACATAAGAGAATTCAAGAAGTTAGCAATTCTTTTAGAAATAAATCCTATAAATATAAATATAAATCCATAAAGTATGAATGACATTCACAGAAACCCAGAATATTGCTCTTTTCCCAACCTTTTCACTTCAAAGGGGCTAGCTTTGCTGGGTGTGTCCTAACAACAGGGAGGCCCCGTCAAAGTGGGTGGAGAGAGACTAGTTAATCTGTTTATCAGTGGAGTTTATTGAGAGTCAGTAACCGGACCCCAACTCTATAGCCTTTATTCCCTTTAGGCATCCCTAAAAAGAGAGAGATACGACAAAAACTTTTATTTCGCCAGAGCTGTGCCATGACGTCTCAATGAGCAATGCTTGGCTTGAGTGTAGAGCTCCAGACAGCATCAATCAAGTCCTGGGAAATTGAGCTGTCCCACCTCGCTGATAGAGGGTGGGGAGTTTGTGTTACCTAATAGAGGTGAGAGCAATATTGGAGTAGGTTTCTAGAGAGATGACATAGTCAGTGGAGACAGCATCTTGATAGCTTGGGATGGGAGAGGCATTCTGCTATTCTGAAACATAAGATCTTATCAAGTATTGTGATAAAGAGGCACAGGGAGGTTTTGCAGAACTAAGAGGCAGGGAAACTGAGTCAGGATAACTAGGGAAACTGAGTCAGGGCAATAAAACAAACCAGACTAAAACTAGAAAGTGCAAGGACTTGTGGCAAGGACCAGTTTCTCCCCGATAACCCCAGAATTATTAGCATAGAACAGCACTCCTTATTCAGAGATACACACGCCTCCCTGTTTGAATCTCTGCAGTTGGGGGGCATCTCAGCCAGAGATGGACAGTCTTTAGGCCTGTGGTCATTTGTGCATTTAACTCAGCGTCTGTTGTGTAGCAGTGCTCAGGCAGTTCTGCTGCCCTGAGAAGGCATCCCCAAATCAGGGGCTCTGAGAGAGACAAAAATTGGAGTTTGAGAGCTTCATTCTCTCTCTCTCTCTCTCTCTCTCTCTCTCTCTCTCTCTCTCTCTCTCTCTCTCTCTCTCTCTCTCTCTGGAGGACAGATTTCTGAGTAAATTATGCAATTAGACCAAGAGATAGGCCGCCCCAAACCATTGAGTTCTGATATCGAAATGCTGAAATAATAATTAAGGAATTGAGGTAGCAGGAGGGGAGAAACAGATCAGAGAGACTGCCAGTCCTAGGATAGGTGTCTGATTTTGGTTGTTTTTAAAGAATAATCCCAAAGATTGAATAAGGGATTTCAAAGTTAAAACATAAGCCAGCCAAGCATAGTCTAGCAAATTTTAAGCAAATTCGGCCTGAAGTGAAATAAGACATCAGTTTTTCCCAACTTCCTGATCAGCTGAAATCTCAGTTTCCTTTCTCCCCTATTTACAGAAATTATCAGATTATACATAACAGACTAGTAAATTTTCCTGAAACAGCAATAGTCAAACAGTTTTATGCAGCAATAGTCAAACAGTTTTATGCAGCAATAGTCAAAAACAGGTTTATACAGCAATAGTTAAAAGTTTTTCTCATACAGAACAATAGTCAAACAGTTTAGTGAGTCCCCCAGTTTTAATGAGCTGCCCATCTCAAAACCTTTTCTGTGGAAGAGAAATCCCACGTGGCCCCTCCCTACTCTGTCAGAAGAGGCAGAGGGAGGGGAAGGCAGCTAGCTTTTACCTCAGGCTATGAGGTACTTAATGCAGAGAATAGTGACTTGAAGACAAAAGACCCTACCCCCACCCATCTTCCAGTGATTAGGGTGTGGGGGCGTTTGGGGCATTTAGAAAGGTCAGACCCTAATTGGAGATAAGCGACTTCTGAAGCAAGTTGAAGGTTGGGCAAGTAGAGAGAGATTAGAACACTACATAGAATTCAGGTGTTAATTTAGCCATTCTCTAAAAGGCAACTTGAGGGAGAGTCTATTCTTATTCTATATCCCTGGCTTCCTGAACTGAAGCCAGAGAAATTCAGTCAAGAAAGAGACAGTTTAAGGAAACTGAGGCAGTAAAAAAGGGAACTGTTGCACACCAGAACAGAGAAAGATTCTAGCGAGGTGCCTAATTAAAAGTAGTTAAGGAGTGTTTTAAAAATAGTTTCAATCTCTTAATTCTCCTCTTGCTGCAGTAAGGATGAGAGAAAGATAAAAGAAACCATTTTGACTCTCTTACCAATTAAATTTGCCTGGATTCAGAATTTGTTCCCCAGCCAAAATTACAAAGATGTCCTTTCTGAAATGACAGCATGGCCAAAGCTGCACTTCAGAAAAGAAGCTCTTGGTTATTGGCATAGGGGGTACAGGGGGCATAGGAAGCCAATCCAGAGAAATAGGAGAGAGCTGAGACAGAGAAAAAGGCTTGAGGAGCTAGTTTAAATTCTATCTAGGCTTTAGAAAGCAGGTCCAGCCTAGAGAGCATGTTCTAATGCAGGATGTCTAAATCAGGAACCAGAGTCCCGTTTTAAAATGTATGGGACAAGCTAGTTCTCTGAGAGGGCTGGAAGCCTTGGCTCCTTTAAGAACCAGATAGAAGCTATAGGAGGGCGTTTCTAGAGATCTTGAAAAGAGTCCCCAAATCTCTCCACTGTACCCCAAGAAGGGGACAGGATGGGAGCATTTAAATGGCAGGTTAAGCCACATGGGAAAGGTTGGAAAAGAGAGAGGATGGGGGAAGGGAGAGATGTTATCTTACCCAGTGCTTCTCAGGTGGCAAAGGTGAAGGCTCACGCAGTTGGGTAGAGACACATCTCTAAGTTAGCCCCGATCCATTGACTGTCTCCTTGTGGCTACAGCCTGACCACTACGGTGGAGTGCGAGAGGGCTCAAACACAGATATCTCCCCCAGAAGAGATCAAGGAGACTGCTGGTCTGGGACCCGAGAGGGATGGCCACATGTTGGGGGGAGGCGTGAAGAGACATTCTCCCATGTGTTGGAGTTGCAGCCTGAGGGCAGGCTTTTCTGGCGAGATAAAGGGATTAGAAATGTCTTGGCTCTAGAAGTGGCCTCTAGAGACAGTGTGAGACGAAAAGAGAAGTAGTCTCCACGGGAGACTTTGCTTGCACCCCAAACCTGGTCTGGGTGCCCTATGTTTTAGAGATATAGTGAGACGTGGGTAGGAACACAGATATTCTTCCCGGAAGCTGTTCAAAACTGCTAAGGACGAAAATTGGTTCTGAGAGACCTGAAAAGGTTATGGTTAGTTTTCAGGGTAACAATTTTGGGGTCCCTGGGAGGGCCACCAATTAATGAGGGAAAGGAAAGGGGGAACCCCATTTCTCGGTGCGTAGATAATCCCGTGAGGCACAGTGTCCCTTGTAAAATGAATTTACAGGCCCAAAAACCTAGATAGAGAAATAAAAGGTTTATTGTAGGAATTTGGAAGTAAAGTTCAGTTAAATGCCAGGGCCAGAGGTGGCCGCTTGGCGGGCAGGAACCCTCACATGGCTGGAAGGATACCATGTGTGGGCTTGGAGGGCTCCTGCTTGGCCCTATATCTAGAAGATGATGGGCGGTACCCCTAAGTTCTCGATGGGCTTTTCAGTTAGCTCAGATCAGATGAGGGCTGGGGGAAGCTGAGCTGATAGTGGGGCTGGACCCAGATATTCAAAGGGTGTCTTTGACCAGGATTTGTGAATCAAGGTCAGCCATGGGTTGGGCAATTAGAAAGGAATTTCAACCCCCATCATTTATTTAGCCTGAATCTCCCTCCACTCCACTTAAAGACAGCATTATTTTCCTTCCTTTTATTATTTTGTATTTTCCTTGGTCTTTGCTTCCTTCCTTTGGGCAACATTAAATACCTTAATCTCTGACCTTTTAAATTGACAACTAAGAAAGAATAGAAGAGGATACAGAGGAATAAATTGTCTGTTTCAGCCTTATCTTGGAAATTGTGTTTCACTCATAGAAAGCTGCTATCTATTGATTTTTAAAATGTAATATTTTTATTTGCTTTTATTGAGTTCATAATCTATCTCTTAAGTAATTTTCATTTTTTATATAAATATTCAAGATATTGGCCACAGTTTTTAAAGATCTCTTCAGTTGATTTAATTCTCTATCTGCATAGTTTTGTTTTGTTTAGATTTTTTTTTTGTAAGTTATGATATTATAGTGATAGACACTGTAGGAGAAGAAACAGCATGATAGTTTTTTATCAGTTATGAAAATATTTGATTTTTTTGTAGAATCCTTTTTTTCTTATTCTCATCATACCCTATTACTGTGCCACAATTACAAAAGATTCTTATTGCTCTTTTTAGATAAAGTTGAAAAAACCAACTACTTTATGATACTTTATCATTTTCCTGCTTTGTGCCTTGGTTTCTATTGTATTCTTTCCAAAGACTTTAAAATACATTTTACATGAGGTACAATGCTAATACGTGGGTGGGTTTCATTATTTACCAGACACAATAGGGAAAAAAATTTGTATGTGTTGTGTGTGTGCACGTGCATGCTTATACATGAATGCATCTGCTTTCTGGGTATACTGAATATCAGTTCTCTGACCAGGCCAAAAACAGAGTCTTATAGAGAGGAGCTGAGTTCTCAAAAACTCTGCAAAGCAAACACAAAACGCTGACTTATTCTAACTTAACAGTGGGGAAAGGATTAAAGAATGGGCAGAGAGGTAGCTGGAGGCATAGTAAGTAGACTGAGCACTGAGTCTGGGGTCAAGGAGATGATTTCAAGTAGCTTCAGACATTTACTAGATGTAGGACTCTGGGTAAATCACATAATTGCTATTTGTTTCAGTTTCCTCAAGTATAAAATGGGGTTATTACTATTGTCTACCTTGCAGAATTGTTGTAAAGCTCAAATGAGATAATACTTGTAAAAAGTGCTTAGACTATCTCCTGGCAAAACCCAGTTAACTGACCTTTTTTGGTCATGGTGATCTTTGAAACACATAAAAATAGAAAACATAATTCCATATCATGTAGTGTCTTTTGTCCCTTGAAGTGGTTTGGTATAGTTTGAAGTCAGAAGATCTAGGTTTAAATGTGATCTCTCTTGCTTACTATCTTTGTGAATTTGGACCAAGTCACTGAATCTCCCTCTTCTGTTTCTTTATCTGTAAAATAAGAAGGTTGAATGAGATAGCCTCTGAAGTCTTTTATAGCTTTAGTACTGTAATAAAAAGACTCTATAAATATATCATTTTCTCTAATGTTAGTTTAGAATAGTAGAAAAGGGAGGAGGCTTCTAAGAACCACAATGTTTAGGCTCTCCACAAGCAACAGTTTAGCTGCTTCTACAATTAATGAGAGAGGCAGTTAATGGAAAAGAAAGCTGGTCTCAAGACCAAAAAGATCTGGAATCAAGTGCTGCCTCTGACACTTACTACTTCTGGGACATAATTTTTTAGTGCTAAAAGTACCTCTCAAGACTTTAAGTTGCAGAGGTTTTACTAAACTTAATAGAGGGAATCTGCTCAGTTTGGGTTTGCCTGTATCAGTGAAATCACAGGTTTAGAACCTATGCTTACTCTTAATGTATCTATCCTTACTTTTAATGAATAATCTTTGTCCAATGACCATTGCTTTGTTATTCTGCTAGAAGAAGTGAAATAAATATATATCTTCATTTTTGTTGTTTAGTGATTTCTGTGGTATATGGCTCTTTGTGACCTCATCTGTAGTTCTCTTGATAGAGATACTGGAGTGGTTTGCCATTTTCTTCTTCAGCTAATTTTACAGATGAGAAAACTGAGGCAACTAGAATAAAATGACTTGTCCCAGGTTACACAGCTAATAAATATCTGAGGTTATATTTGAATTCAGTAAGCTGAGTCTTCCTGACTCCAGGCCCACCATTCTAGCATCTAGCTATCCCATTTCCATTATTGTGCTTAGTTAAACTAGAAGACATTAAAGAAAAGTTAAAGGTAAATGGAAAGATTGCTTTTTTCAGAGATGTAAATAGAGTTGTTTATGTTAATTTCATTATGTCCACAAAGGTAAGAAGAAATATCATATCATTTACTTAAAATACCCTAAGTATAAGAAGACAGATCATGAAGATAATTGAGATTTTTTTTTAACAATATCCGTTTCAGAGGATGAAGTAGAGGAATTTCATGAAAAACTTGACAACATTCATACTAAGGCAGTATAGATATTAATATCAGCACAGAAACAAATGGCAAAAGAAAACAAAACATAGAAAAGGTGATAAGAAATAAAGAAACAAAAAGAACAAATACTTTAAAGACTAATCAAATGGCTTACACTTGTAAGAATACTTTCTTTAAGAATAGAATTAAAAGGTTCTGAAGTGAGGAGCACCATCACCCCTTTCTTCCAGATACTAGCTCTAACTGATAAGAAGTTATTAGTGATAATAATTCATAATCTGCTCTCAGGATGTAGTCATATCATTGTTTTGTTAAAGCAACCTCAAATATAATTCAAAAATTAAAATAAATACAGTAAAATGCCATTATATTTACAAGCTTACTTGTTTAAATGAGGTGTTAACTCTTTAACAAAGACAAAATGGACAAAAGTAAAGACAGCAACTGTGGCTTCATAAAATACCTTTCCTGGTAAAAAGATCTGTGGAGCATAGTTATCATCTTAGCCAGCTAGAGAGGCATATTAATCAAGAGAAATATTGGTTTAAAGTATAAGCTCATTTGCAAAATATTGTAGAAGGGTGGAAAGGTGGGAGCCACAGAGCAGAAGTAACTAGATAGGATTGAGGAGAGGATCATGTGACTTGCCCAGAGTTATACAGCTAGTGAATGTCTGAAACTACATTTGAAATCAGACACAATGCTGTATTTATCCTTCTCCATCTGCCTTCAAAATAGCCAGTATGTTTTCTAGCTTCCCTCTACTAGAACAAACCAAAATTCTTCTCCTTCTGAGGGTTCCGGGGTACCCCTGATTGCTTAGGATATCTCTTCTTTACTGCCACCAGCTTGATCCTCTGTTCTTACAAAGTTTCCCAACCCCAATACTATTAAACACCAAAGACTATGACTCTTAGTTCCACTTAACCACTTAACACCAATGACCTTACACAAAGACACACATAGGCAATACAGGAAGAATAAACATTTTCCTCCAATACCTCAGAGTCATACTCCCTCTGATACCTTTTCGTTCTCTGGGAAGAATAGACTCCGACTTAGCACAAATCCTACATAGTATTGATCATATTACATTCTAGTCCAAATCCATTATCACTACTTGATAAGTCTTCGTCCTGTTGCCAAACTTGATCCTTTATGGTATCAATACTATAAATATAGTAATAACTTTGCAAGGACTCGAGTGTCAGAATTCTGGACCACAGGTGGCTCACTTTCCTAAACTTTCAAAACTAATAAGTCATCACTTCCAATTTTCTTCACCTAAAATAAAAAGAATAGTATTAATTCAGTAAATGACTTGGGACTTATATTTACGTGTTGATCTTGGAAGGAAAGTCCTAGGTTTGTCCCTGAAAAGAAGCCAGATCAATGGTGAGAGGAAAAAAAAAAAAAAAAAGATGCTAAGGCTTTGTTTTGGCTAGACCTTTAAAACATATTCCCAGCCAATCAAGATGACTCTTTCTCACCATATGGTTAACAGATCTGAACTAATTGCAAAATGTCTACATACTCCAAAGTCTCTCTAAAGCACTTTCATTACATCATTGCTTATCTTTTAATTCTCTTCTACAACAGCAATCACATCAGCACTATTCCTCAAATGCTTATTAGATACTAAGGTCATTGAATACATAAGTATATGCAAATACACACAATGTAAGTACAAGGCAAATATGAGATAAGGACAGAGACCACTAAAAATTGTGGGAGTCAAGAAGGCTTCATGTAGAAAGTAATGTTCAAGTAGCATCTTGAAATGAGAGATTTGTGAGGCTGATGTGAGTAGAGACTACTATTTTGGCTCAGAGGCAGGTAGCACAAAGGCATGGGGATTGGAGATATGACTGTTATGGATAAGGAGCCTAGAGGAGGCAATCTAGATGGACTAGAGAGTATGGGAAATTAAGTAGTGTATGATGCTTGTGGAAAGGTATTTTAGAGCCAAGTTGTAAAGGAATTTTGAAAGCCAAATAGAGTTTATACTTGATCTTAGAGTCAATAAGGAGCCCCTAAAGCTTTTTGAGTAAGGGGATTATATAGATCTAGGCTTAAAGAAAATAACATTGTCAACTTTGTGGCCCATGAATTAAAGTGTTGAGAAACTTGAGGAAGGCATAATACCTCAGGGCATTACAATGGTGTAAGCAAAAGGAGATCAGAACCTGAAGTAAGCCCATATCTGGGTGAGTAGTAAGAGGGGAAGAAATGCATTTAATGTGAAGGTAAAAAAGGCATGATTTGATGACAATACATGGGTTGGGAATAATATCAAGTGTATAAGCTTGAGAGACTAAAAGATTAGAACCCTACACAGAAATAGGAAAAATTGATGGGATGTGTTGTAGAAAAAAGAAGAAATATTCTCTTGTTTGAACATGTTAAATTTGAAAGGTGTAATTTGTGATATGGAACTCTGAAGCTTAGGCAAGATCTGCCTCCTAGAATTTCTCACCTCTTTTAGGATTCAACTTAAGCATCAAGTTTTAGATGAAGCCTTTCCCCTAATCCTCTACTATTAATGATCCCTGCCCTTCTTTGAAGTTATCTAATTGGTACAATGGATAGAGTCCTGGGTTCAGAATCAGAAAGAGCTGAGCTCAGATTTAATTTAAGATGCTTAATTAACTACTTAATCTGAGCCAAGTAAAGCTTTGACTTTACTTTGCTTCAGTTTTCTTAACTATAAAATGGGGATGTTATTATCACCTTCCTGGGTTGTTGTGAGGATCAAATAAGAATATTAGTTAAGTGTTTAGCACAGTGTTTGGCATATAGGGGATGCTTAATGTTTGTTTCCCTCCTTTCTTATCTTATTTAATGGTGCTAGGACCTGAAATAGAGATATGTGTCATTTGTATACAGATGATAATGAAATCCATGAGAGCCAGCCAGGTCATCAAGTGATTGAGTATTGGGAAAAAAAGAGAAGAGGACCCAGAACAGATTCTTGAACCACTCCCAGTATTAGGAAGGGGTATTATGTAGGTGATGATCTAGCAAAAGAGCTTAAGAAAAAACCTAAAATATGAATGCTAATTGTAATCAGTAACCAAAGTAGGGACATTGATAGTAATGAAAAGTTGAAATCTCATAAGACTTCCACATTATTTAGAGACACAATTGTAAAAATGGTGTATGGTGTAGTAAGGTTAATCTAGGTTGGGAATTCTCATTCAACAGGCATAGTCCTATAGAGGGTGGATACAAGTTTATTACTGATAAAACCTTGATTTAAATAAAACATAAGAAAAGAGGATATAATTTTCAACATATATCCTTGCAAAAACTTGTACTCCAAATGTTTTTCTTTCTCCTTTCACCCCTATTCCTTCCCCTAAATGGAATCCAAAATATGTTAAACATATGCAATTCTTATGTGTATATATATATATATATATATATATATATATATATATATACACACACACACACACACACACACACACACACACATACAATTATCATGCTTCACAAGAAAAAAATCATATGAAAAAGGAAAAAACAATGAGGAAAAAAGTACAAGCAAACAACAAATGTGAAAATACTGTATTGTTATCCACACTCAGTTCCCACACTCCTTTCTCTTGGGGCAAATGGCTCTCTTCATCACAAGGGTCCTTCTCACTGTTGAAAAGAGCCACATCCATCAGAATTGTTCATCATATAATCTTGTTATTGCTGTCTACAATGTTCTCTTGATTCGACTCAATTTATTGAGCATCAGTTCATGTAAGTGTCCCCAGGTATTTTTGAAATTATCCTGCTGATCATTTCTTACAATAATATGTCATTATATTCATATACCATAACTTATTCAGTCATTCCTCAACTGATTTGCATCCAATCAATTTCCAGTTCCTTGCCATTACTAAAAGGGTTGTTACAAAAGTTTTTGCACCTGTGGGTCGTTTTCCCTTTATCATTATCTCTTTGAGATACAGAACCAGTAATGGCATTGCTGAGTCAAAGGACAGACACACTTTGATAGCCCTTTGGGCATAGTTCCAAATTGCTCTCCAGAATGGTTAGACCATTTCACAACTCCACCAACAATGTATTAGTGTCCCCGTTTTCCCACATGTCCTTCAGCATTCATCTTTATCTTTTCCTATCATTTTAGCCCAAAGGTTACCTCAGAGTTGTCTTAATTTGCATTTCTCAGATTAATAGTGATTTAGAGCATTTTTATATGACTAGAATTTGTTTTAATTTCTTCATCTAAAAATTGTTCACATCCTTTGATCATTTATAAATTGGAGAATGGCTTGTATTCTTATAAAACTGAGATTCCACACTTCATGAATTTGTATGCCATCCTTGTACAAGATGCCATGTTCTTGTTTCAATTTTTAGCATATGTGCTGCTGAAACAAGCACTGTTTTTCTTTTTTTCCTTAAAATGGTATTTTTTACATGAAATGACTTTTTAAAAGGGGCAAGATACTAGGAGAAATTCTATTATATATAAAAAAAATTGAATTTGGTATTATATGCATTTCAATAAGGGAAAAAAATTCAACATAACGCTTGCTCAGCACTCTTTTTACTTGATTATTGTCTTGGTTGAGCTGCAGGGAAGTGAAACTGGCCTCCAATGCTTTTGTTTTTGGCCACAGCAAAGTGGGTAATGCACTGGACTATCAAGTTGGAGCCCACTATGCTGAGATCAGTAGGCAGTTCCTGAAAACTGTGCAGTTGCAGTGTATATTTTCCTAAAATAGTGGTATTAGAAAGGGCATGGAGCAGCTGGTGTGTTCATCAGGAGAAAAAGCAGCAGGAGCATGAGCAGCAGTGGTAGCATAAGCAGCAGCAAGTGGGAATCCAGGTAAAGATGGCAGTGGCGTGTATGGAGAACTCCTGGCAGTCCTGAGCCCTCAGATGGTAGGCAGAGCCCTGGGCTGGGGAAGATACATGACCTTAGCTTTATTCTCTACATCCAAACCTTCCTTTCCATCACCTCCACCTTTATCCTCCAAGGTTGGACAATGTGAGGTGGGGAGAGAGTAGAGAAGTCATGGGTCTTGTCAGAGAGTGAGTGGGTGAAAAAATAAAGAGCCTGCCTAGGCTGGGCTGGGCTGGGCTGGATTGGGCTGGTTTGTTTCTCTGCAACAAGAAACCTTACTTTCCCATTTGAGGAAGTGAATGGGGAAAGATGACTATGTTATGGACTGGAGATAAACACACACACACACACACACACACACACACACACACACACACACATACTTTTGGTTTTTGCTGTTTTCTCTACTCATTATATCTTCTGGAGCCAGAAGTATTTAAAGAAGATTTTTCTGACCCTTGAACTGAGGTAAAACTGAGGAAAAAAAGAAGAAAATTACACTATCAAATAAGGAGTAGACATATGGACCAACATTTGAAGTAAATATAATATATTAGAGAATTTCAAATTGGCTATTGCATAGTGAGGTAGCACAATGGATATTAGTTTAAATATGCCTTCAGACACTTAGTTGTGTGATACCTGGGCAAGTTATAACAATATTTACCTCAAGTCCTCATCTATAAAATGATCTGGAAGAGAAAAAAAGATAAACCATTTCAATATGTTTTCCAAGAAAATCCAAAATGCATACACGAAGAATCAAACATGACTGAAATGACTGGAAAATAAAATATTTTGTTTATTTGATTATTTAATGTTATCTTTTTTATATGGTGTCCCCAGGTTTTAGTGTATTTTAAGTTATTAAAGCTTTGATGAACTACTTAACTAAATCTTAAAATTGCAATAGGAATTTTAAAACATCCCACATAAACACTTCTTGATATTTATTTTAGACATCTCATAATTTGAATATATATTTTGCATTATTATATATCAGTATTTTTGCCAAGAAAACCCTAAATGGGATCACAAAGAGTCAGACACAACTGAAATGACTGAACAATAATACTGAACCAGACTTGAATTATGATATAAAGCCTATTTGGTCATAGTATATGATCTCTTTGATTTATTGTTGTAATCTCCTTGCTAGTGTTTTATTTAAAATCTTGCAATCAGTATTCATTAGGGAAATTAGCCTACGGTTTTATTGTTTTTATTCTAAGTAATTTAGGTATTAAAACCATATTTAGGCCATTAAAGAAATTTGGTAGGACTTGTCATTTACCTCTTTTTTTCACAAAGTTTTCATGGTATTAAAATTAATTGTTCTGTAAATGTTTGGTTGAATTAGCTTCTAAGCCATTTGATCTTATCCCCCACCCTCTTTGTGGAGTTTATTTATGGCTTGCTCAATTTCTTTTCCTAGAATAGGTTGAAATGGACAAAAGACTGTCTCCCTCATCCCTGGGTCAAGGGGCCTCAGTCTTATAGAATAATGTTGCTTAAACTAAATTAAGGGAAGTATTATGTTCAGACTGGGCCCCATTCCCCAATTCATGAGATCCTAGACTTTCTGAGAAATGTGTATCTAACAGAGTCAGGACAACATTGCAAAACATGTCGACAGGTTCCGTTGTGTGCTCACTCACATCCAGACATTTCCCCATTGTAAAGGAGAAACTGTCAGTGATTCCTGAAATTTGTAACCACAAGGCTGTACCAACATGTGGCAAACACACTTAAAAGTGTATGCTAAAGGTTCGGGGCTGATCTCTACTAGCCTGTCTGTCTAGTGGCGTTAGTTGCCAGCCAGCTAATAAATGATGCTTTAAATTGAATAATCTGGTCTGAGCTGTCTATCTCATGTCAGTCCATTTCAGGTTTACTAAAGTACTCTTATTTTTTTTTTAATTTTTCTGTACATATTATAATTTTCAAATATTTCATTTAAATTGTCACTTTTATTTTGTATTTTTATTTATTATTTAAATATTTTTTTTATTTCCATCTTTTTTGTAGTGCATTTACCCTTTTTATTTTTGATACAGGTAATTTTATTTTCTTTTTGTTGTAATCAAATTAGTCAATCCTTTTTGTATTTTTGGTTTTATTAGTTAAGTGTTTGTTCTGATTTTTAACTTTCACTTTCATTAATTTCTCCATTTTTTTTCAGAAATTATATTTTCTTGTTTAATTGGGGATTTTTAATTTATTTTTTTATTTTTATTTTCATGCCCAACTATTTCTCCATTTTATTTGTGCAAATATTTAGAGAACAAAATTTTCCCCAAGTATTATTTTCACTGCACTCCACATATGTTGGCATATTATTTCATTGTTGCCATTATCTTTTTAAAGTTATTAATTTGTTCTTTTACTCACTCATTCTTTAGTATTAGATTATTTAACTTACAATTAATTTTAATCTCTTCTCTAAAAGCATCTTTGTTTAATATAATTTTTATTGTATTATGTTTCCAAAAAGATGCATTCAATTTTTCTGCTTTTTAGAATTTATTTATGTATTTTTTGTGTTAATTTATCGGCAATTTTTACAAAAGTACCATGTACAACTAAGAAAAAATGCATTTTTTTCCGATTCCCATTTGATTTTCTTCAGAGTTCTATCATATTAAAATTTTGCAAAATACAATCCAACTCCCTTTATGTTGAAAGTTATCTAGTTCTGAGGTCCATAAATTGAGGGCTACCTCTAGTATAGTTTTAAATATTTATTTCCTTTAGTAATTAATTTAGATTTCCTTTTAAGAATTTAGATGATATGTCATTTGATGCATATTAGTTTAGTATTGATATTATTGATTTATGGTACTTTTTTTTTGGGGGGGGGTAAAATGTAGTTTCCTTGATGATCTCTTTTAATTGGGTCTATTTTTTACATTAGCTTCATCTGAGATAGTAATTGCTACTTCTGACTTTTTTACTTCAACTTCTTTTATTTTAATTCTGTGTTTGTTTCTGTTACAAGTACGTTTCCTATAAATAATCTTTTGTTGAATTCTAGTTTCTAATCCATTATGCCATCTGCTTCCATTTTATGGATGATTTCAACCAATTCACATTCAGTTAATTGCTCACTGTGTAATTACCTTTATGTTCTCTTTTGTTTATACTTCTTTCTTTCTCTTTTTTATATTTTTCTTCCTCTGAAGTCTGTTTTAGTTCTAACCACTGCTCTTGTTTGGCCTCATATAGTTTTTTATTTACAAGATATATATGCATGAATAATTTTTTCAGCATTGACAATTGCCAAACCTTTTGTTCCAATTTTTCCCCTCCTTTCCTCCACCCTTTCCCCCAGATGGTAGGTAGACCAATACATGTTAAATATGTTAAAGTATATGTTAAATACAATATATGTATACATATTCATATAGTTATTTTGCTTCACAAGAAGAATTGGACATTGCAATGTACAATTGACCTGTGAAAGAAATAAAAAATGCAGGCGGACAGAGAGATTTGAAATGCTATATAGTGGTTTACACTCATTTCCCAGAGTTCTTTCACTGGATGTAGCTGGTTCTATTTATTAGTAAACAAATGGAACTTATTTGGTTCATCTTATTGTTGAAGGAGGGCCCAGTCCATCAGAATTGATCATCATATGGTATTGTTGTTGAAGTATATAATGATCTCCTGGTCCTGCTCTTGTCACTCAGCATCAGTTCATATAAGTCTCTCCAGGCTTTTCTGAAATCTTCCTGCTGGTCATTTCTTACAGAACAATAATATTCCAGAACAAGCCATTCTCCAGTTGATGGGAATCCACTCAGTTTCCAGTTTCTAGCCACTACAAAGAGGGCTGCCACAAACATTTTTACACATACATATCCCTTTCCCTTTAAGATTTCTTTGGTATATAAGTCCAATAGTAACACTGCTGGTTCAAAGGGTTTTGATAATTTTTTGAACATTGTTCCAAATTGCTCTCCAGAATGGCTGGATGTATTCACAATTCCACCAACAATGCATCAGTGTCCCAATTTTCCCACATCTCCTACAACATTCTGCATTATCTTTTCCTGTCATTCTAGCCAATCTGACAGGTGTGGTATCTCAAAGTTGTCTTTGCATTTCTCTGATTAATAATGCCTTGGAGCATCTTTTCATATGGCTAGAAATAATTTCATTTTCTTGATCTGAAAATTGTCTATTCATATCCTTTGACCATTTATCAATTGGAGAATACCTTGATTTCTTATAAATTAGATTCACTTCTCTATGTATTTTGGAAATGAGGCCTTTATCAGAACCTTTGACTGTAAAAAATGTTTTCCCATATTGTATCCTTTCTAAACTTGTCTGCATTAGTTTTATTTATAGAAAAGCCTTTCAATTTTATATCAAATGTTTCTATTTTGTGATCAATAATGATTTCTAGTTCTTTGGTCACAAATTCCTTCCTCCTCCACATGTCTGAGAGGCAAAACTATGTTCTTTTAATTTATTTATAATCTCATTCTTTATGCCTAGATTATCAACCCATTTTGACTTTATCTTGGTGTACAGTGTTAAGTATGGGTCAATGCCTAGTTTCTGCCATACTAATTTCCAATTTTCCCAGCAGTTTTTCCCAAATAGTGAATTCCTATCCCCAATGCTGGGGTCTTTGGGTTGGTCAAACACTAGTTAAGATTATTGACTATTTTGTCCTTCAAACCTAATCTATTCCACGGATTAACTAGTCTATTTCTTAGCCAATACCAAATGTTTTGATGACCACTGCTTTATAATATAGTTATAAATCTGGTACAGATAGGCCACCTTCATTTGATTTTTTTTCCATTAGTTTCCTTGAAAGTCTTTACCTTTTGTTCTTCCAGATGAATTTTGTTGTTATTTTTTTCTAGGTCATTAAAATAGTTTTTGGGAGTCTGATTGGAATAGCACTAAATAAATAGATTAGTTTAAGGAGTGTCATCGTTATTATATTTGCTTGACCTATCTAAGAGCACTTAATATTTTTTCAATTGGTTAGATCTTACTTAATTTGTGTGGAAAGTGTTTTGTAGTTTTGCTCATATAGTTCCTGATATTCCCTTGGCAGACAGATTCCTAAATGTTTTATTCTATTGGCAGTTACTTTATTTTTTTATTTTTTTTTATTATATAGCTTTTTATTTACAAGATAATGGGTAATTTTTCAGCATTGGCAGTTGCAAAACCTTTTGTTCCAACTTTTCCTCTCCTTCCCCCATCCTCTCCCCCATATGGCAGGTTGATCAATATATGTTAAATATATTAAAAGTATAAGTTAAGTACAATATATGTATACATTTCCATACAGTTATTTTGCTGTACAAAAAGAATTGGATTTTGAAATAGTGTACAATTAGCCCGTGAAGAAAAGCAAAAATTTAGCAGTTACTTTAAATGGAATTTCTCTTTGTAACTCTAATTGTTGGATTTTGTTGATATATGATGAATATATAAGATATATAAGAATGACATATATAAGATATATAAGAATGCTTATGACTTATGTGAGTTTATTTTGTATCCTGCAACTTTGCTAAAGGTGTGTATTATTTCTAATAGCTTTTTAGTACAATATCTGGGGTTCTCTAAGTATACCATATCATCTGCAAAAAGTGATAATTTGCTTTCCTCATTACCTACTCTAATTCCTTTTATCTCTTTCTCAACTCATTGCCAAAGCTAGCATTTCTAATACAATATTGAATAATAATGGTGACATTGGGGAAACGTTTCACTCCTGATCTTATTGGCAATGCTTCCAGTTTATCCCCATTACATATAATGCTTACTGATGGTTTTAAATAGATACTACTGATTATTTTAAGGAAAAACACATTTATCTTATACTCTCAAATGTTTTTAATAGGAATGGATATTGGATTTTATCAAATGCTTTTTCTGCATCTATTGATATGATCATATGGTTTTTGTTAATTTGGCTATTGATATGGTCAGTTATGTTAATAGTTTTCCTAATTTTGAACCAGCCCTGCATTGCTGGTATAAATCCTATTTGGTTGTGGTATATTATCTTGGGGATGATTTTCTGGAATCTTTTTGCTAAAATTTTATTTAAGATTTTAGCATCAATATTCATTAGGGAAATTGGTCTATAATTTTCTTTCTCAGTTTTCAATCTGCGTGGTTTAGTAATTAGTACCATGTCTGTGTCATAAAAGGAGTACTTCATTCCCTATTTTTTCAAATAGTTTATATAACATTGGAGTTAATTGTTCTTTAAATGTTTGGTAGAAATCACATGTAAAACCATCTGGTCCTGGGGATGTTTTCTTAGGGAGCTGATTAATAGCTTGTTCTATTTCTTTTTCTAAAATGGAACTATTTAAGCAATTTACTTCGTCCTCTGTTAATCTGAGAAGCCTATATTGTTGAAGGTAGTCATGCATTTCACTTACGTTGTCAAATTTATTGGCATAAAGTTGGGCAAAGTAACTCCTAACTATTGCTCTAATTTCCTTTTCATTGGTGGAAAGATTTCCCTTTTTTTTTTTTAAGACTAACAATTTGATTTTCCTCTTTGCTTTTTCTAATCAGATTTACCAAAGATTTATCTTTTTTATTGTTGTTTTTGTCATAAAACCAACTCTTAGTTTTATTTATTAATAAAGTAGGTTTTTTTTTTTTGTTTTTTTTTTTTTTTTGTTTGGTTGGTTTTTTTACTTTCAATTTTAGCAATTTATCCTTTTAATTTTAGAATTTCAAGTTTAGTATTTGATTTTTTTTTTAATTTGGCTTCTTTTCTAGCTTTTTAAGTTGCAAGCCCAATTCACTGATCTTCTCTATTTATTTATTTATCTGTAAAGATATAAAATATCCCCTTATTACCACTTTGCATCCCACAAAGTTTCGTATCTTATCTCTTTATTATCATTCTCTTGGGTGAAATTATTAATTGTATCTATGATTTGTAATTTTACCCAATCATTCTTTAGGATGAGATTACTTACTTTCCAATTACTTTTTGGTCTACTTACCCATAGCTTTTTGTTGAATGTAGTTTTTATTGCATCGTGATCTGAAAATAATGCATTTACTATTTCTGCCTTTCTGCATTTAATTTTGAGGTCTTTATGTCCTAATATATGGTCACTTTTTGTATAGGTTCCATGAACTGCTGAGAAGAAATTGTACTCCTTTCTGTCTCCATTCAGTTTTCTCCAAAGATCTATCATACCTAACTTTGCTAAGATTCTATTTACCTCTTTAACTTCTTTCTTATTTGTTTTGTGGTTTGATTTATCTAATTCTGAGAGTACAAGGTTGAGATCTCTCACTATTATATTTGTTCTGTCTATTTCTTCTTGCAACTCTCTTAACTTCCCCTTTAGGAAGTTAGATGTTATATCACTTGATGCATATATGTTTAGTATTGATATTGCTTCATTATCTATGGTACCCTTTAGCAAGATATAGTTTCCTTCCTTATCTCTTTTAATTAGATCAGTTTTTGCTTTTGCTTGATCTGAGATCAGGATGGCTACCCCTGCTTTTTTAACTTCATCTGAAGCATAATAGATTCTGCTCCGACCTTTTACCTTTACTCTGTATGTATCTCCTGCTTTAAATGTGTTTCCTGTAAACAACATATTGTAGGATTCTGACTTTTAATCCAGTCTGCCATCTGTCTCCACATAATGGGAGAGTTCATGCCATTCACATTTATGATTAAAATTACTAATTCTGTATTTCCTGCCATCTTATTATCCCCAGGTAATGCTTTTCTTTTTCTCCCCCCCCACTTATCCCCTTTCTCACTATTAAATTTATTGATTCCACTTGTGTCATGCAGTTCTCCCTCTTTAGGATCCCTCCCTCCTCCCTTTGAATCCCTTCCCCTTTCTTGTACCTTTCCCTTATTACTCTTTTCCATTTCCCTTTTTCTTTCCCACTTTTTAATGAGGTAAGAGAAGTTTCTCTGAAAACCAAATGTGTCAATTATTTTCTCTTTGAGCCAAATCTGGTAAGAGTAAGATTCACACAATGTTCTTCCATCTCTCTAAATTCCCTCAGATATGATAGGTTTCCTTTGCCTCTTTGTGGGATGTAGTTTCCCTCTTTTTATCTCCCCTTTTCCCTTTTTCTGATACCATCCACTTTCCATTTCTACTTTCCCTTTTTTATATTATATCAGTAAAATCAAATTATACATGCACTCTTTATGTATGTCCGAAATAGAAATACAGTTCTCAAGAGTTCTTTCCTTTGAGTCCTATATTTGGAGGTCAAATTTTTTGTTTAGTTCTGGTTTTTTTCATTAGAAACAAGTGGAATTCTGGCTGTATTCCAAGTTCTTTTGCCTTTCGGATTATCAGATTCCAGGCCCTTCAATCCTTTAATGTGGAAGCAGCTAGATCCTGAGTGATCTAAATATCATCAGTATTTTAATTGTTGGGTTTTTTTTTTTTTTGGTTGCTTGTAATATTTTTTCCTTAATCTGGTAGTTCTGAAATTTAGCCATAATATTCCTTGGGGTTTTTATTTTATTTTCTCTTTCAGAAAGTGAGCAATGAATTCTTTCAATACCTATTTTACCTTTTACATATTATATTTTTTACCTATTACATCTCGGCAGTTCTCTTTGATGATTCCCTGTAAAATATTAACTAGGCTCTTTTTTTCATCATAATTTTCAGGAAGTCCAATAATCCTCAGATTATCTCTCCTAGATCTGTTTTCCAGATCTGTTGCTTTTCCGAGTAGATATTTAAAATTTTTTCCGAATTTTTCATTTTTTTGGTTTTGCTTGACTGATTCTTGGTCTCAGTGAATCATTTGTTCAGTTCTGATTTTTAATGAGTTATTTTCTTCATTACTTTTTAAATTTCTTTTTGCATATGTCCAATTGAGTTTTTAAGTGAGTTGTTTTGCTCTATGGAATTTTTTTTCCATTTTACTAACTTTTTTTTTTTTTAACTGTTATTTTCTTTTACCAATTCACAAATCCTACTTTCCTGGTTGTTCTTTATCTTTACCAATCCACAAATTTTGTTTTTCTGGGAGTTCTTTCCCTTTTCCTATTAACATTTCACAAAGTTGTTTTCTTTTTCCACTTTATCAAATTTTTCTTTGAGTGAGTTATAAGCCTTTTGTGTACTCTCTTGCCTAGCTTCTCTTTCTTCCCCATTTTTCTTCTAGCTCTTTTAAAAGATTTTTTATACTTTCTTCTAGAAGAACCTTTTGTGATGGGACCAGGTTAAATCCCCTTTTGGGGTTTTGTCTGGAGACTCTGCTATTAGTCTCCTTGGGGTTGGAAACCTACTCTCTGTATAGAAGCTATTGATCATTAGTGTACATTTGACTTTTTTACTCATTTTTTAAAAGTCCTTATGGTCTGTCTTCAGGGCAAGGAGATTACCAGCTTCCTCTGCAGAACAGGGATAGCTATATGGACAATAGCTGTCCTGCAAATGGGCTACTAAGTAAGGGCAGCTGAGCTGCAGAAGTGCCCTGGGAAGAGCCCCACATGGGAAGTGTCTCTGCCCTGGAAATAGTCTGGTGGGTTGATGGCTGCCCTAGGGCTAGCAGTTGAACCAGGAAAGTGTCAGTGCCCCTGGTAGAATCCTGCCATGTGTGGATTAGCAACTTCCCTGGGAAGAATCCCGCACCAGAAGTATTTCTGCCCTGGGAAGCACATCTGCACTATGGAAGTTCTATTGCCCAGAGCAGAGCCATCTTGCTATGGGTATTGTGGCTATCCTAGGAAGAGGCTTTCTGTGCAGATTAGAGCCTGCCCTTTTTTCCCATAAGCTCTTCACTTCTATCCAGTTCTATCTCATAGCAATTTCATTTTCTATTTTCTAATTGCAGATTCAACAATTTACTCTTTATGCAATGTGGTAAATGATCTGAGTCACTCTAATGATATAACTGTGTAAAGCCCATCACAAACCAGAATTTGAAATACAAGTCTTTCTGGTTATTTGCATTGCCTGTCTGGACTCTAGCATGGATTGGCCAATATAAGGTTGCATGGATGCTTTAGATATTTCAACTTTCTGCTCTTTTTTCAGATTTCTGAGGGGTCATTTTACCTATTCTCTTTTTCAGTTGTTTTAGTTATTGAACCATCATTCTTGTTTTGTGGTCACTGAGGCAGAAAAGTTCCAACATCTTGCTGATTATAAGTCATGATTTCAACATACTCTTCACCTTCCATGATCTTTATACTGAGGTCAGTGTCAGAAATCCCAGAATAGTACAATTGATGGAGAATGAAATTTTCAAATGACTCAAAGATCACAGAGAGAATCAGGGTGAATGAAAACAAGTACTTTTCACCCTCCATGTTCATCTTTGCAATGACATCAGTATGAAATGATTTAAAAAATCAACACAAATAATGATTCTATGTTGTCATGAATCCAAAAACAGTATTATTTCTAAAGGACAGTTTACGTGAACTCAAAGGCCATAAAGAAAATCAGGGTGAGAACAATTTTTCCAATGGTCATTTATATATATACACGTATATATGTATAGATATATCATAAAGATTATCATTCAAAAATGTAAAATAGGAAAAAGGGATATGTCAAGTCATACAACAATAACAAGGTTTAAAAAATAAAGAGCCAAGTACAATTGTGCCACTAAAAAATGGGTACATACTCAGACATCTCATTTCAGAATACATGCATTCATTCTGAAATTCTCTAGCTTTCCTATTATGCCTTCACATTGCTAGGAACATTATCTTGCTGTATATTCAGTCAGTTTTGGTACTCATCACAGTATCCTTTGTCCCTCTGACTGGAAAGTGAAGTCATGAACTCCATAATTTTATTTAAGAAGAGGAAACAGAAGAGATATCTCATTTCATACTACGGTATACTCATTTTGGTCTTCTTTGATATTTCCATCATTTCCTACTTTCCCCTTTTCCCCTTCTTCCATTTTCTAGCCTTCTTTGTGTATGTTGTCTTCCCTTATTACATGGAAAGTTCCTGAAAAACAGGGGTTTTTGTGTCCCTTTGGTATTGCACCCCGAATTCTTGGAGCAAATTGGCAAATAGTAAGCACTTCTTAAATGTTTATTGACTTTTGAAATAAAAAAGAACTAGAAGGAGGTCAATGGCTAGAACATTTGTGAAGCCTTTATAGGAGAACAGGATCATACAGGATAAGAAGTTATATTAGAGTTACTATGTGCCCAGATGATTTTGGTTAGATGTCATGGAAGTATTATTGCTAACTTATTAATAGCATATAAACACATTATTAAAGAATAGAACCCAGAACCTAATGTCAGTCATGATATATACTAGTTGTGGTGAAAAAATTAATATCTTACACAATAATAAATAATTATTAGGTTTACAAAATACATTGTCTTTTTTTTCTTTCCACATTAATATTTATGTATGTAACCATGTATTTATTCATGCTTAAAGTAAACAACCTGACTTGAATAAAATCATCAGTAGCCAAATAATTTAAAATTTTAGGCATATAACATTTAGTGGTCAGAACCTTGACGGGTATCCCTGACAAATTCACTATAGAAAGGTAAATAGATCTCCAAAACATTATTGCATTAATTGTTAATCCCTACTATAGCTATAATACATGGTTCTTGATTCAGTTGGGGAAAACAAAACAAAACCACTCGTTAAAAAAAAAAATCAAGCAACTGTTTTAAATGCTTTATAATAGCACTGGAACTTTTAATGTGAATTTAAAATTGTAAAAAATGGGAGGACAGCAATTTTGAAGACCCGAGCAGAAACAAAAAGTTTCTAAAAATTAATAGAATTTAAGATGCAATAATGTAATTATATAGTGCTAAAAGGACTATTATTTATGGCCAATCAAGAACATAAATATCAGGAGTTTATATATTTTAGATCATTCAGATATAAATCTTTATACATGGAATTAATAAAGCTAGTTATATCTAAGTCAATTACAAAACCAAGTCAATTACAAAACCATGCCTTTCTGGAATTGTTATACAAATTGCTCATAATTGGTGTTGGGGATGACAAGACCATTGATTGCCCTAATCTTTGTTACTGATTAGTTCACTGACTCTAAGAAGTCAGTTAACTAACCTTCTGGTAATGGGTTATCTCAGCTATAAAATGAATAAATCAAGTATAATATCAAAAAGGTAATAGATTCTAGATCTCTTGTGTTCTTGAGTGTGTTTGCATAAAACACCCTGGAGTCTTAATTCTTATAATTAGGGATTCTTTTTTTTTTTCTTTTTCTTTTTTTTTTTTTTTTGGAGATTTTTCATGGTGAAATTCTTTTATTATTATTACTTTAGATTTTTATTTACAAGGTATATGCATGAGTATTTTTTCAGCATTGACAATTGCAAAACCTTTTGTTCTAATTTTTCCCCTCCTTCCCTTCTACCTCCCCCAGATGGCAGGTAGACCAATACATGTTTAATATATTAAAGTATAAGTTAAATACAATATATGTATATATCCATACAGTTATTTTGCTTCACAAGAAGAATTAGACTTTGAAACAATGTACAATTAACCTGTGAAGAAAATCAAAAATACAGGCAGACAAAAACAGAGGGATTGGAAATGCTATGTAGTGGTTCACATTCATTTCCCATATCTCTCTCTTTGGGTGTTGAAGAGAGCTACGTCCTTCAGACTTGATCATCATATAGTATTGTTGTTGAAGTATATAATGATCTCCTGGCCCTGATCATTTCATTTTCACTCAGCATGAGTTCATGTAAGTTTCTCCAGGCCTTTATGAAATCATCCTGCTGGTCATTTCTTACAGAACAATAATATTCCATAACATTCATATACCAAAATATGTTTAGCCATTCTCTAATTGATGGGCATTCACTCAGTTTCCAGTTTCTGGCCACTACAAAGAAGGCTGTCAAACACACTCTTGCATAAGAGGTCACTTTCCTTTCTTTAGGATCTCTTTGGGATATAAGTCCAGTAATAATACTGCTGCATCAAAGAGTATGCAGAGTTCTCCCTTTTCATTTTTTTTGTTTATTTAATTTTTATTTTATTTTATAATTATAACTTTTTTTTGACAGTACATATGCATGGGTAATTTTTTACAACATTATCCCTTGCACTTACTTCTGTTCAGATTTGTTCCCTTCGTCCCCCAACCCCCTCCCCCAGATGGCAGGCAGTCTTATACATGTTAAATATATTACAACATATTCTAGATACAATATATGTGTGTAGAACCGAATTTCTTGTTGCACAGGAAGAATTGGATTCAGAAGGTAAAAATAACAGTTTATACTCATTTCCCAGTGTTCCTTTTCTGGATGTAGCTGGTTCTGTCCATCATTGATCAATTGGATTTAGATTAGCTCTTCTCTATGTTGAATTTATCCACTTCCATCAGAATACATCCTCGTACACTATCATTGTTGAAGTGTATAATGATCTTCTGGTTCTGCTCGTTTCACTCAGCATCAGTTGATGTAAGTCTCTCCAAGCCTCTCTGTATTTCTCCTGTTGGTCATTTCTTACAGAACAATAATATTCCATAACATTCATATACCATAGTTTACCCAACCATTCTCTAATTGATGGACATCCATTCATCTTCCAGCTTCTAGCCACTATGAAAAGAGCTGCCACAAACATTTTGGCACATACAGGTCCCTTTCCCTTCTTTAGTATTTCCTTGGGATATAAGCCCAGGAGTAGCACTTCTGGATCAAAGGGTATGCACATTTTGATAACTTTTTGGGCATAATTCCAGATTGCTCTCCAGAATGGTTGGATTCTTTCACAACTCCACCAACAATGCATCATTGTCTCAGTTTCCCCACAGCCCCTCCAACATTCATCGTTATTTGTTCCTGTCATTTTAGCCAATCTGACAGGTGTGTAATGATATCTCAGAGTTGTCTTAATTTGCATTTCTCTGATCAATAGTGATTTGGAACACTCTTTCATATGAGTGGAAATAGTTTTAATTTCATCATCTGAAAATTGTCTGTTCATATCCTTTGATCATTTATCAACTGGAGAATGGCTTGATTTCTTATAAAGTCAATTCTCTGTATATTTTGGAGATGAGGCCTTTATCAGAACTTTTAACTGTAAAAATGTTTTCCCAATTTGTTACTTCCCTTCTAATCTTGTTTGAATTAGTTTTGTTTGTGCAGAAACTTTTTAATTTGGTGTAATCAAAATGTTCTATTTTGTGATCAATAATGGTCTCTAGTTCTCCCTTGGACACAAACTCCTTCCTCCTCCACAAGTCTGAGAGGTAAACCATCCCCTGTTCCTCCAATTTATTTATGATTTCGTTCTTTATGCCTAAATCTTGGACCCATTTTGATCTAATCTTAGTATGTGGTGTTAAATGTGGGTCCATGCCTAGTTTCTGCCATACTAATTTCCAGTTTTCCCAGAAGTTTTTGTCAAATAATGAATTCTTATCCCAAAATTTGGGATCTTTGTGTTTGTCAAAGATTAGATTGCTATTTTTATTCACTGTCTTGCCCTGTGAACCTAACCTATGCCACTGATCAACTAGTCTATTTCTTAGCCAATACCAAATGGTTTTGGTGACTGTTGCTTTATAATACAGTTCTAGATCAGGTACAGCTAGACCACCTTCACTTAATTTTTTTTTCATTACTTCCCTTGAAATTCTCGACCTTTTGTTGTTCCATATGAATTCTGTTGTTATTTTTTCTAGGTTATTAAAATAGTTTCTTGGAAGTCTGATTGGTATAGCACTAAATAAATAGATTAGTTTGGGGAGTATTGTCATCTTGATTATATTCGCTCGGGCCTATCCAAGAGCACTGAATGTCTTTCCAATTATTTAAATCTGACTTTATTTTTGTGGCAAGTGTTTTGTAATTTTGCTCATATAATTCCTGACTCTCCTTTGGTAGATATATTCCCAAATATTTTATACTATCGACCGTTATTTTGAATGGAATTTCTCTTTGTATCTCTTGCTGTTGGATTGTGTTGGCAATGTACAAAAATGCTGAGGATTTATGTGGATTTATTTTGTATCCTGCAACTTTGCTAAAATTCTGAATTATTTCTAATAGCTTTTTAGCAGAGTCTTTGGGGTTCTCTAAGTATATATACCATCATGTCATCTGCAAAAAGTGATAATTTGATTTCCTCATTTCCTACTCTAATTCCTTGAATCTCTTTCTTGGCTCTTATTGCCGAGGCCAGAGTTTCTAGTACTATATTGAAAAGTAATGGTGATAGTGGGCAACCTTGTTTCACTCCTGATCTTACAGGGAAAGGTTCTAGTTTATCGCCATTACATATGATGTTTACTGAAGGTTTTAAATATATGCTCCTTATTATTTTAAGGAATAGTCCATTTATTCCTATACTCTCAAGCGTTTTTAGTAGGAATGGATGTTGGACTTTATCAAATGCTTTTTTCTGCATCTATTGGGATCATCATATGGTTTTTATTAATTTGCTTATTAATATGGTCAATTATACTAATAGATTTCCTAATATTAAACCAGCCCTGCATTCCTGGTATAAATCCCACTTGGTCATAGTGTATTATCCTGAGGATGATTTTCTGAAGTCTATTTGCTAATATCTTATTTAAGATTTTAGCATCAATATTCATTAAGGAAATTGGTCTATAGTTTTCTTTCTCAGTTTTCGATCTACCTGGTTTAGGTATAATTAGGGATTCTAGTACTGAAATGAATTAAATGAGTAGCAGAAAGTTTGAAAACTTCATAAATAGTGGAAATGTTTGTTCCAATGAAACCATGGATGAGTTAAAATTTATTATTTTAAATAGCCAAATTGTTAATTTAACGTTAATTAAATGTTAAATTTGTATACTTTAATGAGTGTATTTTTACAAAAATCGCAATCATATATCCTGAGGAGCATAATTCTCTTTTTTTTCTCCTCAGTAGGAGCAACTTAGGATACTTTTCCCCTTTTGGTGAATAGTAATTTTTTTCCTAATTACATATAAATATTGTTTTCAGCATTAGTTTTTATGAGATTTTGCGTTTTAAATTTTTCTCTTGCCCTCCCCAAGATGGCAGACAATCTGATACAGGTTGCACATGTGAAATCATGGAAATGTTTTCATGTTAATCATACTGTGAAAGAAGAAATACAATGCCAGTTTCTGACAGAGTGCTTTCCAGTTATCATACATGTTTTTCTTGGATTCTTATCTCATTGGCTGGAAACCTATAATTTATCAAACATGCAGTTACTGTGTACATTTGCTTCTGTATATTATATAGCTGATTTATTCCACTAATCTGCTTCACCTTCATTTATCTAGTCCCAAAGTTTTTCATGATTACAACTTCAAATTATAGTTTAAAATCTAATACACCTAGGTCTCCTTCCTTTTCAGTTTTTCTTATAATCCTAGGCCATCTCCAATTTGATACCTATTAATTTTGATTATGGATTTAAGAGGAGACAAATATATAATCTCCTTATATTTGAATGCAATTGATTAATCCCTTATCATTGTTCATTCATGTTTTCCATTTTATGTTGCTCTTCACTCATATATTTGATTGATATCTGTAGTTCTAGTATTTAACTTAAAAATGCTTGGAAGCCCTATATTTCATTAAAGATTTGTTTTTTGTCCTATAAGATTATACTCGGATTTTCTGGATAAATTATTCTTGGCTATAAGCTCATACTTTCTACCTCCTGGAATATAATAATCAAAGTTGTCTGTTCCTTTGTAGTGCTGATTGCTAAATCATAGATGACTCTGACTATGGTTCCTTATTTCTGACTCCTTACATTATTTTTTTTCTTTTACCTAAAAGATTTGAACTAATATTTCCTGAATGTTTTCATTTTGTGGTTTCTTTTAGAAGAGGAACAGAGGATTCTTTCTACTCTACTTTGTTCTCTGGTTCTAAAAGTCATGGGGACTTTTCTTATAAGAATTCTTAAACAGGATATCTCCTGTTAGTAAGTATCGCCCTCTCCCCCCACCCCCCACTCCTATTCTCCTTTATTTCTTCTTCTCTGTCTCTTTCTCTGGCTCGATCTGTCTCTCTCCATCCATCTGTCTGTCTCTTGCTTTCTCTTTCTGTTGCTCTTTCTTTCTCTCTCTCCTCCACCCTCCTTAATTTTTCCTCAATCTTTTTCTTCAAATCAGGAGCTTTTACTCTGAAGGACTAAACATCTATTTTTTTTCATTCATTTTACTCTGTTTTAACATTTTTATTTATCTCATGAAATCATTGATTTCATTTGAAATATTCTAATTTACATGGGGTTTGTTGGTTGGACAAAGTTTTGTTCTTGTACCAATTAATTGATTGCTTTTCCAATTCTTTTATGGAATTTTTTCCTCAACTGTTCTTATTTCACACACACACACACACACACACACACACACACACACACACACACACACACACACTCACATGCACACAAACACATTTAAAACCTAAATAATTTTTAAACTCTTGTTTTATCTCTATCTCTTCAAATTATAATTTAGAAAAATCTTGTGTTTCTTCAAGGCTTTACTTATTGATGTTATTAAGTTATTCTCTTCTCCTGTGTCTATGTCTTCAGCATCCCTGCCATGATAAGTCATTATTGATGGAGTTTTCTGTTTGTTTGATCTTCCATCATCTTTTCTTACTTTGAACTTGATGTTAGTGCTAAGCTGTGTCACATCTCTTAAAGGAAGACCTGTGCTAATCCTTTTGCTTGAAGATATTGTTTTATTCCAGAAGTTTAGAGATAGGCTAGGTAATCTGAATTCTTGTACTGATCCTCTAATGATCTAAATCAGGGCTACTCCCTGTTTTAAGTTCTGCAGATTCCTGACTTGAGTTTTGATATGTATAAAAATATGTCTTCTGGGTTCTGTTCCATCAGCCAGCTGAAAATCTTAGTTCAGAGTGGCAAAATTGTAGATTTCCCTTTGGCCTGGGATTATTTACCTTTCCAAGCTGGCCTATATGCTGCAAGGTAATCCCTGTTTTGATTCTGGATTCTGAGCCAAACTACTGCTACTTGCTTCTCAAATTTCCTCTTTTATTGGGTTTTTCCCCAATGCCAGCTTTTCTGGGTCTCACTTCCTTCCTTAGACCCCCTTTTCAGTTCATTGTGAACCTGTGACCTGAAACTGGTTTTTGGGCAACAAGCCTTACTACCTGTCCCTATTTCAGTTGCCTGTTCTAAGTCTGAATGTGGCCTGATTTTACTCTGGGACTTCATCTTCCCTCAGTGTACTGCATCTCTGAGAATGCTGGAGTGTTCACCACTTAGGTATTCTTATAGTTGACTAGGTCCCCAATGTCCACAAGCCTCCCTGTTTCTCTCTATGCTGAGAGGGCTAGACTAAGGATTTATGGATTTCTGCATTAGGATTCAGTCTGGTACAAGTTCAAGGCAGACACCTACTAGTACTAGGTAGGGCCTGCAAGGGCATAGAAATCTCCAATGTAAGAAATGTACCTAATGCATAACAGATTAAAATCTGCAGAGTCAAAAGTGAAGTCATGGGACATCAAAGAATAGCTGGCCAGGACATCTCAAAATGAGGATCTGGCAAACAATACCAGTTAGTAAAGAGGAATGAAAAAAACAGGAATTTTTAGGGTAAAAAAGGCAACTAGAGTCAAAGAATTGAGAGAGTGATATAGAGGATAGTGTAAGGGCCCTTTAAATGGACGGCGCCATAGCACAACAGGAGATTTGAGTGGTCCAGAAGTAATCTCTGTGGATATAGGACTGCCCTGTGGGTGGGATCCTGTCCATATTGAGATAGCTTCATAATGGGTGACAGTTCTCTCGCTGATGGGCTGTGTGTGTGACCTCACAGGCCCTTTATAAGCCCACTGCAGACAGCAGTCTCTCTCTCTTTAACCTGGCTCCCTAGCCTGGGGTAGCCAAGCCAAACCAAGGTGATGGAGCCACGAGAGGTAAGAAGTCTGGTAGTGAACACGTGGGTCTTCAGAACAGGTGTTCACTAGGGAGCGGACAAGTCAGGGCATTATGTGAGTAGGCATAATAAAGGCTTTTAAGATTACACATGGCTGTTCTTGTGTGTTACTAAACTATAGATTCAAGAGATCGTGGCCAGAGACCTTTGAAGGCCTCAGAGGAGGCAAGCTAGGTAGAGTTGACACTGCAAAGGTCAGTGGTCAAAGGTACTTTGTTGGGCCTAGGGCAGACTAGTAATTGTAACTGCCAGGAAGGCATGTTACAGGATAGAAAGGACTGAGTTCAAATCCCACCTCAGATACTTGCTACCTCTGTGTTTTCTAGGCAAGTCACTTATATTTCGTCTTAATGTATTCATGTGTAAAATGGGGGCAATGATAGTAACTATCTCTTAAAGTTGTTGTGAGTATAAAATGAGAGAGCATTTATAAAGAACTTTGCAAAATTTAAAATACTATATAAAAGCTAGTTATTATCAGAAATTTCTTCCTCATATTGAATAATAATTGAGTCATCCTATAATTTCTACTCCTCATTTCTATTTCTGTTTTTTAGGGCCAATCATAATCAATATAATCTGTAGTCTGCAAAAAAAAAAAAAAGAAAAAAAAGAAAAAAAAGTCCCTCAGATAATTAAAGGTTATATCTCTTCTATCATTCTTCTCCAGCATAAATATTGCCAGCTTGTTGAAATTCTCAAATGTATACAGAACTGACTCAAATTTGTAAAAATAAGAACCATTCCCCAATTGGGGAATCAAAAGTATTAAAGATAAGTCTTAATAAAGTTTCAAAAGGTAAGAACAATTTTCAGATGAAATAATCATAGCTATCTATAACCATATAGAAAAATGCTCTAACTCACTGTTGAGTAGAGAAATGCAAATTAAGACAATTCTGAAGTACTAGCACATACATATTTGATTGGTAAATAATACAAAAAAGGAAAACGATAAACAACATAGTGGTAGATCCCCAGGCACTATGTCCACTATTCTCTGGAAATATGCCAAGTTTTCAATAGTACTTCTAAAATATTATGTCTTAATTATTCATATTTAATTTCTATATGTGATTTGACTAAAGTGTATTAAAATGGGATTAGTTTCTTCCCCACTCTGGACATTTTTTCTTTTATTCCATAATTTCACCATTAGGTATAGGAATTTCCTACCAAAAAGATGCAGATAGAAAGTTCCTCTTGGATTTATAGTTTGCGAGATTTTTCTGGAGATGAAGAGATAAAATAATGTGTTCTTGATCTTAAAGAAAATATGTGTCAGATAAGAACTTGAAGAAAATCTTCCTGATTCTAAACCCAACCCTTTCCACTACATGATACTGCCTCTCACTTTCTCATATTATCTTGAATGTGACATAATGAATGTTAATGTCTCAGTTCATTTTTACTACCTCAATGTATTTTTAAATTTAGTGTTGTATTTTTCCAGTTATATATAAAAACAACTTTAACATTATTTTTTAAAACTTTCAGTCCTAGATTCTTTCTTTTACTCCCTCCTTCTTCTGTATTCTCCTCATTGAGAATACAAGTAACTGAATCTAGATTATACATGTATGGTCATGCAAAACATTTCCATAATAGTCATGCTGTACAATAAGATATAGACCAAAGGAGAAAATAAAAACCTCAAGGAAATAAAGTAAAATAAAAGTATACTTAAATTAGCATTCAGACACAGTTTTTTCCATATATATATAAAACATGTTTCATCATACGTCCTTCAGAGTTGTCTTGGATCATACTTATGTTATTCATAGCTCATCATTTGACAATACTGCTGTTTCTTTGCACACAATATATTTCTCTTTGAATAAGATCATGGAGAGCTTTCCAGATGTTTCTGAGAACATTCTACTTATCATTTCTTTTCTTTTTTTTTAATAATAGCTTTTTGCTTTCAAAATACATGCAAAAATAGTTCTTAACATTTACCCTTGCAAATTCCAAATTCCAATTTTTTCTATCTTTCTTCCCTTCCTCCCTCCCCTAGATAGCAAGTAATCCAATATATGTTAAACATGTGCAATTCTGCTGTGCACATTTCTTCATTTATCATTTTGTACAAGAAAAATCAAATCAAAATGGAAAAAAGAGAAAGAAAACAAAAATCAAGCAAATGATAACAAAAAAAGTGAAAATACTATGTTGTTATTCACATTCAATCCCCATACTCCTCTTTTTGGATTCAGATGGCTTTCTCCATCACAAGTCTATCAGAATTGGCCTGAATCACCTCTTTGTCTAAAGGCTACTCATCATTTCTTACAGCATAATAGTATTCTAACATACTACAATTTATTCAACCATTGTCCAATTGATGGACATCCCATCAATTTCCAATTTTTTGCCCCTTGAAAAAACTTGTTATAAATATAGGTCCTTTTCCTTTTTTTTTTTTTTAAATCTCTTTTGGGATACAGATCTAATAAAGTAACATTACAGATATAACACTCTCCAAAATATATAAAGAATAAAGGGAGAGAGAGTTGGGCAGAAGGGAAAGCAAAGGGTAGGGAAAGAAGACAAGAGAGAGATCCATGGGTGGTGGTAGGAGATTAAGTAATATTAAGGCAAGTTAAGGAGCAGAATTATGGCAGAAGAGTTAGCAGCAGTACAAAAAAGATAAGGCAAACATAAAGATTC
The DNA here is from genome assembly GCF_048593235.1 of Sminthopsis crassicaudata. Taxonomy (NCBI): domain Eukaryota; kingdom Metazoa; phylum Chordata; class Mammalia; order Dasyuromorphia; family Dasyuridae; genus Sminthopsis; species Sminthopsis crassicaudata. The sequence goes on along the minus strand of NC_133620.1, from coordinate 235,621,531 downwards.
AGTTAAGAGAGAAATCCACATTATATATCAGCTATACTAATATTGTTTTAGATGCATGTTTACAAATGGATTAATGTGTGAGTATATATGAGTTTGAGTATATGTAAATATGTATGCATATTGCTCTGTGTATATTTGTATATATGAGTAGGTTTGTGGGAGGGTATGAATGTGTATATATATATATATATATATATATATATATATATATATATATATATATATATATATATATATATATATATATATATATGTATATATATATATGTATATGGGGTGTTTATATGTATATATTTATATCTATATAACATATATCTGTGTTTAACTATAATGTGCTTGGAGGATTTGGAGAAGATGAAAGAGGAAAAAAAGAATAAACTTAAAAAATTACACAGAAAACAGAATAATCTATAAAGAAGAAAAGAAAAGATGGACACTTAAGAATATAATTTTTCTACTATTATGTATCCTTTCTTAAACTGGTAATTTATTGTTATATATTTTGGGAGTTTTTTCTTTTTCATTTTTAAAAAAAATAACAGCTTTTTATTTTCAAAATATATACAAAGATAATTTTCATATTGTTATATATTTTAATTCTCCCTGATGTTCTACTGGGCCCTTGACAACATTTTGTTTTGTTTTCCTTTTCTATTTTTCTTTCTTCTGTTTTTTTAAATAAAATGTTTTTAAAAGTTATAAAGTCATTAGCTTTCATTTGCTTAATTATAACTTTTAAGAAATTATTTTCTTCAGTAAGCATTTATATCTCCATTTCCATTTTTCCTATTCTACATTTTAACAGTTGTTTTCTTCAATGTATGTTTTTTCCAATTTGTCAAGTTCTGCTTTTTAAGCCTTCCTTCTCTTTGACTTTTTATATTTCCTTTCGCTATTTGGTGTAGTCTGATTTTTAAGATGCTGCTTTCTTCAGTATTTCTTGTGTCACTTTTACCAAGCAATTGACTTGTTTTTCATGATTTTCTTATATTACTCTTATTTCTTTCCCAATTTATTCTATCTCTCTATTTAAAAAACCCTTTTTTGATTTCCTCTTCATATTTTTCTTTGAGGCTGTGGATGTAGGATCTTTGACTTTATCTTCTGAGTGTGTGTTTTAATCTCCCTTGTCACCATAGTAACTTTCTATTGTCAGATTTTTTTTCTGTTGTTTGTTCATGTTTCCAGCCTATTACTTGGCGTTTAACTCTTTATTAAAGTAGGGCTTTGCTTCCAGGGTGAGGATGTGCTATCCTAGGCTTCAAGGTTTTTGTGCAGCTATTTTCAGAGATATTTTAAAGGTGTATAAGTTTTCAGTTCTTCCAAAGTGATGTGATTCTAAAGAGAGGTGTTTACTATTCTCCTGGCCTGTGCTCTGGCCTGTGACTCTTTTCTTCACTAAAATTGGAAGTGCTGTGACTTTAAACTCTGGTATTCTAATGCTGCTCTTCATCCTGGGACTGCTCCCCAAGACTTTGACCTGGAACTGAGTATTGACAAAGCAACAGAGTCCTACTTACATGCTAAAAAAGAGACCCCCATAATTTCCTTGTGTGATCACCTTACCCTCCATGGGCTGAGGGCTCCAAAAGTCACTGCTTCTAAAGGCATGATCCTGCTTTGCTGAGACTGTGTTGTGCAGCCTGCACTAGACTATGCTCCACTCTTACTCAGGCACAACAAACCTTTCCTCTCGATTTTCTAAGGGATCTTTGGAGTCTGTAGTCTGAGAGATATGGAAACTTCCATTGTTGAAACAAATTTTAATAGCTCTGAGGCCTATCCCTAGCTTCTTAGAGTGCTAACTTAGAGTGCCAAACTATGGTCCATTCTCATCCTCATGTGGTAGACACTTCTTGTCAAAACTTCCAAATTGACCTAGCCTAGAAAAAAATTTCACTCAATTTTTGGTGGGTTCAGATGTTCTAGAGTTTGTTTAGAGTCATTATTTTAAAAATATTTGGAAGCTTTTGGGGGAGAGCTCAGGTGAATCCCTGCTTTTACTCCACCTTGTTATTTTTTTAACTTATATTTAGCCTTTTTTTGCCTATTTAAATCTATAGGGTTTTTTCATATGAATCAGGAATTACCTGTCACATATAGCAATGGCGTTGATCATTTAAATAATAGATAATTTTTGACTTATATAGTTATTATTCAGTGTGTCTCTACTTGCAGTTAATTCTATAATGTTGTAATTCCTCGTGTGTGCCTTTGTTCTTGGACTGAGCCATATAAAAAGTTACTATTCCATAAAATATTTTTGTTACATAGACCATCTTCTGTTTTGGTTTGTGTTTTCCTCCAATTCAGTTCAGTAAGGTTTCATAAATTACCTCTTATGGATGTAGTGTGATATTGTGAAAATAGCCAGGAGTACTGGGTCAGGGACCATCATTTCAAATTCTTCCTTTGGTGTATAAACTGGGCAAGTTATTTAACCTCTCTGTATCTCATCATTCCTCATCAGAATTCAAAGAATTCGGGAATCTCTTGCAACTTATATGATGATTTGTGCAAAGCATTTGTGGGAAAGGAAAAATAGCCTACTCTGCAGAAAACTGAATATCTACTATGTGATATGGGTGCAGGTTTTATGACAGGGGAAGAGGAAAATATAACATTTTCATAAAATCTTATAATTGAAAAATACTTTGGAGCCATCTGGCTTTTCCATTTAGGAAAAATCTCTGCAGAAAATCTGAGAGGAAGTTCTAAAGTATTTGCTGATATGGGAAAATCAAATATTTCCTAAACATTCCATTCTATATTTCTATATTTCTAATTATTAGAAAGTGTTTCCAAGCCTCTTTGTACCTTATTTTCTTAGTTGACTGTGTTGAATTGTTAGGATTCTTACAAGGTGCTAAGTCACTGGAATGCATATAATTATCTAATTTAGCATGGTACTTAACAATTCTTTAGTTCAGTAATGTATTTACTAGAATTCCTTGAGATTCACACTTTTAAGAGAGCATACTTTTAAGGAGTTCCCACAAGCCCAGGGAGTACCCATAAGCCCTCTCTCAGAGGCGGAGTCTGATTCCCACACACTCTGGAGATTCAGAGTCAAGAGTCATTCGAGATTCCAATTTGGTGCTGGCAGGAGATATTGGGAGGAAGAGAACTGAAGCTGGTTGGAGACACTCAGACAAGAGCTCTTGAGAGCCAAGAAAAGATTTAGTCCTCTACTAAAGCTAGCCAGGCTCCAGGAAAAGATTCAGGATTTTGAAGGATGCAATAAAGGATCCGGATTTTAACTCTTGGCTGCATTTTGGGATTATTGAACAGAACTGAAAGGAAGCTCCTTCCCTCCCTCCAGAAGCTCTCCAAGAGATCTCCTCCCAGAGAATGATTACAATTTAGAGAAACAGAACATCACATTAAATAATTCAAGAGGAAAGGCCCATGTAAATTATTGCTAATCAGATCATCTGGGTATAAATTGGGGCTCTATAATTATTGGAGTCACCATGGAAATATGTTACTTAATTTCTCAAATCCTCAGTTTCCCTATAAGTATTATAATAATATGTACTACCTACCTCACATGAATAAAAGGCTGTATCAAATTTTAAAATACCATATAAATGTAATCCTATTTACTATCTGCTATTGCTAAGTGAAACTCATTACTCATTTTCTGTAAAAATGCATTGAAGTAGGTATTATCTAAATTTCTTTGCATTATCATCCATTATGACTGGGCTACAAAATCACATTACAGGATTCTAAAATAAGGAACCTCCTCTTCTGTGTCTGATTGATTTCTTTTCTGTAACTTAAATTCTTAGCATTACTTAGAGAATGGAGAGATTAAGTGATTTGCTCAAGTTTATATACCTAATTTGTATCAAAAGTAGAAAATGAAGTCATCTTGCTTTAAAGTCAACTCTCATGCCATGCTTCCTCTCATATATTTGTCTATAACTATGTTTATATCTATCATCTGTCTCCATATATACATATAAATGTATGTGTGTAAAAGTATATATGCATATATGTGTGTATATGTACATATGTAAATCATGTATAAACATACTCATCTATCTATATATGAATGCTACTATTTACTATAACCTACCTTGCATGATTAGTTTTCAGTGTGTAAATATACTAAATATTAAGTGATCAATCCCAATAAGTATCCAGAAGATCAATTTGTTGATTCTGTTGTTAACTATCTAATAAGGATTAATGGGGAAGTGGGACTTAGAGTGGGCAGTTCTTATTAGAGGAAACAGATACAAAGCAGAAATTCTCATGATGAATGCAGTACACTCATTTTGTTGGGAGGGAGAATTTGCATAAAATTTCAACATTTTCATAAAATTTCCTACTGCAAATAGAATTTGTGTTTTTAAAATATCAAGTGAATCTTTGATTCCTAGCATTATTTTCTACTGAATTGTATTTGTTATAAAATAATAAAGCTTGATACTATTGTGATAAAAAAACAACTAGTAGAGGCTGTGAAACCAAAGAACTTGAGTTGTGAAACATAGCAGTAGGATGACTCTGAGCAAATCATGTTACATGTCAGAACCTCAATTTCCTTCTTTAAATAATGGGGATAAAACAGCCTCTGATATAGAGTTCTTATAGAGAAGATGCTTTGTAAACCTTAAATATTTATATAAACCAAATGAACTTATTATAGCATGGTAAAAATTTATGCTGGGAATTATATCTGGTTGTTTTTACTTTCTTGCAACATAAGGAAGAAGGCAGAAACAGTATGGTATGTTAAATATTAGCAGGTTAACAACAGGCTACTTCTGCAGTATTAAAAGGAAATGTTTTAAACTGTAAAATCTCAACTTCTTGGTTTTCAATGTTACTTTGAATCTTTTGTCATTTGATTTAATTATGAAAACACAAAAGGATGTTATTAGTTCCTAAATAAATAAATAAATCTACTGGGTAGAGAGAATTGCAGAATGTTTTGTAACATACTCAGAGACAGACCTGTAAGGCTGATCATCACTCTCAGATTCTCTTGGGAGAAAGTACTTCAGAATAAGTTTTTCAGGATTTGAAAGAAGACATAATCTTAATTTGATGATTTTGTTTGTCACATTATTTAAAAGGTTACTTAGAATACATCCAAACAGCCTGACACACACTGACTATTCTGGCAGCTATTGGGTTGGTATAACCTGACTCAGCATCTTCAAGAACCTCCCTATTCAGGGACAAATGCTATTTAAAAATAGATTAATGTATTTCTTTGATGTGTTTCAAATCTGTGAATGCAAAACTCATCTTCTTTGAATTAATTGAATATCCAGGGAATTAAGACTGAAGAAATGCAGCACATTTCTTCTAATAGGTACCAGGGTGTCCATTAAAGCTGACAGAATAATAGTTCAATCATAGCTGTTACTAAGAAGTTCTTCCAAAATCTGCAGTCTGGTAAGAAACAGCAAATGACTGAATGCTGAGTATTGTTAAATGCAAATGTCAAATTAAATTGATTTCCACTAGGATCTTTTCTGGAGTATCGTAGTCACTTTTCCCTGACATTTTCACTTTTTGAGAGAGTGGAATAAGATACTCAAACATCTGAATTAACTCTATCTCTCTGTCTCTCTCTGCCTCTGTCTATTTGTGTGTGTCTCTCTCTATGTGTCTGGGTCTGGGTCTCTATCTCTCTCTGTGTGTCTCTGCCACTATACTCTACAACTTTCATTCATCTATGTAATCCTTACTTTCAGTTACTAAAGTCTAATAACTCATCCACTTATTGAAAAATCAGTCACAATGATAATGAGCTCCAGAATCATGGAATGTTATAATTGAAAATACGTTTGGAGATAATTTAATCCTCCCTCATTGTAAACAGTATAAATAAGAAAAATGAGGGAATGGTCGAAAGGACTTTACAAAGATCATAAAACTGAATTTCCTGATTCCAAGAGTAAACATATTTAAAAACTAATCAACCTTAATTTATCCCAAATATCATCCATATAAGCTTTACATGGCTGCCAAAAATCCCCTTAATAGAGATTTCTTTCCAGGAGCTAAGGCATTGTTTTGTATTAAAATTTGAAATTTTTGAAAGTCTAAAATTTTTGTTTCTCACTAAAACCTTAAGCACCCTTATGAGATTGTTCCCAGCGTAACAATTAGGCAGGACTAGATTTTCTTAGAAAACATTGTGAAAACTTCCTATTTATGACCTTTTTGGATTGGGTGTCTAAGAAGCCAAATGATGAACACATTAGATTTTTTTTGGAACGAGGATCAGAATATTGCACTTGTAAGGATAGTACTGTGCTACCCCTTTCCTTTGCTTTACTAAAGTTTGTAGATGTATGTGGAAGAAATTGGCAGGAGATAGGATTTGATTTGTAGTCAAAAGACCAGAATTTCAGTTTTGATTTTTGTACTTATAGACTTGTATCTTAAACAATTATTTGAACTTATGGACCTTATTTTGACTCCTCTAAAAATCACAGGATTAGACTAGATGGCATGCCTTCCATTTCTTTTACCTAATGAATATGTATGTGTTTCAGAAAAAATAATTTAGAAAAATTCATTTAAGAATAAAAATCTGGAAACTAATTTTTATTAGATGTGTAAATATGTGACATTGCTATTGTATGTTTATGAAATAGTGTCTATGTTATATAGCGGCTACTGTTTTAGTATTTATCTAATTGTAAATGAAGGCCATCTTCCATCAAGATGGTCTTATCAGAGATCCTGTTATCAGTCTCATGATGGCATAGCTCTATAAAATTATATTAACTAAAAGTAGGAAGCATAATATCCAGGTAAATATAATTAAACTGATTCATAATACATTGATATCAATTCCAGTTCATTGTTTATTGTTGTTGTGACTTTCCTTAACACTTTAACTGAAATTAATTCTAAGCATAGACCAAGTAGAGTTAATTATTAACATATGCTCATCTAATTTTTTGACTTGAAGAATTCTGATAATTTTATTAGCAACTTCATTATCACTTTTACATTGATAGGAGCACACATTTATGGCTATGTATAGCAGAAAAAAAAAATGATTGTGCCATTCACAGTTTCCAAGCTGAAAAGGTGGCTTGCATAATTAACCACCTAGCTAGAGAAGTTGAGGGTTTCAATCCCATTTTCAATTATAGCCACAATGTTAAGTGTCAGCTCATCTCTGCTTGATTCCCATACTTCCAGACCTCTAAGGATCTCAACTGATTAATTAAAGAGACATTCTTCTTCAAATTGAGTCAATCTTTGTGATGCCATATGCCATCCAAGAGCTGTGAAGAGCAGAGTATCAGGGTAATGTTGGCACCTAAGCAAATTCAGTGATTTCCAGTAGCAGTGACCAAAGAAAGTCCTAGTAACCTGTCCTTTGGATTTCAGAGGGCATCCAAGGAAGAGCGGCTTATAACAGTATACAGAATAATATCCTCACACCAGCATCTGACACAGTGGAAAATAAGATTCAGGTTAAATAGTATTTTTGTTTTAAGAATTTTGTTTACTTTATAGTATTTGTGGTACCATAGAATTTAAGTTTTATGTAAAATAAATATTATCTGAAATCAGCAGATTTTTTTGAGATACCAGCACAAAAGGACACAGTATTCTAGAGAATTATTAGCAAGAAAAATGTTTTGCATGTTACCAATTTTATTTTATGTACTGATTTTTTAAAGTTATTATATAGAGAAAAGTGCATATTATCAGCATAAATGTATTATCATAATGGATTGTGTGCAGAAAAGTATATTTTCAATAATCTCTGTTCAAATTAGTTTTTGATGGTCATAAGAACCTAACCTCCTATTTCTTATAGATGTCAGTGTATTAACATTTGCATTTTTTACCTTGATACTATTTTAGGAACATTATCTCTGCATAAAAAAGGTTTGACTATATTAGATGTTTTCTGTTATTATTTCTAATGTAGACTGTTGGTCTCTCAGAAAACCTATTTCCTGACTCCATGCCTTTGTACAAACTGTCCTACTTGTCTAGTATGCAGTTTACTTCACTTCCTGAGCTCCAGTTTTCTTACCTATAAAATGTGAAAATTGGATTAGATAGCCTCTGAGACCGCTTCCAAATCTAGTATCCTCTGATTTATAAAACCTATTGAGAACCCAGAAATATATACTATTGCTCATAGTGATATCTTAATAAGCTTTCGTGCATGAAAGAATCCAGATGTTTCATACATAAAACTATATCCACACATTATCTACCATATCTACTTATTATCCCTGGAAGGTATCTTAAGGTTGTTTTTAGTTCTGTCTTTTCCTGTGAGGATATCTCAGCGTTTTATTGTGCATTATCTTCTGTTTATACTTTCTGATCTAATATAATTTCTTTTATTTAACTATAGTCTCTATGGAGATTTTCCCCATATAGATAGTATAGTCATACTCTTTATTCTGAGCTTCAGTCCTAACCCCATTCCCAAGTACCCATTGCACATTTTCCATTGGATTTTCCATAGGCATTTTATACCCTTAACGTCTAAAACAACTCATTAATTCTTCTCCCCCTTTCATCATACATATAAATTTCTCCCATCTTTTTAATTTCCATGTTTCTGTTGAAAGCATAATCATCTTTTCTTCAGGATCTAATTCAGGTCCTCAAATGAACCTTCAACTGAGGGAACTTAATACTACTGTGGTAGTCTCCCAATTGATCTTCTGGTCTCCATTGTCTTTTCATTCATACAGCTGACACTTATATTGCTAAAATATAGAGTCCAGATCATATGATTTCCCTGTTTCTGACACTCCAGTAGTCCTCAATGGAAAAACAAATAAAAAATCTCTATTTAAATTTAAATTCCTAACCTAGATCACTTCAATTTGTCTTTCTAAAGTGATTGTACATTACTCTTTTTCACAACCTCTACCTTATTCTGGCCTTCTTGATATTTATTATATAAAATAATTTAACTGCTTGTTCCAAGCCTTTGGAAGTCTTTCCACTATTTTCAGAATGTATAGCCTCTTCTCTTCCATAATTTCTTAGCTGATGCCCATTCAGATAACTGAAGTTGCTAATGAAATTGATGAAGATACTAGCATATACTGTTTATGGAATTTAAATTTACTCATCCTTGTTCATGGTTTTTTTTGTTTTGTTTGTTTGTTTTTGTTTTGTTTTGTTTTGTTTTTTGTTTTTTATTTTTTCATCCAGCAAAATAAAAGCTCATTAAGAATAGGGATTTTTGTTTGTTTGTTTGTTTTGTTTGTTTGTTTGTTTGTTTTGTTTTTATCAGTATCATCAGCACCTGGTGCAGTTCCTTACACCTAGTATAGGATTAACAAATATTTATTAAGTGATATAGTAAGTAGTTAAAGGGAGTAAAGACATTTTAAGTCAAACCATAGAAATTTGAAGGATTATAATTGGTTTCAGATGACATAATTATTTTTTTTACATGTCCAAATAGTTGTTTTGCTGTACAAAAAAAAAAAAAAATCAAGCTTTGAAATAGTGTGTACAGTTAGCTTGTGAAGGAAATAAAAAATGCAGGCGGACAAAATTAGAGGGATTGGGAATTCTATGTAGTGGTTCATAGTCATCTCCCAGAGTTCTTTTGCTGAGTGTAGCTGGTTCAGTTCATTATTGCTCTATTGGAACTGATTTGGTTCATCTCATTGTTGAAGATGGCCACGTCCATCAGAATTGATCATCATACAGTATTGTTGTTGAAGTATACAACAATCTCCTGGTCCTGCTCATTTCACTCAGCATCAGTTCATGTCAGTCTCCTCCAGGCCTTTGTGAAATCATCCTGTTGGTCATTTCTTACAGACAATAATATTCCATAATATTCATATACCACAATTTATTCAGCCGTTCTCCAATTGATGGGCATCCACTCAAGTTTCCAGTTTCTGGCCACTACACAGAGAGTTGCCACAAACATTCTTGCACATACAGGTCTCTTTAGAGGATATCATTATTGGTCAAGTGGTAGCCATTCTTATCAACTGTTGCACTTAAAGGCTGTTAACTGAACTTCTGATTTCATTAATATATGTGAGTCTTGAATAAGGAAACTTCTTCTAAAGTACAAATTGGCACCTTCTCTACAACTAAAGTTTTAGAAAATTTCTTAGAGCCTTGAGAAGTAAAGTGACATGTCCAGGGTCACAGTTATTATGTGTCATAACAGAACTTGAATCCAGGCCTTTCAGGCTTGCAGGCCATGTTTCTAGACACCAAACCATGTCAGCTGCCTTTCTATTGATAGCTTAGTAATAACTTAAAGAAATTTTTTTCTGAGAATTTATATTTTAAAAGATTCATGAGTGAAGGTGGAAAAAAGTATGGAAGACAATATTATCTATTATAAGTGTTTCCCAAAGCTATGTCCTGGTCTGGTTTTGCTTAATCCCCTAAATTCTCTCATTTCATTGAATTGAATTATTATTTCCATGAAGATAATTCCCAGTTCTATTTCTCCATCCCTTATCTCCTTTTTCAACTCCAATACAGCAACACCAACTGCTTTTAAACATTTTAAGTTGGATATCCCATCAACATTGAAACTCAGCATTTTCAAAACAACTCATTTTCTTTCCCCAACAAACTTAGCTGTTCCTGCTGGGACACATCTATCTTTCCAGTCAAGCAAATTACAATGTTGATATCATCCTTCATTCTTTTTTTTTTTTCACTCCTCCACCTATACATATTCACCTTCTTCTACTTAAGCACCACTATTCTAATTCAGGTCTTCATCACATCTTTCCTGGATTCTGCTAATTGGTTTCCCTGAATCACATCTCTCCCTGCTCCAATTCATTTTCCATTTATCTGCCAAAATGATTTTTCTAAAGTGGAGGAATGATCCTATTATGCCCACTCTCAAGATAGCAAAATTTAGTGGCTCCCTAATACTTGTAGAATCAAATATAAAGTCCTCTGCTTGTCATTTAAAGCTTTTATAAAGCTTTCTTAACTCCTTAACTTCTTCCTTAGAATTTCCTCTTGCCCATTCATTGAATTTTCTAGCTACTCTGACCTACTTGCTATTCTTTGAACATGGCATTCCATTGCCAGCTTCCATATGTTTTTTGTTTTGTTTTTGTTTTTGTTTTTAGTGGTTTCTTGACTGCCCTTATTGGACTCTATGCTTCCTTTAATGACTTACTTCCTCTTGATTTCTGCAAGACTGAGCTCAGATCTTATCTTGTATAGTGGACTTCTTAAATGAAGTCCTGGTGTAAAGGGATGAGAAAAGGGTGGGTCTCAAGTCTCTCAAATGACTTTATCAAAGTACAATCTGCAGTAAAGACTCCTATTCTCACAAGCAGGTAGAACTATCTGCCAGTAAGAAAACAAAACAAAACTCTGGATTTTGCCAATTTGGAGGACATAGTTCCCTCTGAGCTTTCAGCGATTTGTTTCAGTCATCTCTGAGCATTTCTTGTCAGTAAAACTGGCTTACTTCACTTTTTCTTTGCATACTTTCTGTTTTCTTTATTGTGTTCCATACTTCGTTACTGCAATTTATAAACCCCTAATTCACCCCAACCTGCATTAAGACAATGTCTCGTTCTGGTTTTAAGCCCATCATCTCTGGCAAGAGAATAATAGATGGTGTGATTCAAAATTAGTCATCTGAACTTGTGTATTTTTCATTGTTTTAATCAAAATTCTCAAATCTTTCAAAGTACAATGTATTCATTTTCTATAAATTGTTCTAATTCTGCTCATTTTCAGTTTGTAAAAATTTGAAGGGTCTTCCTAGATCCCTGTGAAATTATTCTTTTTTTTTTTCAAATATAGCACATTTCCTGTATGTTACACAGTATGATTTTTTTAGCCATACCCCATTGGGTGAATACTCTGTGGCTTCCAGTTTGGGGCTCTAAAAGAGCTGCTATAAATATTTTTTGTATATATAGACACTCTTTTTTCTTTTTATATATCTATATCTATCTTTTATGTACATAGACATGTTGTCTTCTCCACCAGAATAGTTATTTAAATATATAGATGTACTTATGTGTGTATAAGCACACACATATACTTATCAAATGTAACAAAATATGTGCACATCTTTACTTATGCACAAGTGTGCAAATATAAGGTATTTATAACATGTAACATAATATGAGATGTACATGTGTATATATATAATGTATATGTATCTGTAATATGTAATATATTACATATGTATATGTGTGTGTATATATATAGAGAACCATACATTTATGTATATGTGTGTGTATATATATTTGTTACATTTGTTTCAAGCCATTTCCCTACCTCCCTCCCAACCTGAATTAGAAAAGAATCACATTTGACATACATATAAATATGAAACTATATAATACACAGTTCCATATATCAATTCTTTTTCTAAAAATAGCATCTCTCTTCATATGTTCTCTGTACATTATTTGGATATATATAACTCAGAATGGCTCAGTCATTCACATTTACTCTTCAGACTATTGAAGTTATAATATTCACTCAGTTCTGCTCATTTCTCTCTTCATTATTTCATCAAGTCTTTCCATATTTTCCTAAATGCAAGCTGCTCATCATTTCTTATAGCACAATAGTATTCCATTATAATCATATTCCTTAAGATAGTTAGCCATTCCCTAATTGATGGGTATTTAAGTAGTACAGTGGATAGAATGCTGGTACTGTAGTCAGGAAGACCTAAGTTCAGATCCAGAAGTAGATATTTAACTGGTTGTGTGATCTTGGGCAAGTCATTTAACTGTTTGATTCACTTTCTTCATTTATACAGTAAATTGGAGAAGGAAATAGAAAACTTTCTAGCATCTTTGTCAAGAAAACACCAAATAAAATAACAAAGAGGTAGCCATGAAAAAAATAAATATTTAGAACATACAAGTTCTTTTCCTTTTTTCTTGTGACCTTGGGAAATAGACCTAATAGTGGTATTGCTAGGTCAAAGGGTATATACAGTTTTATAACTTTTGGGGTATAATTCCAGATTGCTCTGCAAAACAGTTGCCTCAGTACAAGCTGAGCTTAGCCATAAGTGTTGGGGCTACAGTGTATTATAGCTCCTCTGATATTTGTCATTTTTCCCTTCTACCCTGATAGATAATCTGATAGGCATGAAACAAAATTTTGACTTCTCCAAAATACTATTTGTCTTAACATCTTTCTTTTTTATCTTTTATGATTATTATTTATTGATATTAGGTCTAAGAAGGATGAATTCAGGTCCTTTCATTATACAGCTACTCCATATATAGTTTTATTGTATTTTTCATTATGTAAATTATTTAACTTATCCTGAAAGTTTTGGATTTAGAGAAGTTAGATATGATAGATCTCTGGAAAATATTGAATGAGATTAAAAAGAATATACATAACTGACCATGTATTAGGGCATAAAGACATAGCAAAGAAATGTAGAAGGGCAGAAATATTAAATACATTTTCCCACCATAAAGCAACAAAAATTAAAATCAATAAAGGATTTGTAAAGAATAGATTAAAATTAATTAGAAACTATCCACTAACTTGTGAATGCATTTTGACTCAGCAATTCTATTACTAGTTATATCCCAGGGAGAATAAGGAAAAAAGGAAAAGGAATCTTATATACAAAAGTATTTATAGCACCGCTTTTTGAGGTGGAAAAAATTGCAAGTTCATATGATACTTTTCTATTGAGAAAATATTGAACAAGTTATGGTATATGAATGTGACAATGCTATTGTATACTGTGACAAATGATAGAAGAGATGGCTGCAGGGAAAAAAAAACTGAGAAGACATATAAAATGATGCAAAGTGATACGAACAGAATGAGGAGAACAATCTTATGAATAACAGCAATATTCTTTTTTTAATTATATATATATATTTTATAATATTATCCCTTGTATTCATTTTTCCAAATTACACCCCCTCCCTCTATTCCCTCCCCCCGACGACAGGCAATCCCATACATTTTACATGTGTTACAATATAGTCTAGGTACAATACATGTGTGTGAATATCATTTTCTTGTTGCACAATAAACATTAGAATCCGAAGGTACATGCAACCTGGGCAGACAGATATTAGTGCTAACAATTTACATTCCCCTCCCAGTGTTTCTTCTCTGGGTGTAGCTACCTCTGTCCATCATTGATCAACTGGAAGTGAGTTGGATCTTCTTTATGTTGAAGATTTCCACTTCCATCAGAATACATCCTCATACAGTATTGTTGTTGAAGTGTACAGTGATCTTCTGGTTCTGCTCATTTCCCTCAGCATCAGTTGATTTAAGTCTCTCCAGGCCTCTCTATATTCCTCCTGCTGGTCATTTCTTACCGAGCAATAATATTCCATAACCTTCATATACCACAATTTACCCAACCATTCTCCAACTGATGGACATCCATTCATCTTCCAGTTTCTAGCTACAACAAAAAGAGCTGCCACAAACATTTTGGCACATATATGTCTCTTTCCGCTCTTTAGTATTTCTTTGGGATATAATCCCAGTAGTAGCACTGCTGGGTCAAAGGGTATGCACAGTTTGATAACTTTTTGGGCATAATTCCAGATTGCTCTACAGAATGGCTGGATTCTTTCGCAACTCCACCAGCAATGTATTAGTGTCCCAATTTCCCCACATCCCCTCCAACATTTGTCATTATTTGTTCCTGTCATCTTAGCCAATCTGACAGGTGTGTAGTGGTATCTCAGAGTGGTCTTAATTTGCATTTCTCTTATCAGTAGTGATTTGGAACACTCTTTCATGTGAGTGGATATAGTTTCAATTTCTTCCTCTGAGAATTGTCTGTTCATATCCTTTGACCATTTATCAATTGGAGAATGGTTCGGTTTCTTATAAATTAGGGTCAGTTCTCTATATATTTTGGAAATGAGACCTTTGTCAGAACCTTTGTTTTTAAAAATATTTTCCCAATTTGTTACTTCCCTTCTAATCTTGTTGGCATTAGTATTATTTGTACAGAAACTTTTTAGTTTGATGTAATCAAAATCTTCTATTTTGTGATCAATAATGATCTCTAGTTCTCTTCTGGTCATAAATTCCTTCCTCCTCCACAAGTCTGAGAGGTAGATTATCCTCTGTTCCTCTAATCTATTTATTATCTCCCTCTTTATGCCTAAATCATGGACCCATTTTGATCTTATCTTGATATATGGTGTTAAGTGTGGATCCATATCTAATTTCTGCCATACTAATTTCCAGTTTTCCCAACAGTTTTTTCCGAATAATGAATTTTTATCCCTAATGTTGGAATCTTTGGGTTTGTCAAAGATTAGATTGCTATAGATGTACCCTTTTTTGTCCTTTGTATCTAATCTGTTCCACTGATCTACCGGTCTATTTCTTAGCCAATACCAAATGGTTTTGGTGACTGCTGATATATAATATAGCTTTAGATCAGGTACACTTAGACCACCTTCCTCTGAGTTTTTTTTCATTAGTTCCCTTGCAATTCTTGACCTTTTATTCTTCCATATGAATTTTGTTGTTATTTTTTCTAGGTCATTAAAATAGTTTCTTGGGAGTCTGATTGGTATAGCACTAAATAAATAGATTAGTTTGGGGAGTATTGTCATCTTGATTATATTCGCTCGGCCTATCCAAGAGCACTGAATGTCTTTCCAATTATTTAAATCTGATTTTATTTTTGTGGCAAGTGTTTTGTAATTTTTCTCATATAATTCCTGACTTTTCTTTGGTAGATGGATTCCCAAATATTTTATACTCTCAACATTGTTTGGAATGGAATTTCTCTTTGTATCTCTTGCTGTTGCATTTTGTTAGTGATATATAAAAATGCCGAGGATTTATGTGGATTTACTTTGTATCCTGCCACTTTGCTGAAATTTTGAATTATTTCTAGTAGCTTTTTAGCAGAGTCTTTGGGGTTCTCTAAGTATACCATCATGTCATCTGCAAAAAGTGATAGTTTAATTTCCTCATTTCCTACTCTAATTCCTTGAATCTCTTTCTCGGCTCTTATTGCCGAGGCTAGTGTTTCTAGTACTATATTGAATAGTAATGGTGATAGTGGGCAACCTTGTTTCACTCCTGATCTTACTGGGAAAGGTTGCAGTTTATTTCTATTGCATATTATGCTTACTGAAGGTCTTAAATATATGCTCCTGATTATTCTGAGGAATAGTCCATTTATTCCTATACTCTCAAGAGTTTTTAGTAGGAATGGATGTTGGATTTTGTCAAATGCTTTTTCTGCATCTATTGAGATGATCATATGGTTTTTATTAATTTGATTATTAATATGGTCAATTATATTAATAGTTTTCCTAATATTAAACCAGCCCTGCATTCCTGGAATAAATCCTACTTGATCATAGTGTATTATCCTGGAGATGATTTTCTGAAGTCTTTTTGCTAATATCTTATTTAAGATTTTAGCATCAATATTCATTAAGGAGATTGGTCTATAATTTTCTTTCTCAGTTTTCGAGCTACCAGGTTTAGGTATCAGTACCATGTCTGTGTCATAAAAGGAGTTTGGTAGGACTCCTTCATCCCCTATTTTTTCAAATAATTTATATAACATTGGGGCTAATTGTTCTTTAAATGTTTGGTAGAATTCACATGTGAATCCATCTGGCCCTGGGGATTTTTTCCTGGGGAGTTGATTAATAGCTTGTTCTATTTCTTTTTCTGAAATGGGACTATTTAAGCAATTTATCTCCTCCTCTGTTAATCTAGGGAGCCTATATTTTTGGAGGAAGTCATCCATTTCACTTAAGTTATCAAATTTATTGGCATAAAGTTGGGCAAAGTAACTCCTTATTATTTCTCTAATTTCCTCCTCATTGGTGGAAAGATCCCCCTTTTCATTTGTAAGACTATCAATTTGATTTTCCTCTTTCTTTTTTTTGATCAAATTTACCAAAGGTTTATCTATTTTATTGGCTTTTTCATAAAACCAACTCTTGGTTTTATTTATTAATTCAATAGTTTTTTTACTTTCAATTTTATTGATTTCTCCTTTTAATTTTTGTATTTCAAGTTTAATTTTTGGTTGGGGGTTTATAATTTGGTCTTTTTCTAGCCTTTTAAGTTGTAAGCCCAATTCGTTAATCTTCTCTTTCTCAATTTTCTTCAGATAAGCCTCTAAAGATATAAAATTTCCCCTTATTACTGCTTTAGCTGCATCCCAAAGATTTTGATATGATGTCTCATCATTGTCATTATCTTGAGTGAAATTGTTAATTGTTTCTATAATTTGCTCTTTCACCCAGTCATTCTTTAAGATGAGATTATTCAGTTTCCAATTACTTTTTGGTCTATTTACCCCTAACTTTTTACTGAATGTAGCTTTTATTGCATTGTGATCTGAGAAGAAGGCATTTATTATTTCTGCCTTCCTACATTTAATTTTGAGATCTTTATGTCCTAATATATGGTCAATTTTTGTATAGGATCCATGAACTGCTGAGAAGAAAGTATATTCCTTCCTATTGCCATTCAGTTTTCTCCAAAGGTCTATCATACCTAGTTTTTCTAATGTTCTATTTACTTTTTTAATTTCTTTCTTGTTTGTTTTGTGGTTTGATTTGTCTAAATCTGAGAGTGCAAGGTTGAGATCTCCCACTATTATAGTTTTACTGTCTATTTCTTCTTGCAGTTCTCTTAACTTTTCCTTTAGAAAGTTAGATGCTATACCACTTGGTGCATATATGTTTAGTATTGATATGGCTTCATTATTTATGCTACCTTTCAGCAGGATATAGTTTCTTTCCTTATCTTTTTTAACGAGATCTACTTCTGCTTTTGCTTGATCTGAGATAAGGATAGCTACCCCTGCTTTTTTGGCTTTACCTGAAGCATAATAGGCTCTGCTCCAACCTTTTACCTTTACTCTGTATGTATCTCCCTGCTTTAAGTGTGTTTCCTGTAGACAACATATTGTAGGGTTCTGCTTTTTGATCCCCTCTGCTCTCGGTCTCCGTTTGATGGGATCTTCATCCCATTTACATTTACAGTTAAAATTACTAATTCTGTATTTCCTGCCATCCTATTATCCCCAGATTATGCTTTTTTCCCTTGACCCCCCTGATCCCCCTCCCCGATATTTAATTTACAGACCCCCCTTGTGATGCGCAACCCTCCCTCTTTTTTTTTTTTTTTTTTTTTTTTAGGATCCCTCCCCCCTCCCTCCAAGTCCTTTCACTTATTCTCCTTTTCCTTTTCCCTTTTCCTCTCCCCCCTTTTAATGAGGTGAGAGAAAATTCTCTGAAAAACAAATATGTTAATTATTTACTCTTTGAGCCTCTCCTGATGAGAGTAAGATTCACACAATGATTCTCCCCCTCACTAAGTTCCCTCAGATATGGTGTATTTTCTATGTCTCTTCCTGGGATGTAGTTTCCCTCTTTTTATCACTCCTTCCCCTTTTTCTGAACCGACCTCCTTCCCTTTACTACACCCCCCCTTTTTTTCTTTTATATCAGTAAAATCAAATTATCCTTGAGTATTTTTTATATACCCACAACAGAGTTACAGTTCTCAAGTGTTCTGTGTACCTTTTTCTGTTTCTCTTCAATCTTGTGGATGTAGATCAAATTTTTTGTTTAAGTCTGGTTTTTTTCTTAGAAACATATAGAATTCCTCTGTTTCATTGAATGACCATCTTCTTCCATGGAAAAAGATGCTAAACTTAGCTGGGTAGTTCATTCTTGGTTGCAGTCCTTGATCTTTTGCCTTACGGAATATCAGGTTCCAGGCCCTTCTATCTTTTAATGTGGAGGCAGCCAGATCTTGGGTGACCCTTATTGTGGCACCTTGGTATTTAAATTGTTTTTTTCTAGCTGCTTGCAGGATTTTCTCCTTTGTGTGGTAATTCTGCAGCTTAGCCACAATATTCCGTGGTGTTCTTTTTTTAGGGTCTATTTCAGAAGGAGTTCGATGAATTCTTTCCACATCTACTTTCCCTTCTGTTTCTATTATCTCTGGACAGTTCTCTTTGATAATTTCCTGTAAAATAGAATCTAGGCTCTTTTTTTGGTCATTGTTTTCGGGAAGTCCAATAATCCGCAGATTATCTCTCCTAGATCTATTTTCCAGGTGTATAGATTTTCCCAGTAAGTATTTGACGTTGTTCTCCAGCTTCTCATTTTTTTTGTTTTGTTTGACTGATTCTTGGGTTCTCTGTGAATCATTCATTTCTATTTGTTCCATCCTGACTTTTAAGGAGTTATTTTCTTCTTTCACAGTTTTTAGTTCTTTTTGTAAATGCCCAATTTCGTTTTTAAATGAATTATTTTGCTCTATTGAATTTTTTTCCATTTCCCTAATTTTTTTTTTTTGAGAATTATTTTCTTTTTCCAATTCAGAAATTCTATTTTCTTGAGACTTTTTTATCTTTTCCAATTCAGAAATCCTACTTTCCTGTGTTTTTTTAACCTTTTCTAATTCATAAATTTTGTTTCCCTGCATCTCCTGTGAATTCTTTATTTTTTCCAACTCCAATTTCAGGACGTTGTTATTCTCTATCATAGCTTCCCTTTCCTTTCCCCATTTTTCTTCAAACTCCCTTAATTTTTTAAGAGCTTCTTCTAGGAGAGAGTTATGTGATGGGGGGCAGGAATCGTTCCCCTTTAGGTTGTTATCTGCTGACTCTCTGCTGTTAACTTCCTCGGGGTTGGATACCCGCTCTTTCTCTGTGTAGAAGGAATCTATGGTTTTTCTAGCTTTTTTGCTCATATTTAAAAAAATCTTTTGGGGTCTGTCCCTGGGGTAGGAAATTATTTACTTCTTTACCAGCTTCCTCCCAGACCGGATGGATGCAGTGGCCCCCGCGCCTGAGCTAAGATAGAGCTCTGGGAGAGAGTTCCCCACCTCCTCCCTGGAAGTGCCTCAGAGGTGATTAGCACTACTGTGCTTCGAGGGCGTAGAATAGTAAAGACAGCACAAAGCCCAGCCTATGTGTCCGGGTGGGGAGTGGATGTCTGCAGCAGGTGACGTGAAAAGCCCCTGTGCTCAAACTGGAAGTGTCTGCCAGAAACCGCGGTCCCTAGTTCAAAGGTTCCGCTTCTCTGGGACTTCCTGGAGCTGAGTTCCACTCCCTCCAGCTAAGCTAGGCAGTGTGTGTTGCCTTGGGCCGTATCCACCCACTTGTCAATCTCTTAACTATTCTCAGGAGGTAGCTGAGGCCACACCCCCTGGTGCCGAGATCTGCTGACTCACCTCCAGGATCGGGGAAAATCTAATCTGAGTTTTAAAATATTTTGGCTTTCTCTTCTGAACTGCTAAATAATTAGCAGAGAAGAGCTAACAGCCTGTGCCAGATTCCTTTACCTCAGTGGCTTCTCTGATCCCAGAGCCCTTCCCAGCGCAATGGGCGCAGTGTGCCACTACCCCACCGTCTGTGCTGGTCTCTTTTATTCCTCCCCTGAGAACTGACCTTTCCTGTTGAAACTCCAGATTCTCTTCAGCTGGTAAGTCGTGCTTCCAGTCCTTGTGGTATCTGTCAGTCCTGAGCTAATTCTGAGACTTAATTTATCTAATTGGTTGTGAGGGAGTGAGGACGTTCACAGAGACGTGTGTTTCTTCTCCGCCATCTTGGCTCCGCCCCCTAACAGCAATATTCTAAATAAAATTAACTTTGAAAGATTTAGTAACTCTGTTCAACACACTACAGTGCCCAACACAGTTTCAAAAAATTCATGAAAATAAGTGCTGCTCACCTCCAGATAGAGAACTGATGGACTCAGATTGCAGATTAAAGTATTTTTCTTTTCTTTTTAATGATATTTTGGTAGTATTATATGACTATTATCTATATCTATCTAACTACTTGTTTTTTGCTTGCTTTTTCATTGAGTGAGAGATGGTATAAGATAGATGACAACTATCAATAAAAAATAAAAAGTGCCTGAGTTTAAAAACAGTAAAAAATATATTATTTCTTTTTTAAAAAATTCTCAAATAATTAATAGTATTGTTAATGGTAAAATAAGGAAACACATCTCTAGTCAGTCCAGTACTCCTACTTGGGTGCACAACTCTTACTCAGAGTTGAAGGTTGTTTCCTTAAATGAGCTTCGAAGGTTGTGTTTTTACTATTATACTCTTGACTCCTTCCAGTGTAGTTTTCCCAACAACAATCAACCAGTAACTTTAAGCATTCTTAACAAAGGCATTTATTCTTCTTTTTTAGTAAGAATAGTTGTTTCAAATTATTATCATCATCCCCTCTTCTCCCCCCACAAGAACAAAACAAAACAACAAAAAAATCCCTTTTTTTTAGATTTTTCTGATCATCATTCAGTCTGATGATCGTTTTAAATATTTGTTGAAGGGAGTAGGGAAGATCTGGGCTATATTTCTTCTTACTTTAACATTTTGGCTGGTTCCCAATCTTACATTTTTTTTTTTAATTTTAATTTTATTTTTTATTTTATGATTCTAACTTTTTTTTGACAGTACTTGGGTAATTTTTTACAACATTATCCCTTGTACTCACTTCTGTTCCAATTTTTCCCTTCTTTCCCTCTACCCCTTCCCCCAGATAGCAGGAGGTTTTATACATGTTAAATATGTTAAAATATATCCTAGATGCAATATATATATATATATATATATATATATATATATATATATATATATATATATATATATATATATATATATATATATATATATGCAGAACTGAATCTTTTTGTTGTTGTTGCAAAGGAAGAATTGGATTGAGAAGGTAAAAATAACCTGGGAAGAAAAACAAAAATGCAAACAGTTTACACTCATTTCCCAGTGTTCCTTCTCTGGGTGTAGCTGATTCTGTCCATCATTGATCAATTGGAACTGAATTAGATCTTCTCTTTGTCGAAGCTATCCACTTCTATCAGAATACATCCTCATACAGTATTGTTGTTGAAGTATATAATGATCTCCTGGTTCTGCTCATTTCACTCAACATCAGTTCATGTCAGTCTCTCCAAACCTCTCTGTATTCATCCTGCTGGTCATTTCTTACTGAAAAATAATATTCCATAATATTCATATGCCAAAATTTACCCAACCATTCTCCAATTGATGAATATCCATTCATTTTCCAGTCTCTAGCCACTACAAAAAGAGCTGCCACAAATATTTTGGCACATAATAGGTCCCTTTCCCTTCTTTAGTATTTCCTTGGGATATAAGCCCCATAGTAGCACTGCTGGGTCAAAGGGTATGCACAGTTTGGTAACTTTTTGAATATAATTCCAAATTGCTCTACAGAATGGCTGGATTCGTTCACAACTCCACCAACAATGCATCGGTGTCCCAGTTTTCCCATATTCCCTCCAACATTCATCATTATTTTTTCCTGTCATCTTAGCCAATCTGACAGGTGTGTAATGATATCTCAAAGTTGTCTTAATTTGCATTTCTCTGATCAATAGTGATTTGCTACACTCTTTCATATGAGTGGAAATAGTTTCAATTTCATCATCTGAAAATTATCTGTTCATATCATTTGACTATCAATTGGAGAAAGGTTTGATTTCTTATAAATTAGATTCAATTCTCTGTATATTTTGGAAATGAGGCCTTTATCATAACCTTTAACTGTAAAAATGTTTTCCCAGCTTGTTGCTTCCCTTCTAATCTTGTTTGCATTAGTTTTGTTTGTACAAAGACTTTTTAATTTGATATAATAAAAATATTCTATTTTGTGATCAACAATGATCTCTAATTCTTCTTTGGACACACATTCCTTCCTCCTTCACAAGTCTGAGAGGCAAACCATCCTATGTCCCTCTAATTTATTTACCATTTTGATCTTATCTTGGTATATGATGTTAAGTGTGGGTCCATGCCTAATTTTTGCCATACTAATTTCCAGTTTTCCCAGCAGTTTTTGTCAAATAGTGAGTTCTTATCCCAAAAGCTGGGGTCTT
Organism: Sminthopsis crassicaudata; assembly: GCF_048593235.1. NCBI lineage: Eukaryota > Metazoa > Chordata > Mammalia > Dasyuromorphia > Dasyuridae > Sminthopsis > Sminthopsis crassicaudata. The sequence continues at coordinate 235,598,657 of NC_133620.1, read as the reverse complement.
TGGGTTTGTCAAATACCAGATTGCTATAGTTATTGACTATTTTGTCTTGTGAACCTAACCTATTCTACTTATCAACTATTTCTTAGCCAATACCAAAGGGTTTTGGTGACTGCTGCTTTATAATATAGTTTTAGATCAGGTACAGCTATAACACTTTCATTTGATTTTTTTTCCATTAATTCCCTTGAAATTCTTGACCTTTTGTTCTTCCATATGAATTTAGTTGTTATTTTTTCTAGGTCATTTAAATAGTTTCTTGGGAGTATGATTGGTATAGCACTAAATAAATAGATTAGTTTAGGGAGTATTTACATTTCTTTAATAACACACAATTATGTCAGTTTTTGTAGATATATCAGTGCTGGAATTTCATTACAGCCTGCTTCATCCCAACATACATCTCTCATTTTCCCTTTGGTTCATCTTCAATTTTGATTCAGTGAAAAATTGTTTTGTTCAAGTATTCATAACAATAAAACATCACATGGAGAACACTGATGTTAAAAAGATCAATTTTTGTTTGGTAGAGATGCTTGGGATCATTAGAAGCAGTCCAAGCCAATACAAAACTACTCCAAATATTTGAGGTGTTCTGAAGAGGTTTCTTCACTCACTATTTAACTTTTGTACTAGTAAACCACCACACTAAGATATGAGATATGAGATATTAGTCAAATGAGATATGCAAAGTAGATAATTCCTATTTCTTATGCATTAAATATAAGTAAATAAGCTAAAGAGAAAAAGTAGCTGAGTTATATAGAACGGAATTGACTATATATAACGTATATATGTATACGTATATATTACCTATCATTCAGTTCTAGTTTGTCATTAATGTTCACTTTGACTACCCAAATGAATGGAGACACTAAAAAACATTTTAATGACTAGGGATATAGGTAGCAGATGGGCCTCAGATACTCAGATGCCAACAAGCAAAAAGCTGTAGTTATTAGTTGAATAGATCCATAAATTTTGTTCCTGGCCACCTGGAGGGGACTAAGGGAGCCCTGCTCTGGCACCCAGTTGTTAAATTTTTTTGGAAGAATAGGATAACCAAAAAAAATCTATGCCAGTTCTCCGATCTAAGCCAGAGAAAAATAGATCTTGAACAACATAATCTTATAAGTAAAATTGCTTATGGACTTGAAAAGAAGATAAAAATCATTTATATGAGATCACGAAATAACATTAGGATATTGTCAATTGCATAGTAAACATGGGGAACATTTCTTTTTAAAGTTTTATGAGTCTTATAATCTAAAAGATCAAAGATATTAATTTTGAATTCTGTGGAAAATTATTAACAATAATAAAATTATTTTCTTTTTATTAACTAACAGCATTAATGGGTGATTGTTTTGCCTATTATGTAGCCATGAAGAAAAAAGTATAGAATTGTGCACTTGAAAAATATTTCTTTACGGCAGAAAATAATTCTAGTTTTTTTAAAATTTGCTTATTTATTTTAATATGCAAACTGAAATAAAAACAGCTGTCTCAAGAACAAATTTTACTTTTGGAATTTCTGTAAAGTCAAATTATTATTATATTGGTAGAATACATCATTTGTTCACAAATGCTCAAATCTCCATTTTGCTCTATCATTAGATCTCTTGATACCAGCATGAAAGGAGGAAACAACTATTTAAAAATCAAACATTTGTGCTGAAATTGTCTGTATGATTAGATATTCAAGAATCTTTAATTAAATCTCATTAGTGCTATAATTTCCTTTTAACAATTGATTAAAATTGCGTAGATATCTAAAGCATCCCCTCATTATTTATCAATACATCTCTAGCATCAGAAAACATAATTGCTTAGGGTATTTGTATCTGTGTGCATACTCTATATTAATATAGCTTCTGAATCTTGAGAAGCATATAATAATTCCACAATGAAATGTGGACAAGCAACACAAGAAAATCTCAATGATTTTCAGATCATATTAATAGGTAAGGCAAAATCAGCAGTAATTCATTTTCTAATATAACAATTCTTTGTAATCAGTATTTCTATCTTTACATATATTCATACTAATTATGGATCTAGATATACTGTATTTGTTAATGGCTCAATGTATAGTACAATTAACAAAATATCTTTTAAATTTTCATTATAACACTTATTGAGCCCACTTAAGTCAAGAATCAATAAAAACAGATTGTTTTTATATATTTAGGTCTACATAATCACACACATATCTGTTTATCTACATTGACTAGACCAGTAACTTCATCAGTATGGGGAGTTCCTTTTTTCTTTTCAATTTAGAGGATTGTTTGGTAGATAATTCCATTCTGTTGTAGATTATTTACATACTAAAATGTTGCTTGTAATTTTGAGAACAGTATATTCTGTTTTTAAAAAAATCAACCACTAATTCAAGAATAAGTGATATGCACACTTTAAATATGAATTTCCTTTATCTTTAGTTGCTTGTTGTTTGTCTTCATAATCTAAAAGGACCATCACATCAGGGAGGTGATGCCATGACATACAAGTGAATTGGATTTAAGTGAAGGAGGGCTGGGCAAAGTCACCTGCCTCACTTTCTCTTATATCATTTATATCGGGGCAAGATATAAATCAGGATGACTAGAGATAATTTATTTTTACTATTCCATATTTGAAGAATGACATATTATTGATATAGTTCTCCTAAGAATTAGCAAGATTTTAGAAAGAATTGCCTATAATATTGGCTTTGTTTTGCTTTATTGAGAATTAACTTTAGTGGACTTTTGAGATGATTTTACCAAACTGCAGATTTATTGCAAAAGAGTAATTCAGGTGTAAGGATAGCAACTAGATCTGTTAATTATTTTGTTTAGGTAGTTCCCCAGTGAGGAAACAGCATTTACCAGTGCAGATCAATATGCTCTTTGCTACTTATATTCCTAGTTGTCTGGAGGACTAAGAGGTTAAATGATTTTTCTGGGATCACACAGCCTCAGTATGTCACAATCAGGTCTCCTTGGCTTAGAAGCCCACTCTCTTTTTAATACGCTATAATACCTTTATGAAAAACAAACAAGTGATAAATAATAAATTCCTGATTTTTTTCAAAATGTTTTTATTTCAGAAGGTCTTTGATTTTTATTATTTATGTGAATAATACTTAATACACATTACCCTCTTGCCTTATAAATTTAAGAAAAATATCAGCTTCAACATTAAAATTTATGCTGTTGTAAAAGTGCTATTTATGTATACCCCTGCTTTCACACAGTAAATTGATAATTTTAAAATATTGCAGAGATGTTAGGAATATAAGTTTAGTGTTAAAATTGGGTTTTTATTCAAGGTGAACATGTTTGCTTTGATTTTCCTTATTTTTAAAATACCTAATCAGGAATTTGAGATAGTATATTTTTGGTGTTCACTTTCTCACTCACTGAGAGGTAATAATTCATCCAACCATAAAACAGAATTAGAGGCCATAAAATGCTCAACTTCTGGAATAATATTGATTCTATATTTATTAGTTAGATTTTTAAGTGTATTCTTTTTGAAATAAAGTAACATATTCAAGGAAAGTATGTCAAGCATTAACTGATCTCACTGAATAATAGAATTGGAAAGAACATTTGATACCACTATACCCAAAGGAGAATCTGTTTATCAATTAGTGATCCAATCTTTCCTTGAGAGTTTCTAATAAGGAGGAAACCACTTCCTCCTCAGGCAGGTCATTGTACTTCTGGATAGAGATACAGACTGGACTTGTGATTTCCTTGATCCACAGAAATTCTGGATTAAGGAACTCCTTCAACAATATAAGCCAATACTTCTTTGCAATTTAAACTTTGATAGAAATGCTTAGACCATTGAGAGATTTAGAGGATGTATCAGAGGGAGGACTTGAAGGTCTTGCCTCCAAGGCTTGGATCTTTATCTACAACATGATTACCATTTCTCAGTAACTCAAATGTTAGGATTTCTTCCTTTCTCCAAACTCTATCTCCTAGGGTGCAATAAAACAAGTCTCATGTTTTCTTCTATGATATTTTTCCCCCTACAATTTGAGATTTTATGAAATGCAATATATTATCATAGCCTGGGAAACCTTGAATTTGAAGAATTCAAAGAAACATGTATAAAATGATTAAGAGTGAAAGTGAGAATAAGAATGAATAGAGAAGCATACATATTACAATATCATAAATGGGAAAAAACACTAAAATAAAGTCAAACTTTTATTTCAGTGATCAATCTTGGCTGTATAAACATTTGATGAAAGATATTAAGAATTACAGGATCAGATAATTTGATAATTGGAAAGGACCTCAGTAGCCTTCTACTTTAGTCTTAACCATACATTAAGGGAATGTCTAATGGAGCATCCCCAACAAGTGATGGTCCAGTTTTTGCTTATATGTCTTCAGGAACTTGCCACTGATAAATACCCAGAAAGCCATTCCAATTTTGGACAACTCTAATAGTCATTCCCCCTCCACCATGGCAAGACTTAATTTACTTTTCTGCAAATTCCACCTAATTTTGCCTCCCCAGAACTAAATAGAACAAATCTATTTCTTCTTCTCAAGAGGACTCTTCATATACTTAGAGGGCTCTCATGTCCCCTTTTAGCCTTTCCTTTATCAGGCTTAACCATTATTTCTTTTAAAATATAATTTTGAATTTCAAAATGAATTAAAATAAGTACTTTCATATCCACCATTGAACAGAAAGATTAAGGAGTTATACTTAAAACTATAGCTATATTATGTGGATTTTTTTTTAATTTTAAGTTCTTGAACTTTCAAAACTATCCTCAAATGTGATATTTTATGTCTGACTTCTGCTACTTCAGCATATTGCATAAACATTTTAAAGTCCCTCTTTTGTTCCTTCCTTTTCCTTATTTTTAAGCTATCTTGTCAGAAGTGATTAGTATTCTTCGAAATATAGTTGTCAAATGCTAGACCAAGGAAAACTTTTCTATCCAGTGGGAAGGCTATTTAATCTGTAACATCAAGAAAATGATAAAGGGTAACCTTCATTGATGAAGGCCTTAGTCATAAAATGACAGCAGGTGTGACATAAAAGATATTGCAGAGAAATTCAAAAGAGCTCTAACTCAGACCTATCAAGAGAGAGTACACATTTGAAAATTAGTTTTGGTCTCTGGTGCAAAATAAATTTGACTGAGCTGAATGGAAATCAGCCTAAAGAGTGAAATCCTGGTGTTGGCAGCCTGCCTCATAGTTATCTAGTATGCCATTCCTTGAACTATTTGACCTTATTGACCAGCCACTTCTCTGGTTTCCTATGGGAAGGGTCTCTATCAGTTATAATGTCAAAATGGAGATATCTAGGATGTAGAATAAGAACAAAGAAATAGCTTATTAAAGATTCTGACATCTTTTTAAAATATTTTTTCCCTTTATTTGTTGTTGTTCAGTCAGAACCAGTTTTGTCCAACTCTTCATGACTCCACAGACTTGTGTCCATGGAAATTTGTTGGCAGACACTAGAATGGTTATTATTTTCTCTAATTGATCACCCATTCTTAGCCAAAGGTTAAGTTATTTGCCCAAGGTCACACACTTAGGACATTTTTGAAGCTGGATTTGAACTCAGGTATTCCTGATTGAGACACTGCACACTTCCTCTTTTTGCTACATATTATTAGAAGACTAAGACAACCACAGCAGCAGCACCACATGAAAGGGAATGTAGATGAGAATGGCAAAGGTAAGGGGAAGTCAGGAAAAGAAAAAAGCATTTATATACTATTTACCAGACACAGTACTAAAAATATGGATGGAATATGAAAAAAAGAAAAAAACATAGGGTTTTTTGGCTGTTTATTTGTTTTTGGTTTTGTTTCCTTAGATTTGAGGAAGAGTTATTCTTTTTAAAAAGATTACCCCAAAAATGGAAGGTATTGAAGTTAGAAGGAATTTTACCTTTCTCTACACACTGGTGACATCACATGCTGGTAAAGGGATATATTTGTCATACCAGAGATATATGTCTTTTGAAATAGAAGGTGCTTTAATGAAAGTTTCCTAGTTGTATTGAATGTGGTTTTCAAAACTCAACTACTAGTAAACGCTTTCAAACTGGAAGTTGGTAGGAAGAATAGAATTTAGGAAACAACTGGTGCTTACTGCATCTCTTCTAGTAAGAAAGAACACCTGTCTCTGTGATTGGCAGAATTTTGCATAGCTTTATATTTTGCCGTGCAGGCTTGAGGACCTTTTCTGTGGTCCTGGGATGTATTAGAATTTTCTGGGGAAAGCACAATATAATAAACTGTTATATTAATATACTTATTTTGAACTAAGGTTTTCTAATTTAGTTCAAGTTCAATAAAAAATATCCCATTTTTCAATGAGAAAGGTATTATATTAAATTCTTTTTTTTTTGTTTCATCTTTTCTTCAGTCTTCTTTCTGTCTGCTTACATACTTTGATTTTAGTAAATACACAGGGATACACACCCACTCACCCACACACACCCAAATATCATTTTCCATGATCCCTTCTACCTCCTCCTAATAACTTCATATTATTGCTTTCTTAGGTTTTCCTATTATTATTAAACTTTTAGAAAATATTTTAGAAAATGCCTTCACTTTCTCATTACTCACCATTTCACATTATCTTATAATCTAGTTTCCATATTACTTGCTTTACTGAAATAATTCTCTCTAAGGTCATCATTGTGCTATTAATTGTTAAATATATTGGTTCTTTTCTCAGTTTTCATTGCCCTTGATCTTTCTCTGTATCAGTTGAGATTAATGACTACATCTTCTTTCTTGATACTCTTTCTTTGATTTCTTGTTATTAATATTATACTGATAATATTTTTTCATCTCTGATTTTCTGTTCTCAGTCTGGTTACTTCCTCTTCTCAGAATCTCATGCCAATTAAAATGGCTCTATCATTCTTACCTGTTGATCTCACCACAATTTCAATTATCCAATTAAATTATAATTTCTTACTAATTCCCACATTGTCTATATTCTCAGTCAATGCAATAAACATGTCAGAAAAGAAAATAAGCTGAGTTTGCTAACCTGTTTTTAATGAAGCCATTTTGGTTCTTTATGGTCATCATTTCTTTCTCTCTACATATAACCATCTTTTAAAAATAATATGTTTAAAAAATTTTAGACATATGATTAGGAATTTTCCTGAAATTGAAGTCAACTTTATTCACCTATGTTTTACAAACTCTGTTGACTTTTTTGTGTGGGACTTGGGAGGTGAGGGAGTGGTAGAGGTGGGGTGAAGGGGGGGATAGAACAATGGTAGTTCTATCATAGTACCTGGAAGATTCTCCATGATCTTTAATGATCACAAATCCTGTTCTTTCAAATCCCACTTACTCTACTTGTCTTTGTATATTGTCCCATAAAGTCTATGCCATTCCTTGATGAATTAATAATTTATTTTTTGGATGGGGACAGAGTACTGTGGATAGAGTACTGAACCAGGAGAAACTGAGTTTAAACTTGAATTTAAATCTGACATCAAGCATGTGGCCAGCTATGTGATCACTATTACTATTACTATTACTACTATTACTTCTACTAGTACCATTAGATTATACAATAAGGTAGATTTCATTATTGTTATACTTGCTGAAGAGAACCGTTTAGCATTAACTTCAGTATAGTTTGTTTAGCAAAAGATGAAAAATAGCAATAACAAAAATGTAAAATTATCTAATACACTTTATAAAACATTCCTCTCTATCACTTGTGAATTCCCTTGATTCAGGAAGCAGTTTCTTTTTTTAGTTTGTTCATTATCTTCATAAAAGGAAGTTATTTAACAGTGTTGTATGATGTCTATTTGGCAGTATTTACACTGACTTCTGTTCATAGGGGGCAGTGAAACAACCTTGGCTAATTTTTAAGAGATATTCATCAGAATTTATAAAACTGGTAATGAAAACTAGCAGAGCAAGACTTTTTTCAACATGTTATTATGTTGAGTCTAATAGTACTGGGGGTTTTTGTCTCTTGCAGCTATCCATTTATTTTTGCCACCCATCATCTTTTTGGATGGCTAGAATATCTGAATAATGAGTATTTAGGATTTGAGGCAATTAAGTTATATATATGAAATATATTTTGTTTTGTGACAAGTGTTTTTCGATTATTTTTGCATAACTAGTATTCTGTTTGTTTTTCTTAAATTGATATAGCTAATCTCGTGCCATGTGCAATCCTTAAAAGATTGGTTTTGAATCAGTTTTTTTTAATAAATGAAATCATGTTAAAATGTACCAGAGGACCTTAACTTTCGCCAAGTTAAGTATCTTCTTGTCAAGTAATTAAGTTTTCAGTTCATTTTTTGTGTAAATGTGAACTTTGAGCTGTTATAATTGTTTAAAATGATAGTCAATAAGTATAATGTTTGTCTAAAATTATTTTTTAATGTTATGTTCATAAATACAGGCTTTATTCTATATGAAACAATACTAAAGATTGATATAAATAGTAAACTTTAGTTTTTGTAGCTTCAAACATAACAATTCCATTCAGAATATATTTCCTTATGTTTTGTTAGAATATTTATAGAATTACCAGTCATAATACTGAGATCTGTGGTTCTTCAAATTATGCTTCCTCAGTTGATTCAAACATATGAAAGCTATCTTTGCCAATTGCTTGTTGATAATTAAATCCGTTTGATTTCTTTTCAAAAGCATTTACATTTCATAGAAATTAAAATGATAGTTTGCTAAAGAATAACCTCTATTGTTTATTTTTCAGTCTTGTAGTTTCATGCCTCATATATTCTTAATAAACTAATATACCTCTAAATGAATGTCAATGACTCCATAATAGAAAATACTTTGATAAAGAGGAGACATAAGGTTTTTGCAAGCCCACTACCTGCTCATTGTACCAAATGACAAACTTTTTATTATTGTTTACCTTTCATATGCATTCAAATGTCACACAATTCACTATATTCTGGAAAAGTGATTTTTAAAATGATTGATTTGATTGAAAGTTTATTCCACATTGGGCAAACTCTGTTCTTCCGCAGTTATTTGTATAGCTGTCTTAGCTTCCTTCTAAATAGTTAAATCCTTAAATGTCTGTTTTCTACATTATTTTTGTCTTTGTATTTTCACTTTCTAAGAGTTTTTGAATTAGTTGAGTATATCTCATGTTTTCTGTGGATTTTTTTTCTTACACAATTATATTAACATGAAACAAAATTTATTTTTTTCTCAGAAGAAGTGAGTCTAATAGACATGTATTACCAAATACCTCTCTACCTATCGGGATTTTTTTCTTAGAAACCAGAAGAGTGCAATGTATGGGTGTTCTCTTTCCTTTTTGGGCTCATGGATTACTTTGACACAGTCTAGCAGCCACTAGTGACAAAGATTTTCTTTTTTTTCTTTTTTTTTTTTTTAATCAGTGATTTTATTTTATTTTATTTTAATTTTTTAAATTATTTTTATAATGATAACATTTTCTCTGACGGTATTCATAGGTAATTTTTTTTTTACAACATTATCCGTTGTACTTCCTTCTGTTCCAAATTTTTCCCCTCCTTCCCTCCACCCCCTCCCCTAGATGGCAGGCATTCCCATACATATTAAATATCTTATATTATATCCTAGGAACAATATATATGTGCAGAACCGATTTTTTTTTTTTTTTTTTTTTTTTTTTGCAAAAGAAGAATTGTATTCAGAAGCTAAAAATAATCTGGGAAGAAAAACAAAACAAAACAAAACAGTGCTCACAGTTTATACTCATTTCCCAGTGGTCCTTTTCTGGATGTAGCTGATTCTGTCCATCATTGATCAATTGGAATCGGATTAGTTCTTCTCTATGTTGAAGATATTCACTTCCATCAGAATACATCCTCATACAGTATTATTGTTGAAGTGTATAATGATTTCCTGGTTCTGCTTATTTCACTCAACATTAGTCCATGTAAGTCTCTCCAAGCCTCTCTGTATTTCTCCTGTTGGTCATTTCTTACAGAACAATAATATTCCATAACATTCAAATACCACAATTTACCCAACCATTCTCCAATTGATGGACATCCATTCATTTTCCAGTTTCTAGCCACTATGAAAAGGGCTGCCACAAACATTTTGGCACATACAGGTCCCTTTCCCTTCTTTAGTATTTCCTTGGGATATAAGCCCAGGAGTAGCACTGCTAGATCAAAGGGTATGCACATTTTGATAACTTTTTGGGCATAATTCCAGATTGCTCTCCAGAATGGTTGGATTCTTTCACAGCTCCACCAATAATGTATTAGTGTTCCAGTTTTCCCACATGCCTTCCAACATTCATCATTATTTGTTCCTGTCATCTTAGCCAATCTGACAGGTGTGTAATGATATCTCAGAGTTGGCTTAATTTGCATTTCTCTGATCAATAGTGATTTGCTACACTCTTTCATATGAGTGGAAATAGTTTCAATTTTATCATCTGAAAATTGTCTGTTCATATCCTTTGACCGTTTATCAATTGGAGAATGGCTTGATTTCTTATAAATTAAAGTCAATTCTCTGTATATTTTGGAGATGAGGCCTTTATCAGAACCTTTAACTGTAAAAATGTTTTCCCAATTTGTTACTTCCCTTCTAATCTTGTTTGCATTAGTTTTGTTTGTGCAGAAACTTTTTAATTTGGTGTAATCAAAATGTTCTATTTTGTGATCAATAATGCTCTCCAGTTGTCCCTTGGACACAAACTCCTTCCTCCTCCACAAGCCCGAGAGTTAAACCATCCCATGTTCCTCCAATTTATTTATGATTTCGTTCTTTATGCCTAAATCATGGACCCAATTTGATCTTATCTTAGTATGTGGTATTAAATGTGGGTCCATGCCTAGTTTCTGCCATACTAATTTCCAGTTTTCCCAACAGTTTTTGTCAAATAATGAATTCTTATCCCAAAAGTTGGGATCTTTGGGTTTGTCAAACACTAGATTGCTATTTTTATTCACTAACTTGCCCTGTGAACTTAACCTATGCCACTGATCAACTAGTCTATTTCTTAGCCAATACCAAATGGTTTTGGTGACTGCTGCTATATAATATAGCTTTAGATCAGGTACACTTAGACCACCTTCCTCTGAGTTTTTTTTCATTAGTTCCCTTGCAATTCTTGACCTTTTGTTGTTCCATATGAATTCTGTTGTTATTTTTTCTAGGTCATTAAAATAGTTTCTTGGGAGTTTGATTGGTATAGCACCAAATAAATAGATTAGTTTAGGGAATATTGTCATCTTGATTCTCTCGGCCTATCCAAGAGCACTTAATGTCTTTCCAATTATTTAAATCTGAATTTATTTTTGTTGCAAGTGTTTTGTAGTTTTGCTCATATAATTCCTGACTCTCCTTTGGTAGATATATTCCCAAATATTTTATACTATCGACCGTTATTTTGAATGGAATTTCTCTTTGTATCTCTTGCTGTTGGATTGTGTTGGCAATGTATAAAAATGCTGAGGATTTATGTGGATTTATTTTGTATCCTGCAACTTTGCTAAAATTCTGAATTATTTCTAGTAGCTTTTTAGCAGAGTCTTTGGGGTTCTCTAAGTATATATACCATCATGTCATCTGCAAAGAGTGATAATTTGATTTCCTCATTTCCTACTCTAATTCCTTGAATCTCTTTCTCGGCTCTTATTGCCGAGGCTAGCGTTTCTAGTACTATACTGAATAGTAATGGTGATAGTGGGCAACCTTGTTTCACTCCTGATCTTACAGGGAAAGGTTCTAGTTTATCACCATTACATATGATGTTTACTGACATTTTTAAATATATGCTCGTTATTATTTTAAAGAATAGTCCATTTATTCCTATACTCTCAAGCGTTTTTATTAGGAAGGGATGTTGGATTTTATCAAATGCTTTTTCTGCATCTATTGAGATGATCGTATATTTTTTATTAATTTGATTATTAATATGGTCAATTATACTAATAGTTTTCCTAATATTAAACCAAACCTGCATTCCTAGTATAAATCCCACTTGGTCATAGTGTATTATCCTGGGGATGATGTTCTGAAATCTTTTTGCTAATATCTTATTTAAGATTTTAGCATCAATATTCATTAAGGAAATTGGTCTATAGTTTTCTTTCTCAGTTTTCGATCTACCTGGTTTAGGTATCAGTACCATGTCTGTGTCATAAAAGGAGACTCCTTCAATCCCTATTTTTTCAAATAGTTTATATAGCATTGGAGTTAGTTGTTCTTTAAATGTTTGGTAGAATTCACATGTAAATCCATCTGATCCTGGGGATTTTTTCTTAGGGAGTTGTTTAATAGCTTGTTCTATTTCTTTTTCTGAGATGGGACTATTTAGACTACTTACTTCTTCTTCTGTTAATCTGGGCAAGCTATATCTTTAAAGATATTCTTCCATTTCATTTAAGTTATCAAATTTATTGACATAAAGTTGAGCAAAGTAGCTCCTAACTATTGTTCTAATTTCCTCTTCATTAGTGGTGAGTTCTCCCTTTTCATTTTCAAGAGTAGCAATTTGCTTTTTAAAGCTCTTTCCTTTTTTAAGTCAGGTTTACTAAGGGTTTGTCTATTTTGTTGGTTTTTTCATAGAACCATCTCTTAGTTTTATTAATTAATTCAATAGGTTTTTTTACTTTCAATTTTATTAATCTAACCTTTTACTTTTTGAATTTCAAGTTTTGTGTTTGTCTGGGGGTTTTTAATTTGTTCCTTTTCTAGCAATTTTAGTTGTAAGCCCAATTCATTGGCCCTCTCTTTCTCTATTTTATGCAAGTAGGCTTTTAGAGTTATAAAGTTTCCCCTTATTACTGCTTTGGCTGTATCCCACACATTTTGGTATGATGTCTCATTATTGTCATTTTCTTGGTTGAAGTTATTAATTATATCTATGATTTGCTGTTTTACCCAATCATTCTTTAGTATAAGATTATTTAGTTTCCAATTATTTTTGGTCTATTTTCCCCTGGCTTTTTATTAAATGTAATTTTGATTGCATTGTGGTTTGAAAAAGATGCATTTACTATTTCTGCCTTACTACATTTGATTTTGAGGTTTTTATGTCCTAGTATATGGTCAATTTTCCATATTTTCCAAAGTTCCATGAACTGCTGAGAAGAAAGAAACTTCTTTCTGTCTCCATTTAGCTTTTGCCAAAGATCTATCATATCAAACTGTTCTAGTATTCTATTTACCTCTTTGACTTCTTACTTATTTATTTTGTGGTTTGATTTATCTAATTCTGAGAGTGCAAGGTTGAGATCTCCCACTATTATAGTTTTGCTGTCTATTTCTTCTTGCAGTTCTCTTAATTTTTTTCTTTTAAGAATTTAGATGCTACACCACTTGGTGTGTATATGTTTAATATTGATACTGCTTCATTATTGATGCTACCCTTTAGCAGGATATAATGCCCTTCCTTATCTCTTTTAATTAGATCAATTTTTGTTTTTGCTTGATCTAAGATGAGGATGGCTACCCCTGCTTTTTTGGCTTTGCCTGAAGCATAGTAGATTCTGCTCCATCCTTTTACTTTTAGTTTGAATGTATCACCCTGTTTCAGGTGTGTTTCCTTTAAACAACATATAGTAGGATTCTGACTTATGATCCAATCTGCTAACTGCTTCCTCTTTATGAGGGAGTTTACCCCATTCACATTTATGGTTAGAATGACTAATTCTATATTGCTTGCCATCCTGTTAACCCCTGCTTATGCTTTTCTCCTTTCCTTCCCTCTTACCCCTCTACCCAGTATTAAATTTGTGAACACCACTTGCTTTTCACAGTCCTCCCTTTTTAGTATCCCTCCCCCACCTTAAAGTTCCTCCCCTTATTTTACCCCTTTTCCTCGAAATTTCTGTATTCCCTTCCCCTTAGCTTACTCCTTCCCTTTCACTTTTCAATGAAGTGGAAGAAGTTTCACCATAAATTGAATATGTCTATTGATACTATGTTCATCTCCCTCCTTTCTTTCTCTCAGATATAATAGGTTACCTTTGCCTCTTCATGAGATGTAGTACCATCACTTTACACTTTTTTATGATATAATTTCCTTTCCACTTCTAGTTTCTAGGACAAATTATACATATGTTCTTTACATATCTTTATGGCAGAAGTATAGTTCTCAATATTTCTTTTTACCTTTTTAGAAATCTCTTGAGTTCTGTATTTGAAGATCAAACATTTTATGTAGTCTGTTTTTTTCATCAAGAATAGATGGAATTCATTTATTTCATTAAATGTCCATCTTCTTCCCTGGAAAACGATGCTTGTTCTTGCTGGGTAAGTTATTCTTGGCTGTATACCAAGTTCTTTAGCCTTTCAGAATATCATGTTCCAGGCCCTTCTTTCTTTTAATGTGGAAGCTGCTAGATCCTGGGTTATCCTTATCTTAATTTGCTTATCTTAATTCTGCCTACTTATACTTCTTCTAAATACCCTAGTTATGAGACAGTTTTTTAAGGAGCTACAAGAATAATTTTTCTATGTAGGAACGTAAGAACTTTTTTTTTTAGAATTTTTTCCACAGTATATATGCATGAGTAATTTTTTTTATAATATTATCCCTTGTATTCATTTTTCCAAATTATCCTCCCTCCCTCCACTCCCTGCCCCCGATGACAGGCAATCCCATACATTTTACATGTGTTACAATATAACCTAGATACAATATATGTGTGTAAATACCATTTTCTTGTTGCACATTAAGTATTAGATTCCGAAGGTATAAGTAACCTGGTTAGATAGACAGTAGTGCTAACAATTTACATTCACTTCCCAGTGTTCTTTCTCTGGATGTAGTTGTTTCTGTCCATCATTGATCAACTGGAAGTGAGTTGGATCTTCTTTATGTTGAAGATATCCACTTCCATCAGAATACATCTTCATACAGCATTGAAGTGTACAGTGATCTTCTGGTTCTGCTCGTTTCACTCAGCATCAGTTGATGTAAGTCTCTCCAAACCTCTCTGTATTCCTCCTGCTGGTCATTTCACGTAAGAACTTTTTAACGAAAAAAAAATTTGTAGCCTTTTATTTACATAACATATTCCTGGGTAATTTTTCATCACTAATCCTTGGAACACCTTCTGTTCCAAATTTTCCCCTCCTTCGGCCCCATCCCCTCCACTAGATAGCAGGTATTGTAGTACATGTTAAATCCAATATATGTATACATATCTATACAGTTATCTTGCTGCACAAGAAAAATCAGATTTTAAAAAAACAAACAAAAAAAACTGAGAAGGAAAACAAAAATACAAGGAAACAACATCAGAAAGAGTGAAAATGCTCTGTTGTGGTACATATTCAGTTTCCACAATCCTCTCCCTGGGTGAAGATGGCTGTCTTGAATTGAACAATTGAAACTGGTCTGTATCAATTCATTGCTGAAGAAACCCACGACCTTTAAAAATGATCATCATATACTCTTATTGTTGCCATATAAAATTATCTCCAGGTTCTGCTCATTTCACTTAGCATCAGTTCCTATAAGTCTCTCCAACCCTCTCTGAAATCATCCTATTGGTCATTTTTTACAGAAAAATGATATTCCATAACATTCATATACCATAACTTATTCTTCCATTCTCCAATTGATGGGCATACTTTGAGTTTCCGATTTCTAGCCACTTTGAAAAGGGCTGACACCAACAGTTTGGCACATGTGGGTCCCTTTCCCTCCTTTAAGATCTTTTTGGGATATAAGTCCAGTAGTAACACTGCAGGGTAAAAGGTAAAACACAGTTTGATAACTTTTTGAGCATAATTCCAGATTGCTCTCCAGAATGGTTGGATGCATTCACAGTTCCTTCAACAATGTATCATTGTCCTAGTTTTCCCACATCCCCTCCAACATTCATAATTATCTTTTCCTGTCATCTTAGCCAAGCTGAGAGATGTGTAGTGATATCTCAGAGTTGTCTTAATTTGTATTTCTCTGATCAATAGTGATTTGGTGTACCTTTTCATATGACCAGAAATGGTTTCAATTTCTTTATCTAAAAAGTGTCTGTCCTTATGCTTTGACCATTTATCAATTGGAGAATGGCTTGATTTCTTACAAATTTGAGTCAATTTTCTATATATTTTGGAAATGAGGCCTTTATCAGAACCTTTGAATGTAAAAATATTTTCCCAGTTTATTGCTTTCTTTCTAATATTGTTTGCATTAGTTTTGTACAAAACCTTTTTAACTTAATATAATAAAAATTATCTATTTGCTGTTCAATAATGAGCTCTAGTTCTTTGTTGGCTATAAATTCCTTCCTTCCTGCCATCTGAGAGGCAAACTATCCTATGTTATCTTAATTTGCTTGTAATATCACTCTTTATATCTAAATCATAAACCCATTTTGACCTTATCTTGGTATATGCTGTTAGATGTGGGTCAATGCCTAGTTTCTTTCATACTAGTTTCCAATTTTCCCATTAATTTTGTCAAATATTGAATTCTTATCCCAAAAGCTGAGGTTTTTGGATTTGTCAAACACTGGATTGATATAGTTATTGACTATTTTGTCCTATGAACCTAACCTATTTCACTGATCAACTAGTCTATTTCTTAGTCAGTACTAAATGGTTTTGATGACTGCTGCTTTATAATATAGTTTTAGATCTGGTACAGTTAGGCCACCTTCATTTGATTTTTATTTTTCATTAGTTCTCTTGAAATTCTTGACCTTTTGTTCTTCCTGATGAATTTTGTTATTTTTTCTAGGTCAGTAAAATAGTTTCTTTGGAGTCTGATTGGTATAGCACTAAATAAATAAATTGGTTTAGGTAGTATTGCCATCTTTATTATATTGCCTTGGCCGACCCATGAGCGCTTGATATTTTTCCAATTGATTAGATCTGATTTTATTTGTGTGGAAAGTGTTTTGTAGTTTTACTCATATAGTTCCTGACTTTGCCTTTGGAGGTAGACTCTCAAATAGTTTATATTACCTACAATTGTTTAAAATGGAATTTCTCGTTGTATCTCTTGCTCTTGGATTTTGTTAGTGATGTATATAAAATGTTAATGATTTATGTGAATTTATTTTGTATTCTGCAATTTGGCTAAAGTTATGGATTGTTTCTAATAGTTTTTAGTTGATTCTCTGGGGGTCTTTAAGTATACCATCATATCATCTGCAAAGAGTTTTGGTTTCCACATTATGTACTCTAATTCCTTTTATCTCTTTTTTCTTCTCTTATTGCCAAAGCTAGCATTTTTTTTTAATTAACTTCTTTTTTATTTTTTTTTATTTTTTTTAATTTTTTATTATATATATATATATATATATTTTATAATATTATCCCTTGTATTCATTTTTCCAAATTATCCCCCCCTCCCTCTATTCCCTCCCCTCGATGACAGGCAATCGCATACATTTTACATGTGTTACAATATAGTCTAGGTACAATACATGTGTGTAAATACCATTTTCTTGTTGCACAATAAACTTTAGATTCCGAAGGTACATGTAACCTGGGCAGACAGATATTAGTGCTATCAGTTTACATTCACTTCCCAGTGTTTCTTCTCTGGGTGTAGCTACCTCTGTCCATCATTGATCAACTGGAAGTGAGTTGGTTTTTCTTTATGTTGAAGATTTCCACTTCCATCAGAATACATCCTCATACAGTATTGTTGTTGAAGTGTACAGTGATCTTCTGGTTCTGCTCATTTCCCTCAGCATCAGTTGATTTAAGTCTCTCCAGGCCTCTCTGTATTCCTCCTGCTGGTCATTTCTTACAGAGCAATAATATTCCATAACCTTCATATACCACAATTTACCCAACAATTCTCCAACCGATGGGCATCCATTCATCTTCCAGTTTCTAGCCACAACAAAAAGAGCTGCCACAAACATTTTGGCACATATATGTCTCTTTCCGCTCTTTAGTATTTCTTTGTGATATAATCCCAGTAGTAGCACTGCTGGGTCAAAGGGTATGCACAGTTTGATAACTTTTTGGGCATAATTCCAGATTGCTCTCCAGAATGGCTGGATGCTTTCGCAACTCCACCAGCAATGTATCAGTGTCCCAGTTTTCCCACAGCCCCTCCAACATTCATCATTATTTGTTCCTGTCATCTTAGCCAATCTGACAGGTGTGTAGTGGTATCTCAGAGTTGTCTTAATTTGCATTTCTCTGATCAGTAGTGATTTGGAACACTCTTTCATGTGAGTGGATATAGTTTCAATTTCTTCCTCTGAGAATTGTCTGTTCATATCCTTTGACCATTTATCAATTGGAGAATGGTTCGGTTTCTTATAAATTAGGGTCAGTTCTCTATATATTTTGGAAATGAGACCTTTGTCAGAACCTTTGTTTTTAAAAATATTTTCCCAATTTGTTACTTCCCTTCTAATCTTGTTTGCATTAGTATTATTTGTACAGAAACTTTTTAGTTTGATGTAATCAAAATCATCTATTTTGTGATCAATAATGATCTCTAGTTCTCCTCTGGTCATAAATTCCTTCCTCCTCCACAAGTCTGAGAGGTAGATTATCTTCTGTTCCTCTAATCTATTTATTATCTCTCTCTTTATGCCTAAATCATGGACCCATTTTGATCTTATCTTGGTATATGGTGTTAAGTGTAGATCCATATTTAATTTCTGCCATACTAATTTCCAGTTTTCCCAACAGTTTTTTCCGAATAATGAATTTTTTTCCCTAATGTTGGTATCTTTGGGTTTGTCAAAGATTAGGTTGCTATATATGTATCCTTTTTTGTCCTTTGTATCTAATCTGTTCCACTGATCTACTGGTCTATTTCTTAGCCAATACCAAATGGTTTTGGTGACTGCTGCTATATAATATAGCTTTAGATCAGGTACACTTAGACCACCTTCCTCTGAGTTTTTTTTTCATTAGTTCCCTTGCAATTCTCGACCTTTTATTCTTCCATATGAATTTTGTTGTTATTTTTTCTAGGTCATTGAAATAGTTTCTTGGGAGTCTGATTGGTATAGCACTAAATAAATAGATTAATTTGGGGAGTATTGTCATCTTGATTATATTCGCTCGGCCTATCCAAGAGCACTGAATGTCTTTCCAATTATTTAAATCTGATTTTATTTTTGTGGCAAGTGTTTTGTAATTTTTCTCATATAATTGCTGACTTTTCTTTGGTAGATGGATTCCCAAATACTTTATACTCTCAACATTTGTTTGGAATGGAATTTCTCTTTGTATCTCTTGCTGTTGCATTTTGTTAGTGATATATAAAAATGCCGAGGATTTATGTGGATTTATTTTGTATCCTGCCACTTTGCTGAAATTTTGAATTATTTCTAGTAGCTTTTTAGCAGAGTCTTTGGGGTTCTCTAAGTATACCATCACGTCATCTGCAAAAAGTGATAGTTTAATTTCCTCATTTCCTACTCTAATTCCTTGAATCTCTTTCTCGGCTCTTATTGCCGAGGCTAGCGTTTCTAGTACTATATTGAATAGTAATGGTGATAGTGGGCAACCTTGTTTCACTCCTGATCTTACTGGGAAAGGTTGCAGTTTATTTCTATTGCATATTATGCTTACTGAAGGTCTTAAATATATGCTCCTGATTATTCTAAGGAATAATCCATTTATTCCTATACTCTCAAGAGTTTTTAGTAGGAATGGATGTTGGATTTTGTCAAATGCTTTTTCTGCATCTATTGAGATGATCATATGGTTCTTATTAATTTGATTATTAATATGGTCAATTATATTAATAGTTTTCCTAATATTAAACCAGCCCTGCATTCCTGGAATAAATCCTACTTGATCATAGTGTATTATCCTGGAGATGATTTTCTGAAGTCTTTTTGCTAATATCTTATTTAAGATTTTAGCATCAATATTCATTAAGGAGATTGGTCTATAATTTTCTTTCTCAGTTTTCGATCTACCTGGTTTAGGTATCAGTACCATGTCTGTGTCATAAAAGGAGTTTGGTAGGACTCCTTCATCCCCTATTTTTTCAAATAATTTATATAACATTGGGGCTAATTGTTCTTTAAATGTTTGGTAGAATTCACATGTGAATCCATCTGGCCCTGGGGATTTTTTCCTGGGGAGTTGATTAATAGCTTGTTCTATTTCTTTTTCTGAAATGGGACTATTTAAGCAATTTATCTCCTCCTCTGTTAATCTAGGGAGCCTATATTTTTGGAGGAAGTCATCCATTTCACTTAAGTTATCAAATTTATTGGCATAAAGTTGGGCAAAGTAACTCCTTATTATTTCTCTAATTTCCTCCTCATTGGTGGAAAGATCCCCCTTTTCATTTGTAAGACTATCAATTTGATTTTCCTCTTTCTTTTTTTTGATCAAATTTACCAAAGGTTTATCTATTTTATTGGCTTTTTCATAAAACCAACTCTTGGTTTTATTTATTAATTCAATAGTTTTTTTACTTTCAATATTATTGATTTCTCTTTTTAATTTTTGTATTTCAAGTTTAATTTTTGGTTGGGGGTTTATAATTTGGTCTTTTTCTAGCCTTTTAAGTTGTAAGCCCAATTCGTTAATCTTCTCTTTCTCAATTTTCTTCAAATAAGCCTCTAAAGATATAAAATTTCCCCTTATTACTGCTTTAGCTGCATCCCAAAGATTTTGATATGATGTCTCATCATTGTCATTATCTTGGGTGAAATTGTTAATTGTTTCTATAATTTGCTCTTTCACCCAGTCATTCTTTAAGATGAGATTATTCAGTTTCCAATTACTTTTTGGTCTATTTACCCCTAACTTTTTACTGAATGTAGCTTTTATTGCATTGTGATCTGAGAAGAAGGCATTTATTATTTATGCCTTCCTACATTTAATTTTGAGATCTTTATGTCCTAATATATGGTCAATTTTTGTATAGGATCCATGAACTGCTGAGAAGAAAGTATATTCTTTCCTATTGCCATTCAGTTTTCTCCAAAGGTCTATCATACCTAGTTTTTCTAATGTTCTATTTACTTTTTTAATTTCTTTCTTGTTTGTTTTGTGGTTTGATTTGTCTAAATCTGAGAGTGCAAGGTTGAGATCTCCCACTATTATAGTTTTACTGTCTATTTCTTCTTGCAGTTCTCTTAACTTTTCCTTTAGAAAGTTAGATGCTATACCACTTGGTGCATATATGTTTAGTATTGATATGGCTTCATTATTTATGCTACCTTTCAGCAGGATATAGTTTCCTTCCTTATCTTTTTTAACGAGATCTACTTCTGCTTTTGCTTGATCTGAGATGCTTTTTTGGCTTTACCTGAAGCATAATAGGCTCTACTCCAACCTTTTACCTTTACTCTGTATGTATCTCCCTGCTTTAAGTGTGTTTCCTGTAGACAACATATTGTAGGGTTCTGCTTTTTGATCCCCTCTGCTCTCCGTCTCCGTTTGATGGGATCTTCATCCCATTTACATTTACAGTTAAAATTACTAATTCTGTATTTCCTGCCATCCTATTATCCCCAGATTATGCTTTTTTCCCTTGACCCCCCGATCCCCCTCCCCGATATTTAATTTACAGACCCCCCTTGTGACGCGCAACCCTCCCTCTTTTTTTTTTTTTTTTTTAGGATCCCTCCCCCCTCCCTCCAAGTCCCTTCACTTATTCTCCTTTTCCTTTTCCCTTTTCCTCTCTCCCCTTTTAATGAGGTGAGAGAAAATTCTCTGAAAAACAAATATGTTAATTATTTACTCTTTGAGCCTCTCCTGATGAGAGTAAGATTCACACAATGATTCTCCCCCTCACTAAGTTCCCTCAGATATGGTGTATTTTCTATGCCTCTTCCTGGGATGTAGTTTCCCTCTTTTTATCACTCCTTCCCCTTTTTCTGAACCGACCTCCTTCCCTTTACTACACCCCCCTTTTTTTCTTTTATATCAGTAAAATCAAATTATCCTTGAGTACTTTTTATATACCCACAACAGAGTTAAAGTTCTCAAGTGTTCTGTGTACCTTTTTCTGTTTCTCTTCAATCTTGTGGATGTAGATCAAATTTTTTGTTTAAGTCTGGTTTTTTTCTTAGAAACATATAGAATTCCTCTGTTTCATTGAATGACCATCTTCTTCCATGGAAAAAGATGCTAAACTTAGCTGGGTAGTTCATTCTTGGTTGCAGTCCTTGATCTTTTGCCTTACGGAATATCAGGTTCCAGGCCCTTCTATCTTTTAATGTGGAGGCAGCCAGATCTTGGGTGACCCTTATTGTGGCACCTTGGTATTTAAATTGTTTTTTTCTATCTGCTTGCAGGATTTTCTCCTTTGTGTGGTAATTCTGCAGCTTAGCCACAATATTCCGTGGTGTTCTTTTTTTAGGGTCTATTTCAGAAGGAGTTCGATGAATTCTTTCCACATCTACTTTCCCCTCAGTTTCTATTATCTCTGGACAGTTCTCTTTGATAATTTCCTGTAAAATAGAATCTAGGCTCTTTTTTTGGTCATAGTTTTCTGGAAGTCCAATGATCCGCAGATTATCTCTCCTAGATCTATTTTCCAGGTCTATAGATTTTCCCAGTAAGTATTTGACGTTGTTCTCCAGCTTCTCATTTTTTTTTTTTTTTGTTTTGTTTGACTGATTCTTGGGTTCTCTGTGAATCATTCATTTCTATTTGTTCCATCCTGACTTTTAAGGAGTTATTTTCTTCTTTCACAGTTTTTAGTTCTTTTTGTAAATGCCCAATCTCGTTTTTAAATGAATTATTTTGCTCTATTGAATTTTTTTCCATTTCCCTAATTTTTTTTTGAGAATTATTTTCTTTTTCCAATTCAGAAATTCTATTTTCTTGAGACTTTTTTATCTTTTCCAATTCAGAAATCCTACTTTCCTGTGATTTTTTAACCTTTTCTAATTCATAAATTTTGTTTCCCTGCATCTCCTGTGAATTCTTTATTTTTTCCAACTCCAATTTCAGGACGTTGTTATTCTCTATCATAACTTCCCTTTCCTTTCCCCATTTTTCTTCAATCTCCCTCAATTTTTTAAGAGTTTCTTCTAGGAGAGAGTTATGTGATGGGGGGGCAGGGATCGTTCCCCTTTGGGTTGTTATCTGCTGACTCTCTGCTGTTAACTTCCTCGGGGTTGGATACCCGCTCTTTCTCTGTATAGAAGGAATCTATAGTTTTTCTAGCTTTTTTGCTCATATTTAAAAAAATCTTTTGGGGTCTGTCCCTGGGGTAGGAAATTATTTATTTACTTCTTTACCAGCTTCCTCCCAGACCAGATGGATGCAGCGGCTCCTGTGCCTGAGCTAAGATAGAGCTCTGGGAGAGAGTTCCCCACCTCCTCCCTAGAAGTGCCTCAGAGGTGATTAGCACTACTGTGCTTCGAGGGCATAGAATAGTAAAGACAGCACAAAGCCCAGCCTATGTGTCCGGGTGGGGAGTGGATGTCTGCAGCAGGTGACGTGAAAAGCCCCTGTGCTCAAACTGGAAGTGTCTGCCAGAAACCGCGGTCCCTAGTTCAAAGGTTCCGCTTCTCTGGGACTTCCTGGAGCTGAGTTCCACTCCCTCCAGCTAAGCTAGGCAGGGTGTGTTGCCTTGGGCCGTATCCACCCACTTGTCAATCTCTTAACTATTCTCAGGAGGTAGCTGAGGCCACACCCCCTGGTGCCGAGATCTGCTGAGTCACCTCCAGGGTCCGGGGAAAATCTAATCTGAGTTTTAAAATATTTTGGCTTTCTCTTCTGAACTGCTAAATAATTAGCAGAGAAGAGCTAACAGCCTGTGCCAGATTCCTTTACCTCAGTGGCTTCTCTGATCCCAGAGCCCTTCCCAGCGCAATGGGCGCAGTATGCGAGCACCCAGCCGTCTGTGCTGGCCTCTCTTCCTCCCCTGGAAACTGACCTTTCCTGTTGAAACTCCAGATTCTCTTCAGCTGGTAAGTCGTGCTTCCAGTCCTTGTGGTATCTATCAGTCCTGGGCTTATTCTGAAGCTGATTTATCTAATTGGTTGTGAGGGAGTGAGGACCTTTACAGAGTCGTGTATTTCTTCTCCGCCATCTTCCAAAGCTAGCATTTCTAATACAATATTGAATAGTAATGGTGATAGTGGGCAACATTGTTTCACCACTGTTATTATTAGGAATGGTTCCAGTTTATCCCCATTACATATGATGTGTGCTGATGGTTTTAAATTGATGCTACTTACAATTTTAAGGAAAAATCCATTTATTCCTCTATTCTCTAGTGTTTTTAATAAGAATGGCTGTTGGATTTTACTAAATGCTTTTTCTGCATCTATTGAGACAATCATATATTTTTTTAATTTGATTATTTATATAGTCAATTATGCTAATAGTTTTCCCAATATTGAACTACTCCTGCATTCCTTGTTTAAATCCTACTTGGTCATGATGTATATCCTTGGGATGATTTTCTGTAATCTCTTTGCTAATATTTTATTTAAGACTTTTGCAGCAATATTCATTAGGGAGATTGATCTACTTTTTTTCTCTGTTTTTGTCCTACCTAGCTTAGGTATCAATACCATGTCTGTATTATAAAAGGTATTTGATAAGAGTCCTTCGTTTCCTATTTTTTCAAATAGTTTATACAGTATTGGAGTTAATTGTTCTTTAAATGTTTGGTAGAATTCACATGTAAATCCATCTGCTCCTGGGGGTTTTTTTGTGTAGCTAATATCTCAGTCACTAATACAGGTAAACAATATATGACTTATCAACCAGGAGAAGTAAGTAGAATCAGGTTTACTCATACAGACTCCTAATAGGCAATCTGGTGATATTGCCCAGATTCTGACTCACAACAGCAGAACCCAGGATATTCTGGAATAAAGAACAAAGTCTTTATTATATCCTTCCCAGTCTGTCTCATTAGCCTGGGGTCTAGCTAGTTTTGTGGATTCCCTCCATAATGGGTCTTGGATTCAGTCAGGAAGCAGAAAAGCCACCAGAATCTGATCAAGTCTTCTCTCTCAAAGTGAATGAGATAGGAGAGCAACCAGTATGGTCTCTATCTTGAAGTCTATCTCCCCTCCCAAATCTCTTAGCTCTTATATATGCTATTATAAGTTCATCATCATAAGTATCAATCTTATAGAAAAGGTGTCAACTTGTGGAACTATACTAAGTAATAGAGAATCATTATCTTAATTTTACTGAGTTAACACCTTGTGTTAGGATTAAATCAATCATACAGAGTTCCTGCCCTTTACAGTTTTTCTTAGGGAGTTGATTAATTGCTTGTTTTATTTCTTTTCCTTAAATAAGACTATTTAGGCAGTTTACTTCCTCTTCTGTTAATCTGGGCAATCTATATTTTTGTAGGTATTCTTCCATTTCACTTAGGTTATGAGATTTATTGGCATAAAGTTGGGCAATGTACTCTTAATTATTGCTCTAATTTCCTCTTCAGTGGTGGAAAGTTATTTTTTAAGAACTTTCATTTTTAAGACTAAAAATTTTATATTCCTCTTTCCTTTTTCTAACTAGATTTACTAATCTCACCTTTTAATTTCAGAATTTCAAGTTTGGTATTTGATTGGGGATTTTTAATTTGCTCCTTTTCTAGCTTTTTTAGTTGCAAGCCCAATTCATTGATCTTCTCTTTCTCTATTTTATGCAAGTAAGTATCTAGAGACATGAAATTCTCCCTTATTACTGCTTTGGCTGCATACCATAAATTTTGTAATGTCATTCTCTTGGATGAAATTATTAATTGTGTGTATGATTTGCTGTTTCACCCATTCATTATTTAGAATGAGATTGTTTAGTTACCAATTTTTTTTATCTATTTTGTATCATGATCTGGGAAAAATACATTTACTATTTCTCCTTTTCTGAATTTGATTTTGAGGTCTTTATGTCCTAATATATGGCCAATTTTTGTATAGGTGCCATGAACTGCTGAGAAGAGAAGAAAGTGCACTCCTTTCTGTCTACAGTCAATTTTCTCCAAAGATCTGATATTCTATTTATCT
Organism: Sminthopsis crassicaudata; assembly: GCF_048593235.1. NCBI lineage: Eukaryota > Metazoa > Chordata > Mammalia > Dasyuromorphia > Dasyuridae > Sminthopsis > Sminthopsis crassicaudata. The sequence continues at coordinate 235,572,758 of NC_133620.1, read as the reverse complement.
CTTTAACTTCTTTCTTATTTATTTTGTGTTTGATTTATCAAGGTCTGAGAGAGCAAGGTTGAGATCTCCCACTATTATAGTTTTGCTATCTGTTTCTTCTTGCAACTTTCTTTCTTAACTTCTTCTAAGCTATACCACTTGGTGTGTATTTATTTAGTATTGATATTGTTTCATTATCTATGGTACCCTTCAGCAAAATATAGTTTCCTTCTTTATCTCTTTTAATTAGATCAATTTTTACTTTTGCTTTGTCTGAGATCAGGATGGCTACCCCTGATTTTTTTTTTTACACTTCATTTGAAGTATAATAAATTCTGCTTCATCCTTTTACCTTTATTCTGTATGTTTCACTCTGCTTTAAATGTATTTCTTGTAAACAACATATTGTAGGATTCTTACTTTTAATCCAATCTTCTATCCACTTATGCTTTATGAGAGAATTCACCCCATTCACATTTACAGGTAAAACTACTAATTCTGTATTTTCTGCCATCTGATTATCTCCAGATTATACTTTTCCCTTTCCTTTTCCCCTTTCCCTCCTCCCCATTATTTAACTTATGAACACCACTTGTCTCAAGCAGGCCTCCCCCTTTCTTGTAACTTTCCCCTACTGTTTCTGTTTTCCCTTCTATTTAACCTACTCCCTTCCCTTTTTGCCTTTCCCTTCCCCTTTTTTAATAAGGTGAGGGAAGTTTCTCTGTAAACCAAGTGTGTCTAGTATTTTCTCTTTGAGCAAAATCTGATAAGAGTAAGATTCACACAGTGTTCATCCCCTTTCCTTCTTTGCCTCAAATGTAGTAAGTTTCCTTTGCCCGTTCGTGAGATATTATTTCCCTCATTTTACCTCCACTTTTCCCTTTTTTCTGATACTATCCCCTTTCTAGCTCTAGTTCCTTTTTTATATTATAACAGTAAAATCAAATTATACATGAACTCTTTATGTATACCCATAACATAAATGCAGTTCTCAAGAGTTCTTTTTATCTTTTTATGCTTCTCTTGAGTCCTGTATTTGGAGGTCAAATATTTTGTTCAGCTCTGGTCTTTTCATCAGAAATGCATGGGATTCACCTGTTTCATTGAATGCCCATCTTCTTCCCTGGAAGAAAATGCTCAGTTTAGCAGCGTAGTTTATTCTTGGCTGCATTCCAAGTTCCTTTGCTTTTTGGAATATCAGATTCCAGGCCCTTTGATCCTTTAATGTAGATGCTGCTAGATCCTGAGTAATCTTTATTGTGGCTCCTCGGTATTTGAATTTTTTTTTTCCTGGCTGCTTCTAATATTTTTTCTTAGTCCAATATTTCTGGAATTCAGTCATAATATTCCTTGGACTTTAAATTTTGGGGTCTCTTTCAGGAGGTGTTTGGTGAATTCTTTCAATGGCAATTTTACCTTTTGATTCTGTGACATCAGGGCAGTTCTCTTTGATGATTTCCTGAAAAATAGCATCCAGGTTCTTTTTGTCATCATGGTTTTTAGGGAGTTCAATAATCCTTAGATTATCCCTCCTAGTTATATTTTCCAGTTCACTTGTTTTCCCAAGTCAGTATTTTAATTTTTTTCATTTTTTTCTTTTTTTTTTTTGTTTTGCTTGACTGATTCTTGATGTCTCAACAAATCATTCACTTCTATTTATTCATTTCTGATTTTTAGTGGATTACTTTCTTCATTTTTTTAACTTCTTTTTATATCTGTCCAATTGAGTTTTTAAATGAATTGTTTTGTTCTATGGAATTTTTTTTTCCATTTCACAAATTCTAGGAGTTCTTTACCTTTTCCAATTCACAAATTCTGCTTTTCAGGGAGTTGTTTTCTTTTTTCCACTTTATCAAATCTATCTTTTAATGAGCTATATACCTTTTTCAAACCCTCACGCAGAGTTTTTCCCATTTTTCTTCTAGCTCTCTTTTGATATCCTTTTTAATTTCTTTTAGGAGAGCCTTGTATGGTGGGGATCATATTATATCATATCACCCTTTGTGCCTTCATCTGGAGACAATCTGCTTTTAGTCTCCTCAGGGTTTGTAATCAATTCACTATCTCTTTAGACGCTATCTATAGTTAGAATTTGCTTTGTTTTTTTACTCATTTTTTAAAAAGAAAAAAAAAAATGGGATCTGCTTTTAGGGCAGGAGAAGTTTTCCAAACTTCCTCTACAGGCACCAGCAAAGCTGCACTGGGATCCTGCTAAGTCAGTCCCAGTGCCAGGTTGGTGTGGCCAGCTCCCATGAGATTCTGACTCTTTGGAGATCACTCTTTACCTTTTGTGTTTGTGTTGGATGTTTTATAATTTCTCTGCTGATCTACTGTCTTGCAACCCAGGCAGAGTAGCCAACACTATGGTAGATTCTCCAACACAGAGATTCTGTGCTGCCACTCCCCACCCTGGGTCTGCTCAGCCTGTGCTGGCATTCTGCACCTGACCACCTCTCTCTGCTCAACAAAACCAGACCTTTTCTGGTGATCTTCGAAATTATCTTCTGTTGTTAATTTGCTGTACTCCTAATATTCATGAATTCTGCCACACTAGAACTAATTCAGAGGCTGATTTTGATAATTAGTTAAGGGTCCAATGAGAAGTTCAGAAAGATGAGTCTCTTCTCTTCTCCATCTTGGCTCCACCCCCTAGGAATGTAAGAAATTTAACCTTATTGAAATTCTTATGATTTTCCTTTCACATTTACCTCTTTATCCTTCTCTTGAGTTTTTTATTTGAAAGTCAAAAATTTCTATTCAACTCAATTTGTTTTATCAGGAATCCTTGGAAGTCTTATTTTATTGAATGCCTATTATTTCCTCTAAAAGATAATGCTTGTTATTGCTGTAAAGGTACCTTTGGAAGGTAAGGGAGCTAGGCTTACAATGAAAAATGATCTATGCATATATCCAGAATATCATAAGCCAAGCACTCTGATTCTTTAATGGAGAATC